>NC_057798.1:82357308-82657308 GCF_018294505.1 Triticum aestivum
TTCTCATAATATACCCTATCAAGAAAAAGGAAGGAGAATTCTAAGTTGGGCCCCTAATCACTTGGCTCTATTGCCACCTATGGAAGTTGCTTTTTTCGTCTGTCCACACATGAATTCATCATACGTGTTTAATGCAGCAAGAATAAAGGGGAAGTTGATCCTACTTAATTTAAGTACTAAGATACCCCGGCCCATGCATTAGTCGCAAGTACCCCATATGTCCTATTTTTAGCAAAGTCATGCTAAAATTCACGGAAAATTTCAGCATGACCTTTGCTGAAAATAGGACATATGGAGTACCCGAATTTGCCGGAACGAAAGTTAATCGACATTCCGGCAAACTCAAGGGCCTCTCGGGGTACCTGCAAAATCATTATCCCCGCGTAATGAAGTTGCCAATGGGTCATTTCAGAAGATCACAAGTAGCATCATCACAAGTACAACATCATCACAAGTACAGCAGCAGCAGCAGTGAATACAGGCATAACAGTAGCAGCAGTAGGTTTATTCTTCTTCTTCATAAACATTAATTAGTGTGGGTGACTCTATCTGCCCTCTAATGACTCACTCAACTTAACAGGACAACCCACAAGCATTGTTTTGATTCCAACAGCTGCTGTAAAATACATCCAGCAAAGGTGCTCTAAAATCATAAATACTACCCCCCCCCAAATCTTTAGCTCAATTCAGAAAATACATGGCTAGGACAACGGTAGCATTCAACCACAAGCCCAAACCTATACTTAACTAGGCCCGGGTCCATTAAATTCTTACAGAAACCAAGAAATGGAATCAACTCCCCTTGTTGCTGATTCAGTCATGGGAGATGCCATGTCTCAAAAATATCAAGTAGCACCATCATGTTTGATTTCAATATAAGGAATATTACAAAATTAACAGTTAAGAACCCAGGTGAGTAACACACTTTGGTCTTCTAGTTACAAAACAAAACTGACATAATTCTAGATGCCATAATCAGATCAAAATTTCAAACGACACACTTACTTTCAAATATCAAATTAGGAACATTTTGAGACATAGGAAAACAGTGTACATCTGAAAATGCTGCAAACTATGAAGAAAAACAAGAACACTACGTAATACATGATTATTCAGTTAAGACAAGAGAAACCATCTGCAACTACTACTGTAAATAATACACCTGTTAACACGTTTTTGAACATACATCCAGCAAAGATGCTCTAAAAACAATACTACGGTCCACGCCCACCCACCCCATCCCAGCTACTAGTACCACTTTCAAGTAATACACCTGTTAGTTCAATTTTGAAAATACATGCAGCAAAGATACACCTCTTCTAATGACGTGATACTTTGAACAAACCTTCAGGACTCCCAAATGAGTTAAGAAATGGCTAACAGTTTTCCTAGTCTAGCAGGGAACAGTTTTCCTAGTCTTGCAGGGAACAGTTTTCCTAGTCTAGCAGGAAATAATAATTCACTTAAAAATGGGTAGGAGATGAGAACTGTAGTGGCCTCAGATTCACACTAAATAAGTAAATCAGCAGTAAGAGAGAAGCCAGAGACAATCACATATCACAGACAACTCCTCAACAACATAGTTGGGTTAACATGATGATAGTAACATGTCATTGCTTTCATTCATGGGTGCCTAACTTGATAAAAAGTGAAGAATGCAACGCAACACCAAGTGTGAGATAAGCTTGACTGGACAGTTGAGAAACTTCAGCACCTAACAATATTACCTCTTTGTAGTACTACCTCTTTGTAGGCTTGGAAGGCACAGAAAGACAGTACTAGCATTTTTCTCAAAAATTCTACTCCCTCATAAATCAGTGTTGACTAAATTTTTTAAGTGCTCTTACTAAAAATCACTAAAGTAGGAAATCTTTAACATAATGTACCCTGGAGCTTTATTCAATTGGTACAGTCAATAGTGGGTTTCGTTCAATTGACCAGGAGTAGGAGATCTTGGTGTTAGACCAAAAATTCAGTTATGCACATTGTTAGTTCTTACCCTCATTTTTTCACATTGGTGAAAGAGCCTGTCATTGCAAATTCAGTTAAGTGTTTGCTTGCTTTAGTTTGACAGAAATGCTTCAGTTAAGTGTTCTGCTAACTTCAGACTTAAGAATAACGATGAAAATTTCAGACTTGGCAGTACAAATTCAGACTTAGTAGTACAAATTCAGAACAGGGAGTTGGAAGAGAGAGGATGGATCACCGTGGAGGAGTGGAGGACGATGGTGCGTCGATGGCGGGCTGAGGACGAGGGTGCGTCCCCTTCTCCTCCCAATCGCGCCTCAGATCAGGCAGGACGACGGCGATGGCGGCGTAGCAACGGGCCCCGTGCTCCTTCTTAAGAGGAGGGGAGAGGCAGTCAAGGACGACGGCGATGGCGGCGTAGCAGCGGGCCCCATGCTCTATGCGAAGGCCAGGGGAGTCGAGTCAGTTAGGGGCAGGAGGCCGAAGGCGATGGACGGGCGGAGGAGGAGGGGGGCTTATGGGCGGAGGAGACCGGGCGGCGGCGCAGTGGGTGGGGTGGCAGCGCAGTGGGTCAGCACAGTGGGTCGGGCTGAGAGTCGTGGCGGTAGGCCGTCGGTGGCGAGGACCGAGACAGCGAGGCGGGGCGCGGGGGTGGTCGGAGCGGGTATGGAGCGAGGGGGGAAGTGGATCTGGCGAGGGAGGGATGAAGGGATCGGGCGAATTAGCTAGGGGAAAGATTACTAATGGCGCACCCCCTGGCGGTGCGCCATTAGTATGTTTTTTTATAGCAATGGCGCACCCCCGAGCGGTGCGCCATAAGTAATCTTTTTTTTAGATAGCAATGGCGCACCAGCCAGCGGTGCGCCATAAGTAATTTTTTTTGTTGCATCTAATATTTTTTAGAAAATGAATATGAATATGAAATAGTAATAAATTTTTATAAAAACTGTAATAATTTTTAAAAAATATCATAAAATTTGTTATTTGAAAATATTTATGAATATAAAAAAGTATCATCAAATTTGTTATTTGAAAATATCATCAAATTTGTTATTTGAAAATATAATCAAATTTGTTTTTTTTGGATTTTTAGTTGCATTCATTTGTGACGGTGGAGCGGGGGAGGGTGCGGGGGGTCCTCGGCGGCGGTGGAGCGGGGGAGGGTGCGGTGGGTCGGCGGCGGCGGTGGAGCGGGGGAGGGTGCGGGGGTGTCCTCGGCGGTGGTGGAGCGGGGGAGGGTGTGGTGGGCCGTCGACGGCGGTGGAGCGGGGGAGGGTGCGGTGGGTCGTCGGCGGCGGTGGAGCGGGGGAGGGTGCGGGGGGTCGGCGGCGGCACTGGAGCGGGGGAGGGTGTGGGGGGGTGCTCGGCGGCGAGGGGGATCTGGCGAGGGGGAATAGCGATCGAGATGAAGGGGATCGAGATCGAGTGTCCTCATGAATATTCAATATTTTTTCATATTGAATATGAAAAAATATCATCAAATTTGAAAAAATATTCATGAATTCAAAAAGTGCCCATGAAATTTAAAATATTAATGAGTTCAAAAAGTGCCCATGAAATACAATCGAGAAATGAAGGCTACAATTTAAATACGTACAATCGATCTTAGCTAGCTATCTGTTCACAATCTTCTTGCCCTTGTTTTTCGCAAATGGAGTTCTTCTGTGGAACGGATGTCCTTTAGGTAGGGTCGTCCTGCTTCTTCTTGTGGTGTATGGCACTTCGTCGTCGTCGTCATGTTCCATCTTCGGGTCGCTGTACTTGTCTAAGTCTTGCTCATTGGCGACTCCATCCATTTTGATGATCTTCCGTTTGCCTCTCCTCACGACAACACGACTGGGCTTTGACGGGTCGGTAACGAAGAAGCATTGGTCCACTTGGAAAGCCAGTACCCATGGCTCATTTTCCGCGCTGATGTTTGCGCCAGCGGTCTTGGATTTGGCTTCGGGTATAACCATGGTGGTGAAATACCTGTCTTCTTTTAGAACGCTCTTGGCCCATCTGACATGGAACATCAGGACCTTCTCTCCAGCGTAGCTCAGCTCCCATATCTCCTCGATCCTTCCGTAGTATCTGTCCTTGTCGTTACCGGTGTAGGATTCCATTGTTACCCCGGAGTTCTGATAACCATCGCTCTTCATGTCCTTGGCCTCGGTGTAGAATGTGTAGCCATTGATATCGTATGCCTCATAGGTCATCAGGTTGTGCTCGACGCCCTATGACAAGGCGAATATTAGTTGTTCTTCCGCGGAAGAATCCTCATGTAAAGGGTACGACAGAAGCTTCTGCTTGAACCAACGCGTGAAACATGAGTTGTGCTCTTTGATTATATCTCCGTCCGTTCTCTGTTGGCCTCGGTCATTGTACGTCTTCTCAATAAAGGTTTTATGCTCTACCACCCAAGGATCGACCACGTCTATGTGTTGTAGCGCGACTAGGTTTGCTCTTTCAAAGTCGGCGAGTCAACCCTCGAAGTCGACATGCATTTCACAGCGACCCTCGCGGTGACCCCATCCAGCGAGCCTGCTGAGGTGCCTGTTGACGAGAAGACCAACGGGGTTCTCGATGCCTAGATAATTCGTGCAGTAGGAGATGCACTCTTCGGTCAGAAAGCCCCTGGCTATGCTTCCCTCTGGACGTGACATGTTGCGAACGTATCCTTTGATGACACCATTCATCCTTTCGAACGGCATCATGCTGTGCAGGAACGTCGGCCCAAGTTGGATGATATCCTCCTCGATATGGACCAGCAGATGCACCATAACATCGAAGAATGCGTGCGGGAAGTACATCTCAAGCTCTCATAGTATCACCACGATATCTACCTGTAGCCTTCTGAGTTGCCTCACGCCAACCGACTTCCGAGAGATGACGTTGAAAAAGTTGCATAGGCCAAATAGCGTTTCACGGACGTGCGCGTCCATGATCCCACAGATTGCAACTGGAAGTATCTGCGTCATCAGCACGTGACAGTCATGAGACTTCATCCTGCTGAACTTCTGCTTCGCTGAGTCTAGGTATCTGCTTATCTTCCCCGCGTAACCGTAAGGAAGTTTTACTCGTATGAGGTAGGTGAAAAACTAATCAATCTCCTCCGGACTTAGAGTGAAGCACGCGGGAGGGAAGTCATTTCCGGTCTTCTTGGACTTTTTGCCTTTGCGACGACTTTCCGTGTCCTGCTTCGCCTCATCATCATCATCATCATTAGCGTGAAGCTCCTCCCTGATGCCCATTGATTTCAAGTCTGCCCTTGCTTTCGGCCCATCGTTGGTCCTCTCTGGCATGTTGAGCAGGGTACCAAGCAGACTCTCGCACATGTTCTTTGTGATATGCATGACATCAAGGCTGTGAGGCACACGGTGGATCTTCTAGTATGGAAAGTCCCAGAAAACAGACCTTGTTTTCCATACCTTCAGCAGCGGCTCTGGCGCCTTTCGCTTCTTTCCCGGCTATGGCGCCTTTTGCTTCTTTCCCGGCAGTGGGCAATCTTTCCAATTTTTCAACAGCTCGTCTATTTCCTCGCCGCTCCTCGTACGCGGGCGTTTTCGGGGTTCGGTTTGACCATCGAACAGATCCTTGCGTTTTCTCCATGGGTCATCGTCGCGAAGCCACCTTCGATGTCCCATGAACATGGTTTTCGAATACCTGAGATCTCTATCTAGCTGGCAATACGTTGTGTCATCCATGCACCTGACGCATCCAGAAAATCCGTGGACCACCTGCCCCGCGACATATCCGTAACCGAGATAGTCATGCACCGTCATGAGCAGTGCGGCTCTCATAGGGAAATATTCTTTCTCTATGGCGTCCCACGTATTGGCTGGCGTTTTCCACAGCGTGTCTAGCTCCTCTTTCAGCAGCTCCAGATACAGATTGATGTCGCTCCCTGGTTGTTTCGGCCCTTCAATTAGCATACTCATGTGAATGTACTTCCTCTTCATGCACAACCAGGGGAAGGTTGTACATCCACACAAACACAGGCTAGGTGCTATGTGTGCTTCTCTGGCTGCCAAATGGATTGACTCCATCGGTTCTCGCGCCCAGCACGATGTTCGTTGGATCCATCCCAAATTCTGGGTGCTCGAAATTCAACTCTTGCCACTGGTTCCCATCCTTAGGGTGACTCAGCATCTTGTCTTTTTTATTTATCTCCGGATCATTTGTGTCATCTTCTCGCTTCTTCTCCTCCCTATCCGTGTGCCAATGCAAGAGATTTGCTACCTTAGGGTCCGTGAAATACCGCTGCAGACGAGGAGTGATCGGAAAGTACCACACCACTTTTCGAGGAGCTTTCTTCCTCTTCTTGTATCGAGTGACGCCGCACACCGGACATATGGTAGACTGCGCGTGCTCGTCCCGATAAATGATGCAATTGTTCATGCACACATGGTATTTCATGTGCGGTAAATCCAGAGGACACATGATTTTCTTCGCCTCCTCGAAACTGGTCGGGCACTTGTTCCCCTTGGGAAGACGTTCGTGCCAGAATGACATGTTCTCGTCGAAGCATGCGTCGGTCATTTTGTGTTTTACCTTCATCTCTAGAGCCATGAGCGTTACTTTCAGGCGGGTATCCTCGGGCCTGCATCCTTCATACAATGGATAACCACGTCTATCTCTAGTCGATCCAGCTTGGCTTTCTCTCGGGCGGCAGCTCCTGCGTTATCCGTCTGCTTGAGAAGCAACTCTTGAATATGAGGGTCCATCATCGTCTGCTCCGTCATCTTCATCTTCATGATCATGCCCTTCGTCTTGATCTTCCTCATCATCATGTCCTGCATCTTCTACATGATGACTATGTACAGCATCACCATCGTGATCATGTCCTGGAGATTCTTCGTCTTCTCGCCCGCCCGAGCCGCGGTGGTTGTCTTGCTGCCCTTCCTCATTTCTTGCCCGACCCCCATGGACGACTTCATAGTCATCTTCATCACCTTGCCACCGATAGCCATCCATGAAACCACGCAAGAGCAGGTGGTCCCGCACCTGCCCGGAATCCGGGTCCGCAATAAGGCTCTTCAGCTTGCATCTTCGACACGGACATCTTATCTCCGTCTTGTTCTTTTGAAGCATCTCGGCCTTCGTGGTGCTCAAAAACCTATTCACGATGCCTTTGGTCATCGTGCGGACCATGGTCGCCTGCGGGGTAGAGCAAAACGATATTTTAGAACCAAGAAAAAAATTGGCATGACTTTCCCTAAAAATAGGACCAAAAAGAATCCATAGTGCCAAAATTCTCGCTGAAACGGAAATGAATCAACATTCCGGCAAAATATTGGCAACTATCGCATTTCAAATACCGGTACCTGCAAACACAAACATATATGCAACACCACAAACATACATAGATCTAGCTAGGCCATGAAAAGTGCATGTGCACGTTGTTGGAGGGAGAAAAAAAGTAGATCTACAACATAAAGATAGCTTCCCCCTTACCTACCTATCAAAAAAAGGTAATTTAACCACTTAATTTGGATGAATCTATGGTGCAAATGAGGTGAGGAGGAGGAGGCAGCCGAGACAAGTTTGGAGGAGGAGGTGGAGAGAATGAAGTGGGGAAAGTGAGTGTCACTAGTAGAAAAAGGGGCTTTTGTCCCGGCTGGTAAGGCCCTTTAGTCCCGGTTTTTGAACCAGGACTAAAGGGTCGTTACTAATGCCTCTCCTCTTTAGTCCCGGTTCTTACACGAACCGGGACTAAAGGCCGCGGCCACGTGGAGCTCCACCTTTAGTCCCGGTTGGTAACACCAACCGGGACTAAAGGAAATTTTATGTTTTTAAAAAAAAATTGAATTTTTTTTGAATTTTTTTATTTTCAAATTTCTGAATTATTTTAACCTCTAATCTCTAACCACCACCCCTCATCACTGCTCAATTTATCCTCTAATCACCCCTCATCATTCCAAATCATCTAACTTCCGGAACGGTCACCCATCCTCCCACTCCCCCAGCCTGAGCACGCTTAACTTCCGGGTTCTATTCTCCCTTGTTTCCAAGTCTGCACTTGTTGTTTTCCTGACAATAGTAAGGTGTCAATCCTATTAACCCTCAGGAATTTTGCTTGAGCATGAAGTGACACATTTCACTGTTTGAGTTTGAAACTATTGTTTTAAAAAACAATAATTATTTAGTAACACTAATATTTCTTGAATAATTAGTTTGACCACAGTTTGACCAGATTTGACCAAAATTCAAAATAACTGAAATAATTATTTAGTAACACTAATATTCTAGAATAATTAGTTTGACCATTGTTTGACCACAGTTTGACCACAGTTTGAAATTTTTTCGATTTTTTCCACTCTAGATCTTAAAAGCCCCGTAACTTTTTTTCTGTTAGGTTTTTGAGGATTTTGAAAATGTTTAACGGGGTTCCTAGAAAATGTCTAATCTGAGTGGGAGTTCACTAAATAATTTGATTAGATGAACTTAATTATCATGAACTTAGTCTAAAATCTTTACAATATGTCTTGTAGATCAAATGGCCCACGTTACCCTCAACTTCAATGCGTTCCTAGAGAAAACCAAGCTGAAAGATGATGGCAGCAACTATACGGACTGAGTTCGGAACCTGAGGATCATCCTCATAGCTGCCAAGAAATATTATGTCCTAGAAGCGCTGCTAGGTGAAGCACCAATCCCAGATAACCAAGATGTTATGAACGCTTGGCAGTCTCGTGCTGATGATTACTCCCTCGTTCAGTGCGGCATGCTTTACAGCTTAGAACCGGGGCTCCAAAAGCGTTTTGAGCAACACGGAGCATATGAGATGTTCGAAGAGCTGAAAATGGTTTTCCAAACTCATGCCCGGGTCGAGAGATATGAAGTCTCCGACAAGTTCTTCAGTTGTAAGATGGAGGAAAATAGTTGTGTCACTGAGCACATACTCAAGATGTCTGGGTTGCACAACCGCTTGACTCAGCTGGGAGTTAATCTCCCGGATGACGCGGTCATTGACAGAATCCTTCAGTCGCTCCCACCAAGCTACAAGAGCTTTGTGATGAACTTCAATATGCAGGGGATGGAAAAGACCATTCCTGAGGTATATTCAATGCTGAAATCAGCGGAGGTAGAGATCAAAAAGGAACATCAAGTGTTGATGGTGAATAAAACCACTAAGTTCAAGAAAGGCAAGGGTAAGAAGAACTTCAAGAAGGACAGCAAGGGAGTTGCCGCGCCCGGTAAGCCAGTTGCCGAGAAGAAGTCAAACAATGGAACCAAGCCTGAGACTGAGTGCTTTTATTGCAAGGGAAGTGGTCACTGGAAGCGGAACTGCCCCAAGTATTAGCGGACAAGAAGGCCGGCAAAACCAAAGGTATATTTGATATACATGTAATTGATGTGTACCTTACTAGTGCTCGTAGTAGCTCCTGGGTATTTGATACCCGTGCGGTTGCTCATATTTGTAACTCAAAGCAGGAGCTGCGGAATAAGTGGAGACTGGCGAAGGACCAGGTGACGATGCGCGTCGGGAATGGTTCCAAGGTTGATGTGATCGCCGTCAGCACGCTACCTCTACATTTACCCACGGGATTAGTTTTAAACCTCAATAATTGTTATTTAGTACCAGCTTTGAGCATGAACATTGTATCAGGATCTCGTTTAATTCGAGATGGCTACTCATTTAAATCCGAGAATAATGGTTGTTCTATTTATATGAGAGATATCTTTTATGGTCATGCCCCGCTGGTGAATGGTTTATTCTTAATGAATCTCGAGCGTAATGTTACACATATTCATAGTGTCAATACCAAAAGATGTAAAGTTGATAACGATAGTCCCACATACTTGTGGCACTGCCGCCTTGGTCACATTGGTGTCAAGCGCATGAAGAAGCTCCATGCTGATGGACTTTTAGAGTCTCTAGATTATGAATCATTTGACACATGCGAACCATGCCTCATGGACAAAATGACCAAGACTCCGTTCTCCGGAACAATGGAGCGAGCAAGCAAATTTGGATGTAACTTTTCAAGTAGATGATTTTTCATATAAAAAACTTTTTCATCCGAGATAGTATGCAAAAGTTATGCCCATTTTACTAAATTCTAGAGAGATTTTGCAAATAAAGTCGAAATTCACATTTGCAAATTTTCCCAACAACTAGACCACATATCACATGGGAAACTTATTTTCTTTTATTTTTTTGACATTTTCATCATTTTCTTTTATTTTTTTTAAAACTGAAAAGGCGATCCACGGGGGGGAGGGGGGTAGAGTTTGAAAATGGGACCTTTAGTACCGGTTCGTGCCATGAACCGGTACTAATGCCTCAAACCCCATTAGTACCGGTTCGTGGCTCGAACCGGGACTAAAGGTCTAACCTTTAGTCCCGGTTGGTGCCATGAACCGGTTCTAATGGGCATCGCACCCTTTAGTCCCGGTTCGTGGCACCAACCGGGACTAAAAGGTCTAGACGAACCAGGACAAATGGCCCATGTGGCCCATGGGCTCACGAACCGGGACTAATGCCACCATTAGTACTGGTTCTGGATTGAACCGGGACTAATGTGCTGACCTGGCCTGGACCATTGCCCCCTTTTCTACTAGTGTGTGTAGGTGTGGCTGTCTAAAATATCTAGCTGGTCCCATGTTACTAATGACGCACCAGACACAAATGCGCCATTAGTAACCCTGGTTACTAATGGCGCACCACCAGCCATTAGTAGTTTTGCAATAAAATAAAATGAAAAAAATATAGTAGTGGAGCATTGTGTGGCTGGTGCGCCATTACTAGTTAAAACTAGTAATGGCGCACTCTGCCCTGGTGCGCCATTAGTATTTTTGGAAAAATAAAAAAATTGTTACTAGTGGCGCATTGTGTGGCTAGTGCGCCATTACTAGTTAAAACTAGTAATGGCGCACTCTGCCCTGGTGCGCCATTAGTTTTTTTTGGAAAAAATTTTGTTACTAGTGGCGCACCATGGGTCTGGTGTGCCATTAGTGTCTTTCACACTAATGGCGCACCAACACATGGTGCGCCACTGCTATATAGTAGTGGCGCACCACATGTCTGGTGCGCCATTAGTGGCCATATCATCTATAGCCCTTTTCCTATTAGTGCCATGATGATCTAAAATAATAAACTAGTATATTATGCCCATATTTTAGTTTATATGCCTGCTTGACTTGTTGGTTGGTGAAAGGAGGCAAGGTTTGCCCAGGATCGGGCCCTAATGTTGGAGAATTACCCTGCTCCTGCTCGTGTATAGTGTGATTGGGGTGTGTATAAAGTACATGTGAATACCAAGGGATTGTAATGTATCTATCGACGAGCCCGACCCTCGTCTTATATAACATACATGGGTTCCAAGGGTTACAAATCCTAGACGGCTATGTCAATGGAGGTAGAGTCCTCGGCGGCTCCAGTATCTTCGGCTTGTACATCAAGTCTTTTGGCGTCTTCATAGAACACGTCATGGGTCGCCTGATGTGGCCCAGCATGGAACCGACCTAAAGGTCCTCAATCTAGCCACTCATGCCAGGAACAGACGTGGTGAGAGACCCCTGGGTCAAGACGCTAACAGTAGCCCCTGGACCGATCATCATGTTGTGCCGCACCTTGGCAATCTCTGAGCTACATGTCAACTTCAGTCGACACGATTGAAACTGGTTCAACAAAGCTTCCCCGACAGCGTACGCATCCAGTTGGCCACCAGATGTTGGGATGCCTCAAAAATGGTGTAACCACCCCGGTCTTGATTCGTTGGAGATAGCCAACCTGCACCGGAAAACACTTTCCGTGCAATCACCTCTTTGTAGCGTGAATTCCGTGTTACGTCCAAAAAAGGTAAAACCACACACCTAAGCCACCCAAATCTTCTTCCACTATAATCAAATGTGGGATACAACAAGTTCTCCTCTAGATAGAAGTAGATGCTCTCATATATCAAGATCTCTCAACCTTGGATGACCACAGTCTAGATACTGGAACAATCTCACTAAAGATGATGGAATCACAACTTGATGGAGATAAGGTAGTGGATCAGGACTTCACAACCTCGGGGAAGAGCTTCATTTGCTTGCGTGCAAGCTCTTCGCTCAATCTTCATTTATTTCACTTTTCTATCTTGGTTTCTTCTTCTTGGTTGGAGGCTAACCTAATTTTCGTTAGTTGTGTTGGTGGCTACTAGATGGAGGGTGAGACATCTCCCGGGATCTCCTATGCGCCGCTCGTTGCGGCGAATTGCCGAGCAAACGCACAGGGGCGACTCCAGCTGGGCCGGCCCATTAGCGAAACACAACTTGATGGAGATAAGGTAGTGGATCAGGACTTCACAACCTTGGGGAAGAGCTTCATTTGCTTGCGTGCAAGCTCTTCGCTCAATCTTCATTTATTTCACTTTTCTATCTTGGTTTCTTCTTCTTGGTTGGAGGCTAACCTAATTTTCGTTACTTGTGTTGGTGGCTACTAGATGGAGGGTGAGACATCTCCCGGGATCTCCTATGCGCCGCTCGTTGCGGCGAATTGCCGAGCAAACGCACAGGGGCGACTCCAGCTGGGCCGGCCCATTAGCGAAACACAGTAAAAAATACAAAAAAGACTAAAACTGCAAGAGGAGGTAGGAATCGAACCTGGCACCTCCTGTGACTTATGCACGACCCTAGCCAATGGGCTACATAATCTTTCTTGTTTTAGTATGGCGCGCGCAGCTAAAGGTAATGCAGATTCGAACAGTAAATGAGAAAAGTATTTTTTTTAATGCAAACACTTTTCAAATTTGAGAAGAAAAACTAAAAAATATAATCAGAATTTACTGAACCAACACGAGTTTTAAAAAAAATCGATAAACACAAAAAAGTTTTTCGAAAATCTGAACAAGTATTTAATAGTGATTTTTGCAAAAAAACATGAATATTTTTGAAAGGAGAACAAATTTTGAATTGTGAACAAAAAAAATTGTAAACATGATTTTTTTTTTGTAAACATACTTTTAAAATTTTCGAACAAAATTTTGAAATGGGAACAATTTTTAAAATAACAAACAAATTTTGAATTTTTAGAACAAATTGTAAAATGGAGAACAATTTTGAAAAACCCAAACAAATTTGAAATGTGAACAATTTTTTAATAAGTGAACAAAAATTTGAAAAATAAGAACATTTTTTTGAAATTTGTGAACAATTTTTGAATACATGCATTTTTTGAAATCCATGTCATTATTTTCAAATTTCTCAAAAAATGAAAAAAAAATTTATTCGAACAATTTTTGAAAAAACAGGAACATTTTCTGAAAATTCGGAACAAAAATGTTGAAACCAGAAACATTTTTTAAATTTATGAACAAATGTTGCAAAATGGGAACATTTTTTTGAATTTGTGAGCAAAATCTGAAAAACAGGAACATTTTTTGGTATTCGGATTTTCTTTTAAAAATAAACTTGGAAAGGAAAAAAAGATAAAAGAAAAGAAAACAGAAAAAAAAAGAAACAGAAAAAAGAAAAAAAAAGAAAAACAAGATAAATAGAAAAAAGAAAAACGAAAAAGAAACTGAAAAAGAAAAAGCTGGTTCAGGAACCTTCTAGAAGGTTCCCAAAGCCGGAAAAAACCGGCTGGAAACATCATAGAAGGTTCCCAAAACCGAGTCTGCTGTAACGCTAAAACGGGCCGGCCCACTCGTTCGCTCGCTCGCACCTCCCCGTGCGAAGCTTCGACAGCTTGCCGCAACGAGCGACAAGTAGGATTTTCCTAAAACATAGATGTAGCGAGTTGGCTGGCGAAAAATGGACAAAAATAATAAGACACGGGAGCTGGGATTCAAACTCTAGACCAGCTGCTTGTGCATGTATTGAGTTAACCAGTACACCAGGACAATGTTCTTAACATACTGAGCAGAAGTAATTTAAAAGAACTGTCTTCAGTGGCGGAAACTGAAATTACATAGAAAATTGCAAACAATATTAGAAATTTCGAACGTTTAATTGAAGTTATGAATAAATTAAGAAATTCCAATAAATTTATAAATTTCTCATCATCTTTTTAAACTACGAAGAATATTTCAAATTCTGGAACATTTTTCAAATTTGTAAACAAAACTCAAAAAAATGGAACATCTTCCAAAATCTTGAACAATTCATTTAAAACTCGATCATTTTCCAAATAACATTTTTAGAAACATGAACATTTCCCAGAACATTTTTTGAAAACTTAATTTTTTTGGAATTGGTGAACAAAATTTTAAAATGGGGACAACTTTTGAAATTCAGAATAAGTTTTTTTAACTGAGAACAATTTTGAAAAGGAGAACATTTTTTATATACAGGACCAAACAGTTGAAATGGAAACTTTTTTCTAATGCTTCGAACATTTTTTGATAGTGCGAACATTTTTTATATAGGTGAACATTTTTCAGCTGCGTATTCTGAACATGATTTAAAAAACTAAGAACATTTTTTGAAAAAGTTGGAAAACAAGAAATTTTTTACATACATGAACAAAAATTTGAAAATAAGTACATTTTCTGAAATTTGTGAACAATTTTTTTGGAATTGGTGAACAAAATTTCAAAATGGGGACAACTTTTTAAATTCAGAACAATTTTTTTTAACTGAGAACAATTTTGAAAAGGAGAACATTTTTTATATACATGACCAAACAGTTGAAACGGAAACTTTTTTCTAGTGCTTCGAACATTTTTTATATAGGTGAACATTTTTCAGCTGCGTAAACTGAACATGATTTAAAAAATAAGAACATTTTTTGAAAAATTTGTAAAACAAGAACATTTTTGAATACATGAACAAAAATTTGAAAAATAAGAACATTTTTTGAAATTTGTGAACAATTTTTGAAAACAGGCATTTTTTCAAATCCATGCCATTAATTTTCAAATTTCTCAAAAAATGAACAAAAATAATTTGAACAATTTTTGGAAAAACAGGAACATTTTCTGAAAATTCGGAACAAAAATTTGAAAGCAGAAACATTTTCTGAATTTATGAACAAATTTTGTGAAATGGAAACATTTTTTGAATTTTTGAACACAATCTGAAAGACAGGAAAAAAAATTGAAATTCGTTTTTTTTTTTGAAAATAAACTTGAAAAGAAAAAAAGGAAAAGAAAAAAGAAACAGAAAAAAAGTAAAAAGTAAAAGAAGAGAAATAGAAAAACGAAAAACGAAAAAGAAACTGAAAAAGAAAAAGCCGGTTCAGGAACCTTCTAGAAGGTTCCCAAAATCGAAAAAAACCGGCTAGAAACATCATAGAAGGTTCCAAAACCGGGGTCTGCTGTAACGCTAAATGGGCCGGCCCACTCGGTCGCTCCCTTGCACCTGCCCTGTGCGAAGCGTCGACTACTTGCCGCAGTGAGCGGCAAGTAGGATTTTCCACATCTCCCTTCCCTCACCTGCATAGATCAAAATGACTCTAGGTCATAACCCTAATGGGTAGTGGGCATTACCACACGTTTGGGCTGCCTAAAGGCTTCAATTTATCATCTCCTCATAGCCCACACAAGGAGGATGCCCCAAGAAAATTTCCCATCTTGAAGGACGTGAAAACTTGATAGCTATTGACATGTTTTCCCTGTTTTAGCTCAAGTTCATCACTAAATAAAAAGTTATGATCATCATCGCTCTCACATCTAAGTCACGAAGGAGTCTACATATGAGGGAGTGTTGAAATATAGTACTCCCTCCGTCCCACAATGTAAGACATTTTTTGATACTACACTAGTGATAAAAAACGTCTTATATTATGGGACGGAGGGAGTAGTTGTTATTGTTCGTTGGTCAGATTGTTGAAATATCCTCTTTAAACCGTGCAGGAAAACTACATATAATTAATCTCTACTACCTAAAAGAAACGGAGCGTTCCGTTTCCCATCTTACGTCGTGGGCTTCGTCCGACCTCCTCCTCATCCCGCTTTACGTTTTGATTTTTTTTTTCTGCTCCTTTCATATCTGGTTTTTTCTTTAAATAAAAGGTTTTTCAGAAAACCATCCTCAAATTACGCTCTGATTTGTCTCCTTAATTCCCTTGGGTTGGGCGAGCCAGAACTCCTCCACGCACAGATCTCTCTCATCTCTCCTCGTATTTCCAATCCTATACTAAGGGTTTCCTGCCGCCGTCCACCTGGCTCCTGGCGCCGCCACTCCTCTCGTCTGCTCCACGATCCACCACTATCCTTCTCATCCAAGTCACAGGTCCATTCCCTTCCCCACATTTTTTTCTCACGTCGAGCAGAAACAGAGGGCCTTTTTCGGGGAGAGAGATGACACCGGCAGGATGGTGGATCCACGCGATTGCCTGGCCGCCGAGGATGAGGAGCTAAGAGGAAGGTGCTATCTGCCGCTGCTGGAGGGATCATTGTGGGGGTCGTTTCTAGGTGTACGGAAAGAACAGAGAGGGACGGGCAGGGGTTCGACGCCAGCGTGGGCTTGCTGGCTACTGCTTCTCACGTATGAGAGAGAGAGAGGCGCAGGGCCAGAGCGGTTTTACCCAGGAGACGTTTTCACCGGATGAACCAGGTCAAGTGAAGAGAGAGAGAGAGATTTCTTTTGTTTTTTATAGAAAAGGAGAGATTTCTTTTGTGACCAAGTGATGCCGCTGATGTGCTGCTTCTACTAATGCTTGTGTACAGAGAGTGGCATGTGTCTAATGCTGTTGCTGTTAATGCACACGGAGTACACGGGAGATAGACAAAGTTAAGGTGTCTGTGTGAGCGTGTACTTCGACTACTATTATTTTTAGTTGCTCTGCTATTGCTTCTTATTTGTACGTATATGTGTTAAGAAGATTGTGGTCATGTAAAAAAAACAATATGATCATTTGCAAAGCTGTGTTGAACCGAATGGTTTATAGTAAAATTATATTGTCTTATATACATGAGGATCATAAAATTATATGTCCTAGATGAGGTCGTCGCTCCTTCGCTCTGTACCCTAGCTCGCCTGCTCCAAGTACAAGGAGGCAAGCGACCGCGCTGCTGCACATGGTGGTGTCGGTGCTGGAGTCCTTGACTCCTTTGCTCGCGCACGTTAGGTGATAAACGGCGGGGAACTTGGGGATATTGGGCAGCGTTTGAGTGGTGAACGTAAGGGGAGACGGGGCGGCGCTGGGCAGGGAAGCACGATGCTGTAGCAGGGCAGGAGCGGCGCGTCGCTGGAGACGGGCAGGGAGACCAGAGAGAGATGAGAGAGATTCTTTTCTGCGTCCAACTACTACTGCTACACTGCTATGAGATAGAGCAGGGGTGAGAAACTGAGAACAGAGTGAGAGATGAGATGACCTTTTCTATGCTGTGTTGTTGTTTATTTGCTCGATGCTGCTGAGAGAGGAAGTGGAGAGAGATCCCAGTGAGAAGAGAGGCGAGATGAGATATATTATGCTGCATGAATGTTCCTTCTGCTATTTGTTGTTGTTGTGCAGATGTGTGTGGGTCTCCGCAGGACGTCCAAGCACGTGGCCAAGGCTTGCCGTGTGTTTTGCAGTGCTCAGAGATGCTCCAGCTGTCCTAAATTGCACTCACGCCCCAGCCATGCAGAGGATGATTTGTCGCCTTCTCGAGGTAGGATTGACAGGTATGCAATAGGACAACTCTCTGAATTACAATGGCAATATATTTTTACAAGACAAGCTATACTTGCTCAAGCTGAATCGTCCCCGTAGAAAATTAAATTTCCAATATGGAATAGCTGCAGTTGGTGTCGGCAAACATTTTAGGTTACAAGTTATGTTGTTTCCAATAGTTCTATTTAAGTGATATTAACAGGTGCACAACTACTAGAGAGGGGGGAGAGGGGGTAGTTATTTAATATGCATGGGGATCATAAGCATATGTTTGACATGGTTGATGTTGAACCACTAGATTTGTATGTCCCACATGAGAACCACTAGAATTTGTATATCCGACGTGATTGATATTTGAAGCACTAGAATTTGTACGTCTGACATGATTAATGTTTGAACCACTAAAAATTTGTATCCCGGTGCAATGCACGGGCACTTAGCTAGTATAGAAAAAAGAGTCCCAGAAAAAGAGGTACAGAGTCTTAGAGCGCAGCAGCGACCTAGAAGAAAAAAACAAAAGAAGGGCCTTAAAACTAGGACCCCGATAAATCCCGAACGTCCGGATTTTAAGCATGGTAACCCAAACATTTTCAAACTTATCACCTTGCATCAACTAAAGTTGCCATAAAAACCGTTCGGGTTGCCATGCTTAAAATTCAAATGTTCGGGATTTGTCATTACCGTGAAACCCTAGGCGAACACAATCCCAGGCATTTAGCGCCAGCTTTAGACCAGTTGTACGTGTGCATCACACTTGATTTTATCAAAGATATGATCAATCGAGCTAGCCTTGTTATCAAAAGACCCATTTGTTACCCTCATCCCAGATTGCCCATGCTAGTAAAACAGCCACGCTCTTTTAACTTCTTTCTCTCAGCCGATGGCACATTCGTCCCAGCCGTTGCCTAGACCGTTGGAATATGTATCTGGCTGGAGTATAAAGGTTTCTCTCTGGAGATTTCCAGATTTCTTTATGGAAGCTGCCTTAGCGTTTCCTCCTAGGCGACTCTATTGTCTGGAGCATAAGTTGGAGCATTAGCCAACTCTCTCCAGATTTCTTTATCAAAGCTGCCCTGCGTTTCCTCCTAGGCGGCTCAATTGTCTCCTTCACTTTGGAGGACCTGCGCTCTTGTGAGACCTGTTTATCGTTTTGCTGGCGGGTAACCTTCACCAATAAGCCATAGCCAACAACAAAAGAGTACAGAAGGAATGTAGCAAAACCAATTTTTCTTCCCGACCAACCAACCAAAACACCGCCTTGTCTCTACGTGATGTGCATGTGCCTACATGCCAACATGATGGCTCCAAGCTCGTCGACCCATATTTCAGGGCACACGCTTCCGCTTAGCTTGCTCCCATATTTCAAGACCTATCAGGGAAGTTGGACCAAATGAAACATATCTGAGATTGAAACCCAGAGCTAGCTTCAATAGCGATTTGATCGAGCGGTTGATGGTGTTAGATGCATCGTTGCCGGTGTAGTTGGGACACAGCAATCTCTCATGTGCTCACGCATGGGGACGCTAAACTGCGCTGTTGACATGAGCTCCGGCACGAAGCAGCTACAGCACCAGCCAGCAGCGCCGACTTCGCCCACCGCCTCCTTCTCGGAGTCGAACATCGTCGCCTCGTCCGCCGACCCCGACGCCATCGACGCCCTAGCGGGCCTGCAAGCGCTGAGGTTCGATGGAGACATCGACGGCGAGATCCAGTCGCCTGACCTCGCCATGTGGGAGTCGCTCTTCGCCGACCAGATCGGCGCCGGCGCCGCCTCGGGCGCCGACTTCTTGATGTCCTCCCCAAGGAGGGACTTCAGCCCTCTGAGGGACTTCATGGCGTCTTCTCCCAAGAGGGACTACATGGTGTCTTCTCCCAAGAGAGACTACATGATGTCTTCCCCCAAGCGGGACTACATGGTATCCTCCCCTAAGAGAGAGATGGTGGCTTCCCCGAGGAGAACCTTCTCCAACCTCTACAACAACAGCACCAGCAATCAGAGCTACATGCATGGCACCTTGCACGGCATGGACACGGGGAGCCCCAGCAATCTCGCCGGCTACGGCAAGGGGAAGTCGTCGCAGAGCCCGCTCCACAAGGGATTCGTCAACAACGCCCACAGCAACAGCAGCAAGAGCAACCTCTCCTGCTCCTCGTCCTACGTTAACAGCAGCGAGAACCTTGCTCTGCCATCCTTGAACTCCTCCTTCCTGGAGGACGGGTACCTGGCGTACCAGCTGCCGCCGGAGAAGGATGCCGGCGGCTCCTCCTCTGCCGGCACCAGTGCCACGCAGCTGCCGACGCTGTCCGAGTGCCTGGCGATGCCGGAGCCGGTGTACGGGGCCAGGGACGAGGCGGCGGTCGGCAGAGGGATTCCGGTGGGAGGCTTGCAGCCTGATCACCTCTACTACGCCAGCCAGTTCGGAGCTGCAGATGGCTTGCCGTTGCAGCACCAAATGGCAAAGCCTGACCAGTGGGCAGATTCTTCCTCCTTGCACAGCATGTTGGGGTCAGTAATACAGTCAGATCAGGCTGAGCAGGTAATAACTAAGAGTACCAGCCATGCATCAAGTTTTTTTTTTATCGCGATGGCAGCATGCATCAAGTTACATACTTGTAGATTGTTTACGTAGACTTGAGGATTTAGGTTGCAGTTATGCACTGTTTTTTTTACTCCATCTTCTTTGGTAGTCTTTGAATTTGGTACGCAGGCTGTCACAATTGGCCAAATGGTCGCAGTCCATGCATTCCGTACGTGGGGGTTGTGTAGTAAATTAGATCGCCAGATTGAGACCGCTGTTTTAACCCAACTTGCCAAAAGTATGTCATATTTAATGTTTTTCTAAAAGGTCATTTATATTGAATAAAATGCCGCATGAGGATCCATATAGACACAATGCGCATACACTTGTTATTTGCATAATTAGGATGCACACAACCTAAAATCCAACTCACTTACACAAAGTAACATGCCGACAAAGACCAATTAATTGAGGGAGTATTATGTTAATGGACGCCTGCAAGTTTTAGAAAACGAAACCTTTCTTACCATCCGATACGAGGGAAATGAGCTGCAGTTCGAGTGGAAGGGGAAAGGGAAGAGGCAGAAGAAGGGGTGAGGAGCTGAATGGCTCACCTTGCAAAACCGGCCGCGATGACCGATATCAGCGAGGTCAAGCAGGGCATCCGATGGTTAATTAGTAGCCTATCGGGCTTCGAGAAAATGCTAAATTGTCATTCAACAAACTCCTGAGCTCTTGGACTTGACTCAGACAAAGACGGCGATGGTGAATTTGAGAGAGAGAGAGAGAGAGAGAGAGAGAGAGAGAGAGAGAGAGAGAGAGAGAGAGAGAGAGAGAGAGAGAGAGAGAGAGAGAGAGAGAGATTTGTATCTCCTTCATCTGTTTGTTTGCAAAACCTCCGTGATGCGCCGTTGTCCTTTTCTGTTCCTTGTTGAACCCTAGTCCATGAACTTAAGGGCTTCATTTTTTAAGGAGGGGCGTTACACCTCTATCTAAAAAAGGTAGGAATTGGCGCGAGGAAGACGCGCATGAGAGAGAGTAATTGTAGAGGGGGGAAGAAGGTTGTGGACATGACCTAGGGTTCAGTTTTATTTTTTTGTAAAATATGAATTTTAATGAAAAATTCACATCTTATTGAACGATTATGCATTGGAAATGTGCATAGTTTCTCATTTTCAGTATATTGTATTGATTCCACTATGCAATATTTTAAAGAGCAAGAATCGGTAAGTCAAATATTACTCCAGATGAAAATTGGTAATTCGGCATTTCCAACAAATATCAAATATTACTCAAGAACTATAACTAAGTTCTACATCTTCT
Source organism: Triticum aestivum (assembly GCF_018294505.1). Taxonomy (NCBI): domain Eukaryota; kingdom Viridiplantae; phylum Streptophyta; class Magnoliopsida; order Poales; family Poaceae; genus Triticum; species Triticum aestivum. The sequence continues at coordinate 82,378,627 of NC_057798.1, forward strand.
GCCTACTAAAAATGAACAAAGCATGTTTCACATAGAGTACAGATACGTGACGCCGTATGAATTCAAATTCGGAATAATCAGTAATCGCTACTGACAAGTCAAATTCCATGCATGCAGGAGCAGGACAGCGGTCTTCAGCTGGTGCACCTGTTGCTGGCGTGCGCCGACTTCGTGTCCAAGGGCGACCAGCCCTCCGCCCTCCGCCACCTCCACCTCCTCCGCCGCGTCGCCTCGCCGCTCGGCGACTCCATGCAGCGTGTCGCCTCCTATTTCGCCGACGCCCTCGCCACTCGCCTCTCGGTCTCCTCCGGCACCGCCATCTCCCCGCGCGGCGCAGGCGCCCCCTACCCCTTCCCGCCGTCGCCTGATACCCTAAAGATTTACCAGATCCTCTACCAGGCATGCCCTTACATCAAGTTCGCCCACTTCACGGCCAACCAGGCCATCTTCGAGGCCTTCCATGGCGAGGACCGTGTCCACGTCGTCGACCTGGACATCCTCCAGGGCTACCAGTGGCCGGCTTTCCTTCAGGCGCTCGCGGCACGGCCGGGTGGCCCGCCGACGCTAAGGCTGACGGGGGTTGGCCACCCGGCCACGGCTGTAAGGGAGACCGGGAGGCACCTTGCCTCCCTCGCCGCTTCGCTGCGTGTGCCGTTCGAGTTCCATGCCGCCGTGGCGGACAAGCTGGAGAGGCTGCGCCCTGCCGCTCTGCAGCGCCGCGTCGGGGAGGCGCTGGCCGTGAACGCAGTGAACCGCATGCACCGCGTCCCCGGCGCTCACCTCGGCCCGCTGCTGTCTATGATCCGTGACCAGGCTCCCAAGATCATGACGCTCGTGGAGCAGGAAGCTGGCCATAACGGCCCATACTTCTTGGGCAGGTACGCGCCAAATTAAACTCATCCTTGTTTTCAAATTTTTTTGCTCTTGTTTTTTTTCAAAAGGAGGATAACCCATCATATGATTTTTGCTCTTAACTAATGTGGTGTTAATTATTACTGTGTTAAGTAATCGGTGAGAAACATGTGACAGCCCAACAGTGCATAGATGAATCTTACTGTATTTGATAGCAATGTTAAATTTGAAGGACAAAATTCATCCATTCTAAAAAATAAGGGACAAAATTCATTGCTGAATTTGTATACAGGTTCCTGGAGGCACTGCACTACTATTCGGCCATCTTCGACTCACTGGACGCGACATTTCCGGCAGACTCAGCGCCACGGATGAAGGTCGAGCAATGCCTGCTGGCTCCTGAGATCCGCAATGTGGTGGCGTGCGAAGGCGCCGAGCGGGTGGCACGACACGAGCGGCTAGACCGGTGGCGCCGCATCATGGAGGACCGTGGATTTGAGGCCGTGCCGCTAAGCCCAGCGGCCGTCGGCCAGAGCCAAGTCCTTCTAGGACTTTACGGCGCCGGTGACGGATACCGGCTCAACGAGGAAAAAGGGTGCCTCCTCCTCGGCTGGCAGGATCGTGCCATCATCGGCGCATCAGCGTGGCGGTGCTGATCAAAGGATCCGTCGCGGGCTGGACAAGATGGAGAGGTGCTATGTGTGTGGTTGTGTTTATTTTCTTGGTTGGTTGACTAGCCGAATTTCCGGCAACTCACTGTAACAAGTTTGTATTGGAGACGAACTTGGATTTGTGGTGCTTATAGTTGAATCTTGCTATATGCGAATGTATCTAGATTTGCTCCTGTTTTCAGCCAACATTTTTTAATGGCAGATAACTAGAACACGAGAAAAAAATCTGGTTCAGATAAAACTTCACGCAAACGACACAAATTTGGTGAAACTGCATTTCTGAGTTTGAATTTTTATTTTTTTGCGGGGGAGTTTGAATTTTCTTTGACTGGTGAAATATGTAAATTTCAAAATGAGAACGACTAAGGCACATTCGTCTGATTTTCCGTTTGTTTTTGCCAGCCGTAGAGTCCATGTTATTTGCATTGTGTTTTACTTGGGCTCTCATCGTCTACTGGTCACTATGAACTTCACTAAGGTTCTCTGCGAGGTTGACTCCACGAAATACACAGCATCCGCCGCCTCCTCTCCCAAGAAAAAAGGGTAGGGTTTCCGCCTAAGGGATCTGCCGTCACCGGTTCCCCTCGCTTTCGTGTGCCTTTTGGCACCGATGAGGGGAGGGAGATCCCAGTCTGGGTTGTCTATGTAGTCTTTGGTCACTCTAGCTTTCTTTAGGGTTAAGTCTAAGTGTCTGGGTGACGTATAGGTGAGGCGACGGTGCCATCGACGGCGAGGAATAATACCTTCCCGTCATGTCTTTGTTTCGGATATGTTGCTTGGCATCGACGGAAGGTGTGTGGAGCTTCAGGGTCAGATCTTGGGCCTCGTGTTTGTATTCTTTTTTCTAAGTGATCAGTTGCACCCTATGATCGGGGATGATGTCGTGGCGTGTTTCATGTTCTTCGGTTCCTTCTTCATCCAATGAAGCTCGGCCAGATGGGATCCGTTGGGGAACTTGTGAGGTTTGAGTTGGGATAATAAGTAATCGTTGAGAAACATGTGACAGACCAATGGTACATGTAGATGAATCTTATTTGATATCAGTGTTAAATTTTGAAGGACAAAATTCATTCATTCTTGAAAAAAGGATAAAATTCATCACTGAATTTGTATACAGGTCCCTGAAGGCACTGCAATACTACTCAACGATCTTTGACTCGCTGGACGTGACATTCCCGGCAGACTCGGCACGTAGATGAAGGCGGAGCAATGCCTCCTCACTCTGGAGATCTACTGCGTAGTGGCGTGCGAGGGCGCCGAGCGGGTGGCACGACACGAGCGGCTAGATCGGTGGCACCGCATCATTGAAGACCATGGATTCGAGGTTGTGCTGCTAAGCCCGGCGGCCGGCGGCCAGAGCCAGGTCCTCCTAGGACTTCATAGCGCCAGTGATAGGTACCGGCTCAACGGGGACAAAGGGTGCCTCCTCCTAGGCTGCCAGGATCGTGCCAGCATTGGTGCCTCGGCGTGGCAGTGTTGATTGATACGTCTCCGATGTATATACTTTTCCAAACACTTTTTTTTTCTTTTGAACTCTAATTTGCATGATTTGGATGAAACTAACCTGGACCGACATTGTTTTCAGTACAACAACGATGGTATTGTTTTTGTCCAGAAATAAAAGTTCCCGGAATTGGACAAAACTTTGCGGAGACTTTTTATTAAATAAATGAAAAATATTGGAATGAAGATCCACCGGAGTGGGGCCACCTAATGTCCACGAGACAACAAGGCACGCCATGATGTCTTGTGGGGCCCAGAGGCGGCCGTCTGACCTAATTCTAACTCCGGAAATTTTGTCTTCCTGAGAAAAAAATAAGAGAAGACACTAGTGCAGAATAGGGCTTTAGTCCCGGTTCGTCAGGACCATTAGTGACGGTTCTGCAACCGGCACTAAAGGGTGGGGACTAAAGACCCCCCCCCCCCCTTTAGTGCTGGTTTGTCACGAACCGGGAACAAAGGGCCACCACGTGGCATGAGCCTGCGCCGAGGGGCTGGGGGCCTTTAGTCCCGGTTGGTTACACCAACTGGGACTAAAAGGTTTAGGGGTTTATGATTTATTTTCCCTTTTAATTTAATGTTTTCCATTTAATTCTATTTCATTTAAACGTATTTTACGATGCTACATATTATACACGTTCTTCACTTTTATGTGTAGTGATACGCCTCCGTTGTATCTATAATTTTTAATTGTTCCATGCCAATATTATTCAACTTTCATATACTTTTGGAAACTTTTTATACTATTTTTTAGGACTAACATATTGATCTAGTGCCCAGTGCCAGTTCCTGTCTGTTGCATGTTTTTTGTATCGCTGAAACCCAATATCAAACAGAGTCCAAACGGGATAAAAACCGACGGAGATTTTTTTTTGGAATATTTATGATTTTTTGGAAGTAAAATCAACGTGAAAGGGTGTCCGGGGTGGCCACGAGACAGGGGGGCGCGCCCTCCCCCCTGGGCGCGGCCTGGGCTCCCGTGGGCCACCCGTAAGGCAGTTGACGCTCTTCTTTTGATGCAAGAAAGATAATTTTATGAGAAAGATCTGGGCGAAAGATTCACCCCAATCGGAGTTACGGATCTCCAGATATAAAGGAAACAGTGAAGGGGTAGAATCTGGGAACGCAGAAACAGAGAGATAGATCCAATCTCGGAGGGGCTCTCGCCCCTCCCATGCCATGGGAGCCAAGGACCAGAGGGGAAACCCTTCTCCCATCTAGGGAGAAGGTCAAGGAAGAAGAAGAAGAAGGGGGGCTCTCTCCCCCTTGCTTCCGGTGGCGCTGGAACGCCGCCGGGGGCCATCATCATCACCGCGATCTTCACCAACACCTTCGCCATCTTCACCAACATCTCCATCACCTTCCCCCCTCTATCTACAGCGGTCCACTCTCCCGCAACCCGCTGTACCCTCTACTTGAACATGGTGCTTTATGCTTCATATTATTTTCCAATGATGTGTTGCCATCCTATGATGTCTGAGTAGATTTTCGTTGTCCTCCCGGTGATTGATGAATTGCTATGATTGGTTTGAGTTGCATGTTTTATTATTGGTGCTTTCCTATATATTGTGCCCTCCGTGTCGCGCAAGCATGAGGGATTCCCGCTGTTGGGTTTGCAATATGTTTATGATTTTCTTATGGTGGGTGGCGTGAGTGACGGAAGCACAGACCCGAGTAAGTAGGTTGTTTGCGTATGAGATAAAAGGAGACTTGATACTTTAATGCTATGGTTGGGTTTTACCTTAATGAATCTTTAGTAGTCGCGGATGCTTCCTAGAGTTCCAATCATAAGTGCATATGATCCAAGTAGAGAAAGTATGTTAGGTTATGTCTCTCCCTCAAATAGAATTGCAATAGTGATTACCAGTATAGTAACATAGTCAATTGCTTAGGGACAATTTCACAACTCCTACCACCACTTTTCCACACTCGCTATATTTACTTTATTGAATCTTTATTTAAACAGCCCCTAGTTTTTTATTTACGCGTTCTTTATTATCTTGCAAACCTATCCAACAACACCTACAAAGTACCTCTAGTTTCATACTTGTTCTAGGTAAAGCGAACGTCAAGCGTGCGTAGAGTCGTATCAGTGGCCGATAGGACTTGAGAGAGTATTTGTTATACCTTTAGCTCCTCGTCGTGTTCGACACTCTTACTTATCGAAAGAGGCTACAACTATCCCGTATACTTGCGGGTCATCAAGACCTTTTTCTGGCGCCGTTGCCGGGGAGTCATAGCATGGGGTGAATATTCTCGTGTGTGCTTGTTTGCTTTATCACTAAGTAATTTTTATTTGCTTTTCTTAGTTGTTTTCTATCTTTAGCTATGGGTAGGAAACGCAAAATACCAAAAAAATTAGTTGTACCTACTGAACCAATGGTTGAAGAACCACTCAAAATCTATCACACTCCTGAAGCTTTTTACTTGGATCATCTTCGATCCCTTTGTGCTCGTGCTGAAACCCCCACTAGTTTAGTTGAGGGCAAATCTTTAGATGAACATGCTTGTTTTGTGCGACACCGTATATCTGAAAAAGGGAAACTATTATGGGATAAAATTCAATGTTTGCAATGCTATGCTTGGAATTTATGTGAAATATATGAGTTTACTTGTTGTTCTGAAGACCCTAAGAAACACCTACCCTATCAATGCTTGTTTAGTGATAATGCAATCGAATCTTCGTATGCTAAGGGTGTTTACAATTACTATGATGTTCAACAAATTGAAGAATTTGTTGCTCTTAAAGGTGCTGATGAGATTGCCTCTTTGATTGAAAAGTATGGTGCTACTCTTTACAAATCTGAAAATTTTGCCATATTTCAATATTGCTATGATAATTATTCTTCTAATGCCTATGTTAAACCATATATTGAGGACTTCTACGCTATCCAAGAATAGACTAATATTTTGCAGGAAGCTATGGAAGAAGAAATTGATGAAACTGTGAGCTCATTGGATGAAAAAGATGATGAGGAGAGCGAAGAACAAAAGGAGGAAGAGAGGATTAGCTACCCGTGCCCACCTTCTAATGAGAGTAACTCTTCAACTCATACATTGTTTAATTCCTCTTCGTGCTTACCGAAGGATGATTGCTATGATGATTGCTATGATCCCGTTGATTCTCTTGAAATATCCCTTTTTGATGATGCTTGCTATGCTTGTGGCCAAGATGACAATATGAATTGTGCTTATGGAGATGAACTTGCTATAGTTCCTTATGTTAAACATGAAATTGTTGCTATTGCACCCACGTATGATAGTCCTATTATCTTTTTGAATTCTCCCTACCACACTTTATCGGAGAAGTTTGTGCTTATTAAGGATTACATTGATGGGTTGCCTTTTACCGTTGCACATGATAATTTTGATGAATGTGATATGAATGTGCCCTCTGCTCCTACTTGCAATTATTATGAGATAGGAACTTTATCTCCACCTCTCTATGTTTCCAACACGATAGAATTGCAAGAAACTGCTTATACTATGCATTGGCCTTTACTATGTGTGCATGAATTGTCCTTTTATGACATGCCGATGCATAGGAAGAGAGTTAGACTTCATTGTTGCATGATATATATTACTTTGTGCTCACTACTAAATTACAAATCATTGTTAATTAAAATTGGCTTTGATATACCTTGGGATCCGGGTGGATTCATTACTTGAGCACTATATGCCTAGCTTAATGGCTTTAAAGAAAGCGCTGCCAGGGAGACAACCTGGAAGTTTTAGAGAGTCATTTATTTCTGTTGAGTGCTTTTATATAGTTTCAAAACAAAAAAATAAAGAGGGAAACCTAAAACTTTTCAAAAAAGGAAAGTGAAAGTGAGAGAGACAAGCATTGTTGAAGTGGGAGCTAGCCTTGAACTTTGTTCATGCTCACGGAAACTTTGTGAATCTTGATTATAGAAACTTTTCAACAAAAATAATTATCCCCTTGTATAATTCCATTTTATTATAAAAATAATGTGCTAAGGTTTACATTTAGGATGTTTACAATGCTTGTTGGTTTGTACGGTGCAGGACATAAACTTTGGCTGTAGTGCGCGATTTTACATTTTTAACTGGAACGTCAATTGGTTATGATTCCTTTTGCAGTGTCTTTATGTACAACTTTTTTATTTTTCCTAATTTTGGTAGAAGTTTTGGTGTACCAGAAGTATGGTGGATGTTTAGATTGCTACAGACTATTCTGTTTTTGACAGATTCTGTTTTTGATGCATAGTTTGCTTGTTTTGATGAATCTATCAATTTATATTAGTGTATTAAGCCATGAAAAAGTTATATTACAGTAGACAAAATGCAAAAACAAAATATGAATTGGTTTGCTACAGTACTTAGAGTGGTGATTTGCTTTATTATACTAACGGATCTTACCGAGTTTGAAGTTTTGTGTGGATGAAGTGTCTAAACGAGGAGGTCTCGATATGAGGAAAAGGAAGAGAGGCAAGAGGTCAAGCTTGGGGATGCCCGAGGCACCCCAAGTAAATATTCAAGGAGACTCAAGTGTCTAAGCTAGGAGATGCCCCGGAAGGCATCCCCTCTTTCTTCAACAAGTATCGGTATGTTTTCATATTCGTTTCGTTCATGCGATATGTGCAAGTCTTGGAGCGTCTTTTGCATTTAGTTTTCATCTTCCTTTTATGCACCATGCTGGTATGAGATAATCCTTGGTTGATTTATAGAATGCTCATTGCACTTCACTTAAATATTTTGAGTATGGCTTTATAGAATGCTTCATGTGCTTCACTTATATCATTTGAAGTTTGGATTGCCTGTTTCTCTTCACATAGAAAACCGCCATTTGTAGAATGCTCTTTAGCTTCACTTATATTTGTTAGAGCGCGGACATTTCTTTTGTAGAAAGAATTAAACTCTCTTTCTTCACTTATATCTATTTAGAGAGATGGCAGGAATTGGTCATTCACATGGTTAGTCATAAAATCCTACATAAACTTGTAGATCGCTGAATATGATATGTTTGATTCCTTGCAATAGTTTTGCGATATAAAGATGGTGATATTAGAGTCATGCTAGTGGGTGTTTGTGGATTGTAGAGACACTTGTGTTGAGGTTTGCAAGTCCCGTAGCATGCACGTATGGTAACCGTTGTGTGACAAATTTGAAGCATGGGGTGTTTCTTTGATTGTCTTCCTTATGAGTGGCAGTCGGGGACGAGGGATGGTCTTTTCCTACCAATCTATCCCCCTAGGGGCATGCATAGTAGTACTTTGCTTTGAGGGCTAATAAACTTTTGCAATAAGTATATGAGTTCTTTATGACTAATGTGAGTCAATGGATTATACGCACTTTTACCTTTCCATCATTGCTAGCCTCTTCGGTACCGTGCATTGCCCTTTCTCACCTAGAGAGTTGGTGCAAACTTCGCTGGTGCATCCAAACCCCGTGATTCGATACGCTCTATCACACATAAGCCTCCTTACATTTTCCTCAAAACAGCCACCATACCTACCTATCATGGCATTTCCATAGCCATTCCGAGATATATTGCCATGCAACTTCCATCATCATCATATACATGACTTGAGCACTCATTGTCATATTGCTTTGCATGATCACAAGATAGCTAGCATGATGTTTTCATGGCTTGTCCGTTTTTTGATGTCATTGCTACACTAGATCATTGCACATCCCGGTACACCACCGGAAGCATTCATATAGAGTCATATCTTTGTTCTAGTATCGAGTTGTAATATCGAGTTGTAAGTAAATAAAAGTGTGATGATCATCATTATTAGAGCATTTCCTCCCCCCCAAAAAAGAAAGGCCAAAAAGAAAAAAAAGAAGAAAGGCCAAAGAAAAAAAAGAAAAAAAGAAAAAAAGGAAAAGAAAAAAAATAAAAAAAATAAAAGGGGCAATGTTACTATCTTTTTTCCACACTTGTGCTTCAAAGTAGCACCATGTTCTTCATGTAGTGAGTCTCATATCTTGTGCTTCAAATGAGCACCATGTTCTTCATATAGATTGTCTCCTATGTTGTCACTTTCATATACTAGTGGGAATTTTCATTTTAGAACTTGGCTTGTATATTCCAACGATGGGCTTCCTCAAATGCCCTAGGTCTTCATGAGCAAGCAAGTTGGATGAATACCCACTTAGTTTCTTTTGTTGAGCTTTCATACACTTATAGCTCTTAGTGCATCTGTTGCATGGCAATCCCTACTCCTTGCATTGACATCAATTGATGGGCATCTCCATAGCCCGTTTGTTGGGGATATAACTATTTGTGTAAGACGCCCAGGAGGGGCCGGGTTACACAAAGAAGACTCATCAGAGAGAAGCCCAAGACCAAGCATGAAGATGGCGATTCAATAAGGGGCTTAAGGCCCACAGGCGACTTAAGGCCCATTGTAGTAAACCGCCATGATAGCATGACTCGTAACATAAGGAAGATTTAACTAGTCACCGAGCCGGACACTGTTTATGAGCCGGCCGGGACTCTGTAGGCCACAGGGCGTCAACCCGTGTATATAAGGGGACGACCTGCTGGCGACTTAGGGCAAGAAACAACTCATCGAGAGCCGAGCATAGCGTATCTCGCTCCCTATTCATTGGAACATCAATACCGACCCAACTAGATGTAGGCCTTACCTTCATCGTAAGGGGCCGAACTAGTATAAACCCTCTCGTGTCCTTTGTCCCGATTTAACCCCTTCAAGCTTCCTAGTTGCGATGGCTCCACAACTAAGTCCTTTCACGAGGACATATGACGTGACAATTCCACGACAGTTGGCGCCCACCATGGGTCCAGCGCACAGTGAATTTGAGTTCTTGAAGGGCAACTTCGAAGGGCTCAAGGGATACATAGTGGGCCGGATGACCAAGAGTCGTCGCGACAAGATCTACATCGACGACGAAGGCTGGGGTCCCGACGCCGGCTCAATTGAGTACGGATACTGGGTCCCCTTTGGCGGAATCCACGTCTTCATCGGCCGGATCGGTGAGCCGGGCCTTGAGCTGGACAACTGCACCGACCTCGTCGAGATGGCTCAGCGTGCGAGGAAGACCCAGACTCAACCGGTCATGAGGCGTGCCTTCGTGGGCTCCATCCACGGAGAGGAACTTTCTGAAGGATCTGAAGATAGGGGTGAGACGGCCGTCCTCTCAGATGGTGATTCATCCGCCGGTTCAACAGATTCATTGTACCAAGTGCAAGACGACGTGCTCGGGGGCTGTTCTGATGGCATCAGTATTCCGAACCCCTGTGAGCCGCCAAGATGGGCCGGAGTCTTCATGGCTGGGACTCAGCCCGGTTCAAACTCTACAGCTGCTGCAACAGCAACGTCCGGGTTAGGAGCAGTCGGGGCAGGCGGCCCTGTGCGCCCACCGGCTCAGGTGCTGATAGATCTCATGGACAAGATTAGAGCCCTGTTAACCGCCACGGTTATTCCTGCAGACAAAGATGAGCATGACACAGCGGTAGCACAGGTGCATGAGGAGATAGCTCAGGCCAAGGAGGCCTTGGCAGCTGAGGATACTAGACTAGCTACAGAGCGGGCGGCTCTCGACGCCCGGGCACAGCGCTTGCAGTCAAAAGCTTACCAGCTCACGATGAGCCTAAATGCATCCAATGAGGTAATGAGGAGGAGACATCAGAAAACTCAGTCCCGTTTACCTCCGAATTACGACCCTCGGGTTCTTTTTGCCACACCCGAAGCCGGCCCAAGTAACTCGCCAGAGGCCAATCAGCTTATGACAGCCGGAATAGGAGGGCCGACTCAGCCTCGGGAGATGGCACCGCCTCACGTGAGCATGCCACCGCCGCGTTATGTGCCAATTCCACCGGGTCACTTTTCCAACCCCATGGAGAACTTAATTGCAGCTTCAACACGTTTGGCGGCTCTTCCTATGGATGGTGATGACCCGGCGACAGTGGAGACCCGGAGAGTCAGAGAACTCCTCCAGACGGCCTTAGCTCAGCAGGAGACCTATTCTTACAGCCGGGAAAGAATTCACTCAACTCCCCCGCCTTGGTTAGCACCGCCTTGACAGAACCGGAGCCCGAGTTACAGTAGGCACATGGAGTCCAAAGCTTTGTCAAGCAACGCCCAACGCCATAACCAGCCCGGTGGCTATCACCCGGTGCAAGACCAAATACGTCAGGAGAACGAACAGGCGGCTCAGGCAGCGGCTCAACATGCGGCTTATCACGACATCCCGGAGTATCCAACGACTTCTGTTGAGGCGGGAGTAGCCACTAGAACTGGTGGTGTTCCTTATTTGGTACCGGCTCTGCGTAATGTGCGTCTGCCCAAAGACTTCAAGGGACCTCGAAAGATACCAAATTACACGGTCGACTTACAGCCCGGCGCATGGATCGAGAGTTATGAGATGGCCATGGAGCTGTTGGAAGTCAATGACGCGGCGATGGCTAAATTTTTCACCATGATGCTAGATGGAACGGCCCGGTCTTGGTTAAAGGGTTTGCCACCCAATTCCATTGGCTCATGGGAAGAGTTAAAGGCCCGGTTCATCCAGAACTTCAAAGACACCTGTAAGCAATCTATGTCGATTGTGGACTTAACGAATTGTAAGCAGGGGGAAGGTGAATCCACCACCCATTGGGTGCGCCGGGTCAAGGAGATAATTCATTCATCTGACAATATGGATGTCGGCTCTACAGTCCTTATGTTGGAAAAGAATTGTAGCTTTGAGCCACTGAGGCAGAAGCTGGGGCGCCTTAAACGTGACTGCAAGGATATGGGCACACTGATGGTAGCTTTAGTTAAGTATGCCAATTCTGATAGTACAAAGGATCCCGTATCTGATGATGAGAAGATAGGGAAGGGAAAAAGGAACGACAATGGAAAGGGTCAGCAGCATAACCCCGGGAATCAAAATGGCAATAAGCGTAAGGTGGACGGTAACCCGGAGTTTGTGGCCAATGCCAATGCGCAAGGTAACAATCAGAGACGTAAGGGCAAACCGCCTCGATCCGGCGGGTCAGGCCCATCTCTTGAACAACTACTCAATGAGGCCTGCCCGAGAAACAGCACCAGGGAGCGGCTAGCCACGCACCTGTGGAAAGATTGCGCGATCATGAAGGCGTTTAAGAATTCCAACACCTGTGATGGCCATAATGGGTCTGGTGGTGGTTTAGGAGCTGGCGGTTTCCATGGCCCAGGTGGCGGCTCAGGTTCCGGCTTTTAGGGACGTCAAGGAGGAGGCTATAACCAACATCCGTCTGGTCAAGGAGAGCAGCAACAACAGTCGGGTTATCAAAGCAACCCGAAGCAGTTGAATGGTGGGCAGTATCACGTATTTACCACTAGCTTATGCAAACGTGACCAGAAGGTTCATAAGAGGGCCGTCAATTCTGTTGACCCGACAATCCCTCGTTATTTGAGGTTGTCAGAGCAGCCCATCATATGGAGCAGAGAAGATCATCCTCCGCGAGTCGATAACCCGGGTCAGTTGGCCTTGGTGGTGGCACCTCAGGTTGGTGGGTATAAGTTCACTAAGGTGCTCATGGACGGGGGTAGTAGCATCAATATCCTCTACTACGAAACTTTTCAGCATATGGGGTTAACTGACAAAAATCTGAGGACGTCCAACACTGTTTTCCATGGAGTGGTCCCTGGTAAGTCGGCTTACCCAGTTGGCAAGATTGAGCTGGAGGTAGCCTTTGGAGACGAATATGACTACAGAGCTGAGAAGTTGACGTTTGAGGTGGTCAAAATCAGGAGCCCATATCATGCTCTGTTTGGGCGGCCGTCTTATGCTAAGTTTATGGCCCGGCCATGTTATGTTTATTTGCAGCGCAAGATGCCGGGTCACAAGGGCACCATCACTGTACATGGAAGTCAGAAGGTGGCGTTGGAATGTGAAGAAGGCGACGCGGCTTATGCTGAGTCGGCCTGTGCAGCTGAAGAGCTCAAATTTTATCAAGATAATGTTGACCCGGTGGATATGACCTCTCTCAAGAAACCCACTACTGAGCATGACCCGGCGTTGAAGTTTAAATCGGCCGCTGAGACAAAGGTTGTGGACTTTACCCCAGGAGATGCCTCTAAGCAGTTCAGTATCAGTGCCCATTTGGATCCTAAATAGGAAAGCGCACTCATCGAGTTCATCCGTGAGAACGGGGACATCTTTGCATGGAAACCTTCTGACATGCCGGGTGTACCGAGGGAACTCGCTGAGCACAATCTCAATATTGATCCAAAGTATAAGCCGGTCAGGCAGTTTCTCCGGCGGTTCAACAAAGAGAGACGGAAAGATATTGGGGAAGAGGTGGCCCGACTCTTAGCGGCCGGGTTTATTGTTGAAGTTTTTCACCCAGAGTGGTTGGCTAACCCGGTGCTTGTCCTCAAGAAGAACGACACTTGGCGGATGTGTGTGGATTACACGGATTTAAACAAGGCTTGTCCGGCTGATCCCTTTGCTCTCCCCCGTATTGATCAAATCATTGATGCTACGGCGGGTTGTGAACGTTTGAGTTTTTTGGATGCTTACTCTGGTTATCATCAGATCAAAATGGCAGTTAAGGACCAGGAGAAGACGGCTTTCATCACTCCGTTTGGAGCCTTCTGCTATGTATCTATGCCATTTGGACTCAAAAGTGCCCAGGCGACTTATCAGCGATGTGTGCAGAACTGTTTGCACGATCAAATTGGGCGTAATGTTCATGTTTACGAGGATGATATTGTGGTGAAGTCCAGAGAAAAGGAAACCTTGATATCTGACTTGAAAGAGACCTTTGATAATCTCCGGGTTTACAAGATGATGCTTAACCCGGCCAAGTGTGTATTTGGCATACCTGCGGGCAAGCTCTTGGGTTTTCTGGTGTCAAACAGAGGCATCGAAGCTAACCCGGAAAGATTAAGGCGATTACATCTCTGGCTAAGCCGGCGTGCATCAATGATGTTCAGCGGCTGGCGGGTCGTGTTGCCGCTTTAAGCCGGTTCATAAGCCGGTTAGGTGAGAAGGCCCTTCCATTGTATCAGATGATGAAGAAAACTGACACTTTTGTGTGGAGCGAGGCCGCTGATGCTGCCTTTGAAGACTTGAAGAGGCAATTGTCTGAACCGCCGGTTCTCGCGGCTCCAATTGATAAAGAGCCTTTGCTGTTATATGTGGCTGCCAATTCACGAGCCGTCAGCGTTGCCATCGTGGTGGAGAGTAAGGAAGCTGGCAAGGAGCATCCGGTTCAATGGCCGGTTTACTACATCAGTGAGGTGCTCATTGAATCTAAGCAAAGGTACCCACATTGGAAGAAGCTTGTTTATGGGGTGTTTATGGCCAACCGGAAGTTGAAGCAGTACTTTCAAAGCCACCCTATAACTGTGGTAAGTTCTGCCTCGTTGGGAGACATCATTCAGAACAGGGAGGCCACAGGACGAGTCGCCAAGTGGGCCATTGAGCTTGGGCCTCACGATTTGAAGTATATGCCACATACTGCTATTAAGTCTCAGGCCTTGGTGGACTTTATCAATGATTGGACAGAGTTACAGGCCCCTGAGGAGAAGCCGGATAACACATATTGGATGATTCACTTTGATGGGTCCAGGCAGCTAGAAGGCACGGAGGCTGGAGTGGTGTTAACTTCCCCTCGAGGTGATAAATTTTGTTATGTACTCCGTCTTATGTTTCCATGTACTAACAATGCAGCTGAGTACGAGGCCTTACTCCATGGTCTTCGGATGGCTAAGGAGATGACTTAAGCCGTGTAAGATGCTTGGGCGACTCAGATCTCGTGGCTCAACAAGTGTCAGGCAAGTGGGATTCCAAGGATCCCCTTATGGTGGCTTATTGTCGTGAAGTAGATGCTGTGGATTAGCCGCGTCGATGTGAGACTTTCTCCTTTTTTGTCTTCTCCACATAACCTCCATCATTATATTCTATTCCACCTATAGTGCTATATCCATGGCTTGTGCTCATGTATTGCATGAGGGTTGAAAAAGCTGAAGCGCGTTAAAAAGTATGAACCAATTGCTCGGCTTGTCATCGGGGTTGTGCATGATGGGGGCATTTTGTGTGACGAAAATGAAGCATGGCCAGACTGTATGATTTTGTAGGGATATGCTTGCTTTGGCCTTGTTGTTTTGAAAAGACATGATTACTTTATTGGTACGCTCGAAGTATTATTGTTTTTATGTCAAATGATAGACTATTGCTTTGAATCACTCGTGTCCTAATATTTATGCCATGATTAGATATATGATCAAGATTATGCTAGGTAGCATTCCACATCAAAAATTATCTTTTTTATCATTTACCTACTCGAGGATGAGCATGAATTAAGCTTGGGGATGCTGATACGTCTCCGTCGTATCTATAATTTTTGATTGTTCCATGCCAATATTATTCAACTTTCATATACTTTTGGCAACTTTTTATACTATTTTTGGGACTAACATATTGATCCAGTGCCCAGTGCCAGTTCATGTCTGTTGCATGTTTTTTGTTTCGCAGAAACCCAATATCAAACAGAGTCCAAACGGGATAAAAACGGACGGAGAATTTTTTTGGAATATTTATGATTTTTTTGGAAGTAAAATCAACGCGAAACGGTGTCCGGGGTGGCCACGAGACAGGGGGCGCGCCCTCCCCCCTGGGCGCGGCATGGGCTCTCGTGGGCCACCCGTAAGGCGGTTGACTCTCTTCTTTTGGCGCAAGAAAGATTATTTTATGAGAAAGATCTGGGCGAAAGATTCATCCCAATCGGAGTTACGGATCTCGAGATATAAAGGAAACGGTGAAGGGGTAGAATCTGGGAACGAAGAAACAGAGAGATAGATCCAATCTCGGAGGGGCTCTTGCCCCTCCCACGCCATGGGAGCCAAGGACCAGAGGGGAAACCCTTCTCCCATCTTGGGAGAAGGTCAAGGAAGAAGAAGAAGAAGAAGGGGGGCTCTCTCCCCCTTGCTTCCGGTGGCGTCGGAACGCCGTCGGGGGCCATCATCATCACCGCGATCTTCACCAACACATCCTCCATCTTGACCAACATCTCCATCATCTTCCCCCCTCTATCTACAGCGGTCCACTCTCCCGCAACCCACTGTACCCTCTACTTGAACATGGTGCTTTATGCTTCATATTATTTTCCAATGATGTGTTGCCATCCTATGATGTCTGAGTAGATTTTCGTTGTCCAACCGGTGATTGATGAATTGCTATGATTGGTTTGAGTTGCATGTTTTATTATTGGTGCTTTCCTATATATTGTGCCCTCCGTGTCATGCAAGCGTGAGGGATTCCCGCTGTAGGGTTTGCAATATGTTTATGATTTGCTTATGGTGGGTGGCGTGAGTGACAAAAGCACAGACCCGAGTAAGTAGGTTGTTTGCGTATGGGATAAAAAGGGAATTGATACTTTAATGCTATGGTTGGGTTTTACCTTAATGAATCTTTAGTAGTTGCGGATGCTTGCTAGAGTTCCAATCATAAGTGCATATGATCCAAGTAGAGAAAGTATGTTAGCTTATGCCTCTCCCTCAAATAGAATTGCAATAGTGATTACCAGTCTAGTAACATAGTCAATTGCTTAGGGACAATTTCACAACTCCTACCACCACTTTTCCGCACTCGCTATATTTACTTTATTGCATCTTTATTTAAACAGCCCCTAGTTTTTATTTACGCGTTCTTTATTATCTTGCAAACCTATCCAACAACACCTACAAAGTACCTCTAGTTTCACACTTGTTCTAGGTAAAGCGAACGTCAAGCGTGCGTAGAGTTATATCAGTGGCCGATAGGACTTGAGAGAGTATTTGTTCTACCTTTAGCTCCTCGTTGGGTTCGACACTCTTACTTATTGAAAGAGGCTACAACTATCCTGTATACTTGCGGGTCATCATGTAGCTCACAAGTTGTCGTATCTATGATATCATCCACAGGGTATATATCTAGTGCATCATCGCTCAGGGCAGAACCCATGCTGCTTCTCGGCATGGATGGGACGGTGCTATCCAATGTTGGATCTGCTAGCTGCTGCCGCTGCTGAGACCCCCTTTCCTGGCTAAGTGAGTCGATCTGCTGCTGCTGCCGCTTGAAAGCGAGTTCCAACTCCGTGTGCTTTGATTCTACGATGTGAAGGTGGTCTGCTTCCTGCTTCCTCTGCTCCTCCTCCAGCTTCCTCTTCTGCTCCTCTTGCTACTTCTTTCTCGCACGACTTCTGTAGTTGGCGTTCCTATCCGCAAACCCCTCAAACCACAGAACAACGCATTTGCCTCGTGTTCTTCCCGAGTGTTCAGCATTCTTCAGGGCATGCGTAAGCTCGTTGTTCTCTCTGTTGGGCGTGAACACCCCCGTTCGAGCCTCTTCTATTGCAACAAGTAAACTTTCATCGACTCCTTTAAGACATGCCCGCTCCAAAACCTCGCATGTCTTTGGGTCCAACTTCCCCCCATGCGCATTGATGTCTACTATGCAACCTTCTTCTTGTAGACGTTGTTGGGCCTCCAAGTGCAGAGGTTTGTAGGACAGTAGCAAATTTCCCTCAAGTGGATGACGTAAGGTTTATTAATCCGTGGGTGGCATAGGATGAAGATGGTCTCTCTCAAACAACCCTGCAACCAAATAACAAAGAGTCTCTTATGTCCCCAACACACCCAATACAATGGTAAATTGTATAGGTGCACTAGATCGGTGAAGAGATGGTGATACAAGTGTAATATGGATGGTCGATATAGGTTTTTGTAATCTGAAAATATAAAAACAGCAAGGTAGCAAGTAGTAAAACTGAGCAAAAACGGTATTGCAATACTTCGAAACAAGGCCCAGGGTTCATACTTTCACTAGCGCAAGTTCTCTCAACAATGGTAACATAATTAGATCATATAACAATCTCTCAACATGCAACAAAGAGTCACTCCAAAGTCACTAATAGCGGATAACAAACGAAGAGATTATTGTAGGGTACGAAACCACCTCAAAGTTATTCTTTCCGATCAATCCATTGGGCTATTCCTATAAGTGTCACAAACAGCCCTAGACTTCGTAGTAAAATAACACCTTAAGACACACATCAACCAAAACCCTAATGTCACCTAGATACTCCAATGTCACCTCAAGTATCTACGGGTTTGATTATACGATATGCATCAGAAAATCTCAGATTCATCTATTCAAACCAACACAAAGAACTTCAGAGAGTGCCCCAAAGTTTATACCGGAGGGTCAAGATGAAAACGTGTGCCAACCCCTATGCATAGGTTCCCAAGGTCACGGAACCCGAAAGTTGATCACCAAAACATACATCAAGTGAATCAATAGAATATCCCATTGTCACTACGGGTATCCCATGCAAGACATACATCAAGTGTTATCAAATCCTTAAAGACTCAATCCGATATGATAACTTCAAAGGGAAAACTCAATCCATTACAAGAAGGTAGAGGGGGAGAAGCATCATAAGATCCAACTATAATAGCAAAGCTCGCGGTATGACAAGATCATGCCATATCAAGAACACGAGAGAGAGAGAGAGAGAGAGATCAAACATATAGCTACTGGTACGTACCCACAGCCCCGAGAGTGAACTAATCCCTCCTCGTCATGGAGAGCACCGGGATGGTGTAGATGGCCACCGGTGATGGTTCGCCCCTCCGGCAGGGTGCCAGAACAGGGTCCTGATTGGTTTTTGGTGGCTATAGAGGCTTGCGGCAGCGGAACTCCCAATCTAGGTTTCTTTCCAGGGATTTCTGTATTAAAAGAAATTTTTGGTGTCGGTTTCATGTCAGGGGGGTCCCCGAGTTAGCCACGAGGTAGGGGCATGCCCAGGGGGTTAGGGCGCACCCTCCACCCTTGTGGTTGACTCGGGACTCTTCTGTCCCAACTCTTGCTTCGGGGGCTTCTTCTGGTCCATAAAAAATCACCGTAAATTTTCAGCTTGTTTGGACTCCGATTGAGATTCCTTTTTCTGTAAAATTAAAAAACAAGGAAAAAACAGAAACTGGCACTGGGCTCTAGGTTAATAGGTTAGTCCCAAAAATCATATAAAATAGCATATAAGTGCATATAAAACATCCAACACAGAAATATAATAGCATGAATACTTCATAAATTATTGATACGTTGGAGACGTATGGGCATCCCCAAGCTTAATTCCTGCTCTTCCTCGAGTAGGTAAATGATGAAAGAAATAATTTATGAAGTGTGAATGTGATAACCCGCAAGTATAGGGGATCGCAATAGTTTTCGAGGGTAGAGTATTCAACCCAAATTTATTGATCCGACACAAGGGGAGCCAAAGAATATTCTCAAGTATTAGTAGTTGAGTTGTCAATTCAACCACACCTGGATAACTTAATATATCCAGCAAAGTATTTAGTAGCAAAGTAGTATGGAAGTAACGGTAACAGTGGCAAAAGTAACAGTAGCAGCTTTGTAGTAATTGTAACAGTGGCAACGGCAAAGTAACTAAGCAAAGAACAATATGTGAAAAGCTCGTAGGCATTGGATCGGTGATGGATAATTATGTCGAATGCGGTTCATCATGTAACAATCATAACATAGGGTGACACAGAACTA
Organism: Triticum aestivum; assembly: GCF_018294505.1. Taxonomy (NCBI): domain Eukaryota; kingdom Viridiplantae; phylum Streptophyta; class Magnoliopsida; order Poales; family Poaceae; genus Triticum; species Triticum aestivum. The sequence continues at coordinate 82,398,150 of NC_057798.1, forward strand.
GCTCCAATTCATCAATGTAATGTAGGCATGTATTCCGAATATAGTCATACGTGCTTATGGAAAAGAACTTGCATGACATCTTTTGTACTACCCTCCCGTGGCAGCGGGGTCCTAGTGGAAACTAAGGGATATTAAGGCCTCCTTTTAATAGAGTACCGGACCAAAGCGCTAACACATAGTGAATACATGAACTCCTCAAACTATGGTCATCACCGGGAGTGGTCCCGATTATTGTCACTTCGGGGTTGCCGGATCATAACACATAGTAGGTGACTATAGACTTGCAAGATAGGATCAAGAACTCACATATATTCATGAAAACATAATAGGTTCAGATCTGAAATCGTGGCACTCGGGCCCTATGTGACACACCAAAATCTTAGCCTTGTTTTATTAATTAAAATTTTGCCAGGAAACTTAAACTTTTATTGTCTGGATTTCCTTTTGATTTCAGAACCATTATTTTCTTTATTATTATGGAGTTTTTACCCCAAGTGAAAACTTTTCAGTCATTATTGGACTTATTTCCCCTCTTAAGGAAAACAATTCTTTTATCAGTGGGATTGTCATACAATTATTTTTTTCCTGAGCTTTATTTCTCAAAAATGGTTTTCAAGGTTTTAGGGTTCCATTTGCACTGCAACCCTTTGATAAATTTATTTAAAAATCCCACCAAAATTTGGAGATGTCATGTAATGTTTTTAAATCACTGTTAAACAAAAATATATTTCATTCATTGGATATTTTGGGTTCTACACCAAGTTTCCAAATCTGGTCCAGTGGGCAATTTTGCACTACAACCTATTTAAATGTTTCTTTAAAACTTCTACCAAAATTATGGGATGTTAATAGGAGTATATTATTCAACTTTTTGCAAAAAGCCAGTGATGTCCTTTGAAAAATTGAGTGTATCAACCTCTTTTTCATTCTGGTCCAGCTTGGTGATTTGTCCAGCAACCATATTTTAACATGCCATTTTTGTTGTGATTGTTTTACCTACTTATAGCCCAGTTTACCAAACCCTTAAGTCCAGGAGATTGGACCCATTGGGAGATTTTTGATCCATGAAATGATGCCCTTAACTTTCTGTCTAGAATTGGTTTTCTTAAAATCTTACACTAACAAGTCTCTTCTTTTGACAAACTAACTTCACCACCCTCTCATGCATCCAAAGAGACACTAGCATGGAGAATTTGGCCACTCCAAGAAATGCCTTAGTGCCCTTGGCATTTTGTCAAACACCTTATGGGCATGATCAATTTTGACATGAATTTTAGTTTGCAATATGAACTTGATCCACTGACCCAGCAACCTTGTCCACTAAGCTCCTAGTTACTCCTAACCTAGGTCTGCTAATTGCCAGCCTCACCCAAGCTCTATGGCATGCGCTGGCATTTCGCCGAGCACCTGGTGGGCGTGCTCTGGGCGCGCCCAGAGTGCGCATTTTGCACGTGCCGCGCCCGAGCCGCCGTGCCCCTGTCCTGTTCCCCGAGCTTATCCAAACCCTCTGCTGCTCGCAGCGTAGGACCAAGCCTCGACCCGTACCTCCTCACCAGCACCACCACCCCTCGCCACGTCTCCGACAAGACAGAAGCTAGCCGCCACTGCCACCCGACAGCCTCTGCACTGGTCGGCGCCGCCCGAGCCACTGCCGCTCGCCAGCTCGCCCCTAGAGCAGTGCCCGCTCGTCCTCTAGCTCCTGCCGCCATCCCCAGCCCCGACATGGTGCCCTGCAAGCTACAGAACGGCGGTCGCTGGCATCCTTATCCACCACCGTGGAACCGACCTCGTCGCGCTATAAAAGGAGGCCCCCGAGCTCATCTGAGCACTCAGGCGACCTCAGGCCACCCCCATGGCACCCCCACAGTCAACAATCGTCGGGGGGAAGCCGTCTTCCCCGACTCCGGCCGGTTCGGCCGCCGCCATTTCCCAGTCCATTTCGTCGTGAACAGAGCCCCTCCAGTCCAACCAGTGCTACCAACCTTCTCCCCTCGCCCTTGCGGAGCCTCCCAGCATCTCAAACGCGATCGAAAGCCACCATAGTTCAAACCCCCAAAACTCCCGAAGCCACCGGCCGCCGCGAAGCTTGCCGCCGGCAACTCCCTCCGTCCCTGCCGGCAAGTCGACCACCGTAAGGACCGCCCTGATCTTGCGGATCTATCCCTGTCCTTGGATCCCCGTGGGGAGCCGCCGTTCGACGGCGGCGGTCGCCGGAGCCCCGCCCCGCTCGGTCAGAGGAGGAAGAGGAGCGTGTGCGACTGGTTAAACCTGACCAGTGGGCCCAAGGGACCCACTGTCAGTGACCAGCGCCGGTCCACACAGGCGTAAGTGGAAACGTATTTCCAGAGTACGTCTTCAACGTGTATCGTTTTCTTTTCTTTTTCTATTTTATTTAGAAACCAGAGATTTGACTAAACTTTGACTGGCTATATCTTTTTAAATAAAACTCCAAATGAGTTAATTCTTTTTCCTACCTCCCTAAAATTTAATCTAGTTTATTTTAAGATTTATTTGAAAAAATTTCAGACACTTTTATGTACTGTTTTTAAAGTATGTGTTATTTGAATTTTTTTGAAAATAGGAAATGGAGGGGAGTTATAACTTTCAAAAGTTTTGGAGAGCACCTCACCCCTCCACAACTTGAAGTCAAGCATTCTGGACCCTGGCATAATTTTTGTGTCTGTTATCTGACACGGTTAAAATACCACCCCGACACAGAGAAACCGTTATTTTATGTGATGATATGCTCAAACTCATGAGTGCATGTTAATGATCTCATGCTATTGGAGTTTGATATGTTTGGGATGGTAGTCACCATCATCTGCCTTTCATGCATACCGGAAGGATCCGGGAAAGCCTCTGCCTTGGGTAGGCGTGAGCTTGTCTCCGGTCTCCGTCCGGACGGTTACGTTCGGTATAGCATGGTAAGGTGTAATGAGTGGTGATTCTGTTGGTTGAAATATTTTTGTTATGCATATCATGCAGGGAATTTTTAAACCTCCTAAGTCGACCGTAGATTGAGTCTTGTTCCAGTAACCCCCATACTTGTTTCGTACTACCACTGGTCCCCGCCGCAGGTAGGGTAAGGTTCAGTAAGTTGTCAACCCCTTTCTTGGCACACACCGTACAGAGAGGCCACGGTGGAAGATACCAACTGCAGTCGGTAGGCAGGCCACCTGGTCCGGGGGCATGGGTGTTTCGGGTTGGGACCGAGAGGGGGGCACCCCTTAGAGCGCGCGTCATAAATTTGATCCCATGCTACGCGAGGTTGTAGCCTCCCCACTTAGAGTTTTACTTGACAGGTGTCGTGGGTGATTCCAGACACTGGTAACTTAAGCTGGTGTGTGCAAGTCAGGTGCGTTTTCAATTAAAAGACCGTAGACGGAATTTGTCCTGATGGACTAAAGGAATCCGTTGCTCGTGGGTAAAGAGTACACCCTCTACAGAGATAATATCTATTCGAATAGCCGTGTCCATGGTTAAGGACTACAGTCTGGGTCGGGTCAAGTGTCGGTCTTAGTGTCGGTCTTCGGAGGAGAAACTACTAAACCAGAACATGGATCATGACCTATGACTTATGACGAGTGTGATTATTATTGTTATGGACTAACACTTTATATTATTGGATTTATTGAGTATCCCTGGGAAGGTTCTACTTCCTGGATATTCACTGTGATTATTTTTCTTATAAGCCCTTTATGTGGTGTCGCTCAGACGCCCGACTGTGGCATGCTTGTTATTTACTTTATAAGCCCTTTATGTGGTGTCGCTCAGATGCTTGTTATTTACTTTATAAGCCCTTTATGTGGTGTCGCACAGACGCCCGACTATGGCATGCTTGTTATTTACTTTATAAGCCCTTTATGTGGTGTCGCACAAACGCCCGACTGTGGCATGCTTGTCATTTATTTACCTTATAAGCCGTTTTTGTGGTGTCGCTTAGACGCCCGACTGAGGCATGCTTCATATCATGATCCTTTTGAGGCGTCACTTTAGACACCCGATCGGTGCATGTTATTTCTACTCCATTATTGCATATTCATGTTGCATATAATTAACCTCTTGCATGCATCATGGATTTTATTTTATGACTGACATTATGATCATAGGATAATTCAGAGCATGATTATTGTTTGTTATATTATACCCGTGTTCATAATGTTTGCGAGTACATTCAAAGTACTCACTAGCTTGTCCCTGGCTATTTTCTTGGCCAGATTTCTTGCATGGAGAGGAGTGTTGCGATGATAGCCCCGGAAACTAAGCAACGGTGATAGCAGACTCGCGAAGATAGGAGTTAACCTGGTCAGCTGTTCCTGTTGGGAAGTGGAGTCCCATAGAGACTGATGACCCACAAAGCGCTTCCGCCATCAACCACTAGAGACCACTTGTTGTACTCATAGGCCAGAATGGTCTTGTACTACATATTTTCTATTTTGCTTGGAATTTCTGTATCAAGTTGGTGCCTCATCGGCTAATAGTAATCCTGGGGCTGGTGAGCACAAGGGCCATTTTCTGGAAATTAATACCCCGAAAAACCAGTCCTAACAAACTTGGTATCAGAGCCAGGCTGACCATTGGCTAATCCTATCTTAGCCAGGTCAATAAACCTAGGTTAACCAACTGTCAGGACCCCGACTCAATGCCACATCGATCTGGCATGTAACACCTCATATCACTTTGCGGCCTCACGCATGGTATTCCCACAGGTGTCGCCTTAACTTTGCCCGGGACCGTTTGTGCCTTTTGGCACACGTATATGATAGTGTCGCTAGCATCCATATGGTAAGGAGCCCGGGCTGACATGGCTAGTCGTAAACCCAAAGTGGCACAGACTTACAGGGACAGGCATCCATGACCCAGCATCGAACGTGTCGGTCATCAGCAAGTGAATCCGGGCTGTAGCACTGGGCTAGCAGGACTCCGGTAAACCGGGCTGCAGCGGGCTAACAGGACTCCGGTATTCATTGCGTGACATTTCCCCGAAGGGACATACACAGGAATGAAGAAGGACACATGCCGGCCAGCCTAAGTGTTCCGGAGCAGTAGCAAGCTACCATGGCTCAGTGGAAGCACTAGGAGACATTTCCCGGTAAGAGAGGCTACTAAGGATAAACAACTAGATAGTCAGATCCCACACATAACAAGCATTTCAATCATACACACAATATGCTTGATATGTGCAAATACAACAAGGCATCACAACATGACTCTACAACACAAGTACTTTATTTAAAGGCTCAGAGAGCCATACATAGCATACACACAAGTACGGGTCACACGACCCACATTCAAGTCATACAAGCATACAAGCCAACAACGGAAGTAACTTGTCTGAGTACAGACAACTAGTAAAATAAAAGAGGCTTGGGTAAGCCTAGCTATACTACATGGTCCTTCACAAGCTCAGGGTCACCACCTTGGCCTCAGTCTACTCATCGATGTCAACGTCTATGAAGAACCCGTCAGAAGGGGTTGTAGCATCTTCTGTAAAATGTAAATTAAAGCAACATGAGTACAAAGGTACTTAGCAAGACTTACACAGATCCTACATACATGCACATTAGCAAGAAGGGTTGGTGGGGTTATTACAGCAAGCCAGCTTTGACTCTTGGCTAAGCTATCCTACGAGACTCCAACTTGAAATGGTTTTGCGCACACGAGTCCACTACTCACCACTTTAATACATTACCGAGGATCCACCTCCGTCTTCCCACGGAAGAGCCATCCTCGGCACTCATGCTTATCTTGAGGCTTTTAGTAGTTTCCATTTACTTGTCTATGAACTGTATAGGCAACCAAGTAGTCCTTTACCGCGGACGCGGCTATTTGAATAGATGATGTTAACCCTACAGGGGTATACTTCTTCATACATGTTTCCACCACTTAGCGTCTGTACACGACATGTGCTCGGCAGACTTCAAGCGAAAGCCGACGTGGGTGTAGACCACGACCTACCTAAACACCTAAGTCTCTAGTCCAGGTTTATCGCCTATTCAGGTTCCATCCGCAGGGAGTCCGGCCTAGGTTTCCACATACGGCCCCGAACGATGTGTACATGGTTTCAAGACACCTAACGGGTGCCCGGTGTACCCGGCAACATACCTACCGCATCACAGCCCACCCCGTGGGTCAGTGCTGCCCACGGCCTCCAGTAAGCTACAAACACCAGAAACTACTTGCAACTCCTAAACAGAGGACTAGGGTGGATAAGAAGTCGAGCGGGGTCATATTTCAGGGCCCAATGCATGGTAGTAGCTGAATCTTAAATCACACATACAGATCTCAGTGCTTAAGGACAGCTTCAATGAAACAACCCACCATGTACTCCTACATGGCCTCTCATCGATACCTTTACCAAATCGCATTCAACACATTACTCTCATACCCACATGATCATTTCACTCTAGCCCATCACCCAGATGAACCAGACCTGACACGACTCTAAGCATAGCAGGCATAGCAAGGTAGGAACAACACATACATATGGCTCAATCAACTCCTACACATGCTAGTAGGTTTCATCTAGTTACTGTGGCAATGACAAGTCATGCAGAGGAAATGGGTTCAACTACCACAGCACACAGCAGTTTGAATCGCGTTGTCTTAATGCAGTAAAAGAGAGCAGAAGCGAGAACATGGGATTGTATCGATATGATCAAATGGTTGGTTGCTTGCCTGATGGGTCGGTGCACTGGTATTGTTCTTTGTTGGGGTAATCACGGTACTCCTCGCGGGCAGGACCTGCCGCAGAGAGCACCGATACACAATCATCACCAAACAATATGCAACAATATGATGCATGCATGAGACATGGCAAAGATTCAAGTTTCAAACTCATAAGTGGCCCTTTTAAGTGCTTTATCTTGTTCTATACTAAACAGCAGGTTAACTTGTTTAAACATGCATGAAACTAGTATAGATGGATAGATTGGATTTTTATGATCATTTTTCATATATAACACTTTGCATTTGGAGCTACAGATTAATTTCTATGATTTTTTGAAGTTTGTGGTAATTTCTGGAATTTCCTGTGTAATAATAATTCCAGTAAATAACTTACTGCGTCAGCATTACGTCAGGATGACATCAGTGGTCAACGGAGCTGGTCCAGGTCAAACTGACCAGTGGATCCCGCATGTCAGTAGTTATTTAAACTAACTAAATTTAGTTAAACTAATCTGGGTTAATTAGCAGAGGGGGCCCCACTTGTCATAGACTCAGGGGAGTCAACCTGGACCCACCCTGGTCAAAGTCAAGGGTCAAACACGCCGGTGTTTAGCCGCCGGCGAGGCCAGAGGCGGCGGAGTGAGTTCATTAGTGTGTTCCGGTGACCAGAGGAGTGGCGGAGGGCGTCTACGCGTAGCTGGGAGCAAGCCACAGCTCTTGGTGGTGGCGGTTGAGCTTGGGGTGGCCGGAAACGTCGTCGGCGACAACCTTGGTGGTCACCGGAGTCGGGTGAAGACGAACCTGAGGCTAAAGAACACGGCGAGGCTCGTGGTGAGGTGCATTGGGCTCCTGGGGATGCAATGAGTGTGTTGGACACGGTGGTGTGGCCGGTGGTTGGCCGGAGACACGTCGGCGACAAGCTCGGCGGCGGCACGTGCGGTGAAGCTTCGTGTGCTCGCTGTGGTGCACGAGAGCGAGAAAGGAAAGGGGGAAAAGGTAGCTGGGCTCACGGCGGTCTCGAGGAAGCAAACGGCACGGTCAGGGACGAGCTGGTGCGGCGGCGATGGCGAAAGGGATCTCCGGCGATGAAGGGGTCAGACGAGGTCGGTGCAGTGGCCTCCAGGCAAGCGAGCGCTCGGGGCTCGGCTAGCTCGAAGGAGAGGAGGGCGGCGGAGCTCCTGGACACGGTGGCGCGGCGCAGGGACGACGGAGAGCACGAGCTTCACGGCGGTGCGGGCGCGGCAGCGTCGGCCATGGAACGGGAGAGCGAGGGAGAGAGGCAGGGGGCGAATGGGTGTGTCCACGGGGTTCGGGGTGCGACATGGAGGTCATCCAGGCCAGCAGGGCGGCGAGGGGAGGAAGCAAGGCGGCGAGCAGCTGCGTGGCGCGCGCTCGAGTCACCGTCGAGCACCTGCCTGCCTGCCTGGCCAAGCCAAGCAGCTCGCTGGAACGGTTGCTGGGCTGGGCCGGCTAGGTGGGCTGGCAGGTTAGTTCCCTGTCTCTCTTTTTTATTTATGTTTTCTATTACTTCTGTAACTTTGTGGACTTTCTAAAAATACCTAAGCAACTCCAAAAATCCCCAAACTGCTCATGCCCACTGTTTAGAATATAAACAAGATGGAACATTTTAGTTTAGGATTATTTGGACACTTAAAATATTTTATAGATTTTAAATGTCCAAATTCAAATACTTGTGATTTAATTCAAAGACCTTAGGATGACCTAGAAAATTTTGCACCACTTTTGGCAGAGGTTCTGAGCCAAGACAAAAATGATGGACATTTTAGAAGAGCATTTCAGGTTCATTGAAAATATTTTTAGTAAACCCTAGTTGGGTTCAGAGGGGGCTAGGGGTTCTGTCATCCCCATTTCAAGTTTCTGTTAAAAGGAATAGACATGATGCAACAGTCTAACGCATGAACTAGCTAGGGTGTGACAACTCACCCCCACTCAAAAGAATCTCGTCCCGAGATTTAGGTTCCTCCGGGAAGAAGGCGGGATACTCAAGTCGAAGACGATCCTCCCTTTCCCAAGTTGCTTCTTTCTCAGAATGGTGCGACCATTGAACCTTGAGAAACTTGATATTATGACGTCGAGTGGTACGCTCGGCTTGATCGAGGATACGAACGGGGTACTCTCGATACGTGAGATTATCTTGAAGATCAAGCGTTTCGTGGTCCACTCCACGGATAGGATCCGAGAAGCAACGCCTGAGTTGAGAAACGTGGAAGACATCATGGACTCTGGAGAGATGCGGAGGTAGTTCCAATTGGTAGGAAACTTCTCCTTGTTTAGCGGGAATGCGAAAGGGTCCAATGTAGCGAGGAGCCAATTTGCCTTTGATATCGAAACGATGGGTTCCCTTCAGAGGAGTAACCCGAAGGTAAGCCTTCTCGTCAACCTCATAAGTCATAGCCTTATGTTTTCGGTCATATTGACTCTTTTGATGAGATTGGGCTGTTTTCAACTTTTCATGAACGATGCGAACTTGCTCTTCTGCTTCCTGGATCATATCCGGGCCAAAGAATTGTGTCTCCCCGGTTTCTGACCAGTTAAGAGGCGTTCGACACCTTCGTCCATAGAGAACTTCAAAAGGGGCTTTACCCAGGCTAGATCGATAGTTGTTGTTATAAGAAAATTCGGCAAATGGAAGGCATTTCTCCCAACCCATTCCGAATGAGATAACAGAAGCTCGAAGCATGTCTTCTAGAATCTGGTTGACGCGTTCTACTTGACCACTTGATTGAGGGTGAAAAGCAGTGCTAAAGGAAAGGCGGGTTCCCATAGCATTTTGGAAACTTTCCCAAAATCGAGAGGTGAAGAGACTTCCTCGATCCGAGTTAATTTCTAGTGGGACACCAGGAAGGGACACTATTCGGGAGATGTACAAGTCTGCTAACTGACTAGCGGTTAAACTCTCATGAACAGGCAAGAAATGGGCCACTTTAGAAAGACGATCGATAACGACGAAGATAGCATTATTCCCTCTCTTGGTCCTGGGAAAACCGGTGATGAAGTCCATACCAATTTTGTCCCATTTCCATTCAGTAATAGCTAAGGCTTGAAGGGTGCTAGCAGGCCGTTGATGCTCTGCTTCTACACGACGACAGACGTCACAATTAGCAACAAACTGAGCAATGTCTCTCTTCATCCTAGTCGAACCTCTGGCGTAGGTCCTGATACATCTTAGTGCTACCGGGATGAATGGTGAGAGGAGATTCATGAGCTTCCTTAAGGACCAACTGCCGTAAATATTGGTTCTTGAAAACCACTAGACGGTTCTCAAAGTACACGACACCATGATCATTTGTAGAGAAACATTTAGCATCTCCGCTAGCAATGTTCTCCTTTATCCGAGATATTCCTTTATCTCGTTTTTGGGTAGCGATGATTTGATCCGTAAGAGTAGGTTTCGCCACCAAGGTGGAAAGGAATCCTTGAGGAACAATGTGAAGGTTAAGTTTCCGAAATTCCTCATGGAGAAGTGGTTGACTTTGTTGCAACATCAGATTGTTGCAATAAGATTTACGACTTAGTGCATCATCCATGACATTGGCTTTTCCTGGGGTGTAAGTTATCCCTAAGTCGAAATCTATGATCAACTCGACCCAACGTCTTTGCCTGAGATTCAAATCCGGTTGGGTGAATATGTACTTCAGACTTTCATGATCGGGGAAGATTTCGCAACAATTACCGAGGAGGTAATGTCGCCAGGTTTTGAGTGCATGGACTACAGCTGCAAGCTCTAGATCATGAGTATGGTAGTTTTCCTCATGTGGGTGCAATTGCCGTGAAGCATAAGCAATTACGTGTCGATCTTGCATGAGAATGCAACCTAGTCCTTGTCGCGAGGCGTCGCAATAGATAACAAAGTCCTTGGAGAAGTCTGGTGGTACCAGTACGGGAGCAGAAGTCAGGTGTCTTTTCAGTTCCTGAAAGCTGTGCTCACATTGTGGAGTCCACTCGAACTTTTTATCTTTCTTCAGGAGTTCAGTTAGAGGTTTAGCAACTTTGGAGAAATTCTCGACAAAGCGACGACAATAGCTTGCTAAGCCAAGGAAACTCCAAACTTGCTTAACCGATTCAGGTGGAGTCCAATTAAGGACGGCTTGAACTCGCTCAGGATTGACAGCAATACCTTTACCAGAAATTACATGTCCTAGATAGGTCACTTCTGGCAACCAAAATTCGCATTTAGAGAACTTGGCATAAAGGCAATGCTCTCGAAGTTTCATCAACACTAGTCTTAGATGCTCGGCATGTTCTTACTCGTTCTTTGAGTAGATGAGTATATCATCGAGGTAAAGCATGACGAATTTATCCAAATACTCCATGAAGATTGAGTTCATTAACTGAGAGAAAGTGGCTGGAGCGTTGGTTAAACCGAAGGACATGACAGTGTACTCGTATTGGCCATAACAAGTAACAAAGGCCGTTTTAGGAATGTCCCCGTTCCTGATTTTGATTTGACGGTAGCCTAACCTCAAATCCATCTTGGAAAAGACTGAGGATCCAGCGAGCTGATCATACAGGTCGTTGATCCTGGGGAGCGGATACTTGTTCTTAATTGTGACCAAGTTAACGGGTCGATAATTTACAACCATCCGGTTTGTACCATCCTTCTTCTGGACGAAGAGGACGGGGCAAGCCCATGGAGATGAACTAGGTCGGATGAAACCCTTTTTCAAGGACTCATCGAGTTGTTTCTTAAGTTCGGCTAGTTCTAGTGGTGCCATCTTATAGGGCCTTCTAGAAATTGGGACAGTTCCTGGAATGAGATCTATCATGAACTCGACATCTCTGTCAGGTGGGACACCTGGCATTTCTTCTGGAAAGACATCCGGGAAGTCACGAACTACCGGAACGTCTTCGAGGTCTAGTAAAGGACTGGCATTAAGGGAATATAGCTGCCGCTTGGCTACTCGGATCAAGACATTGACTATCTTTCCCGAAGGGTGCGTAAGTTGGACAGTCCTAGAGAAGCAATCAATCTTGGCGTGATGGGCTGACATCCAGTCCATACCCAAGATGATATTAATATCCGAAGATTTAAGAGCTATCAATGATGCAAGAAAAACAAGTCTGTCGACTTGAATTTCATTCCCATGGCTTACTCTAGAGGTTTGCCATCTAGAACCAGGAGTAGAAATTTCCATGGTGGAAGGCATGTCACAGAATGCGGTGTTGTGCAAGCGAGCATATTTTTCGGATATGAATGAATGAGATGCTCCAGTATCAAAAAGAACAGATGCCGGGTGCCAGTTAATAAGGAGCATACCGAGAACGACGTTGGGATCCTCCTGAGCCTCTTCCGCAGAGACACAATTCACATGGCCACGTGCAGTGGTGGCCGGCTTGGCATAGAACACTTTCCCTGTCGGCTTGCCACGACCAACAGCTTTTCCAGACTGGTTGGGGTTGGTCTGGGGACACTCAACAATATCATATCAAGGTTATGGGTCAAACTTAACAACATAACAGGGTAGTAGAATTGGACTTGGCTTGTAATCATCAAACCTATAAGGTACTACTGATTAGTAACACGTGACCTGATAGCGAGAAGAGATCCTAATCCTTAACCCCCGGTGGAAGAATGGACTGACTCAGATCAGAATGCCATGAGGTAAAGGAGTAAAAAGAGCCTTATGTACCATCCCACAATCAATTCCCCTACATATAACTAAAGCATTTCTAGACTCAACATTGACCAGTTTGGCTTGGAGAACCTACAGGCAGTTCGGCTCTAACGCCAACACTGTCAGGACCCCGACTCAATGCCACATCGATCTGGCATGTAACACCTCATATCAGTTTGCGGCCTCACGCACGCTATTCCCACGGGTGTCGTCTTACCTTTGCCCGGGACCGTTTGCGCCTTTTGGCACATGTATATGATAGTGTCGCTAGCATCCATATGGTAAGGAGCCCAGGCTGACATGGCTAGTGGTAAACTCAAAGTGGCACAGACTTACAGGGACAGGCATCCATGACCCAGCATCAAACGTGTCGGTCATCAGCAAGTGAATCCGGGCTGTAGCATTGCGCTAGCAGGACTCCGGTAAACCGGGCTGCAGCAGGCTAACAGGACTCCGGTATTCATTGCGTGACATTTCCCCGAAGGGACAAACACAGGAACGAAGAAGGACACATGCCGGCCAGCTTAAGTGTTCCGGAGCAGTAGCAAGCTACCATGGCTCAGTGGAAGCACTAGGAGACATTTCCCGGTAAGAGAGGCTACTAAGGATAAACAACTAGATAGTCAGATCCCACACATACCAAGCATTTCAATCATACACACAATATGCTCGATATGTGCAAATACAAGAAGGCATCACAACATGACTCTACAACACAAGTACTTTATTTAAAGGCTCAGAGAGCCATACATAGCATACACACAAGTACGGGTCACACGACCCACATTCAAGTCATACAAGCATACAAGCCAACAGCGGAAGTAACTTGTCTGAGTACAAACAACTAGTAAAATAAAAGAGGCTTGGGTAAGCCTAGCTATACTACATGGTCCTTCACAAGCTCAGGGTCACCACCTGGGCCTCAGTCTACTCATCGATGTCAACGTCTACGAAGAACCCGTCAGAAGGGGTTGTAGCATCTTCTGTAAAATGTAAATTAAAGCAACATGAGTACAAAGGTACTCAGCAAGACTTAAATCAGATCCTACATACATGCACATTATCAAGAAGGGTTGGTGGGGTTATTGCAGCAAGCCAGCTTTGACTCTTGGCTAAGCTATCCTACGAGACTCCAACTTGAAATGGTTTTGCGCACACGAGTCCACTACTCACCACTTCAATACACTACCGAGGATCCACCTCCGTCTTCCCACGGAAGAGCCATCCTCGGCACTCACGCTTATCTTGAGGCTTTTAGTAGTTTCCGTTTACTTGTCTATGAACTGTATAGGCAACCAAGTAGTCCTTTACCACGGACGCGGCTATTCGAATAGATGATGTTAACCCTGTAGGGGTGTACTTCTTCATACATGTTTCCACCACTTAGCGTCTACACACGACATGTGGTCGGCAGACTTCAAGCGAAAGCCGACGTGGGTGTAGACCACGACCTACCTAAACACCTAAGTCTCTAGTCCAGGTTTATCGCCTATTCAGGTTCCATCCGCAGGGAGTCCGGCCGAGGTTTCCACATACGGCCCCGAACGATGTGTATAGGGTTCCGAGACACATAACGGGTGCCCGGTGTACCCGACCACGTACCTACCGCATCACAGCCCACCCCGCGGGTCAGCGCTGCCCACGGCCTCTAGTAAGCTACAAACACCAGAAACTACTTGCAACTCCTGGACAGAGGACTAGGGTGGATAAGAAGTCGAGCGGGGTCATATTTGAGGGCCCAATGCATGGTAGTAGCTGAATCTTAAATCACACATACAGATCTCAGTGCTTAAGGACGGCTTCAGTGAAACAACCCACCATGTACTCCTACATGGCCTCTCATCGATACCTTTACCAAATCGCATTCAACACATTACTCTCATACCCACAAGATCATTTCACTCTAGCCCATCACCCAGATGAACCAGACCTAACACAGCTCTAAGCACAGCAGGCATATCAAGGTAGGAACAACACATACATATGGCTCAATCAACTCCTACACATGCTAGTGGGTTTCATCTAGTTACTGTGGCAATGACAGGTCATGCAGAGGAAATGGGTTCAACTACCGCAGCACACAGCAGTTTGAATCGCGTTGTCTTAATGCAGTAAAAGAGAGCAGAAGCGAGAATAGGGGATTGTATCGATATGATCAAATGGTTGGTTGCTTGCCTGATGGGTCGGTGCACTGGTATTGTTCTTTGTTGGGGTAATCACGGTACTCCTCGGGGGCAGGACCTGCCGTAGAGAGCACCGATACACAATCATCACCAAACAATATGCAACAATATGATGCATGCATGAGACATGGGAAAATGAGTGTATTGGGCTAATGCAACTAAGACCAGATGGGTTTGAACTATTTTGAACCAAAGATTCAAGTTTCAAACTCATAAGTGGCCCTTTTAAGTGCTTTATCTTGTTCTATACTAAACAGCAGGTTAACTTGTTTAAACATGCATGAAACCAGTACAGATGGATAGATTGGATTTTTCTGATCATTTTTCATATATAACACTTTGCATTTGGAGCTATAGATTAATTTCTATGATTTTTTGAAGTTTGTGGTAATTTCTGGAATTTCCTGTGTAATAATAATTCCAGTAAATAACTTACTGCGTCAGCATTACATCAGGATGACGTCAGTGGTCAACGGAGCTGGTCCAGGTCAAACTGACTAGTGGGTCCCGCATGTCAGTAGTTATTTAAACTAACTAAATTTAGTTAAACTAATCTGGGTTAATTAGCAGAGGGGGCCCCACTTGTCATAGACTCAGGGGAGTCAACCTGGACCCACCCTGGTCAATGTCAAGGGTCAAAAACGCTGGCGTTTAGCCGCCGGCGAGGCCAGACGCGGCGGAGTGAGTGCATTAGTGCGTTCCGGTGACCAGAGGAGCGGTGGAGGGCGTCTACGCGTAGCTGGAAGCAAGCCGCAGCTCTTGGTGGTGGCGGTTGAGCTCGGGGTGGCTGGAAACGTCACCGGCGACGACCTTGGCGGTCACCGGAGTCGTGTGAAGACAAACCCGAGGCTACAGAACAAGGCGAGGCTCGTGGTGAGGTGCGTTGGGCTCCTGGGGATGCAGTGAGTGTGTTCGACACGATGGTGTGGCCGGTGGTTGGCCGGAGATACTCGGCGACGAGCTCGGCGGCGGCGTGTGCGGTCAAGCTTCGTGTGCTCGCTGTGGTGCACGAGAGCGAGAAAGGAAAGGGGGAAAAGGTAGTTGGGCTCACGGCGGTCTCGAGGAAGCAGACGACGCGGTCGGGGACGAGCTGGTGCGGCGGCGACGGCGAAAGGGATCTCCGGCGATGACGGGGTCGGACGAGGTCGGTGCAGTGGCCTCAAGGCAAGCGAGCGCTCAGGGCTCGACTATCTCGAAGGAGAGGAGGGCGGCGGAGCTCCTAGACACGGTGGCGCGGCGCAGGGATGACAGAGAGCGCGAGCTTCACAGTGGTGCGGGCGCAGCAGCGTCGCCCATGGAATGGGAGAGCGAGGGTGAGAGGTTGGGGCGAATGGGTGTGTCCACGGGGTTCGGGGTGCGACGTGTAGGTCGTCCAGGCCAGCAGGGCGGCGAGGGGAGGAAGCAGGGCGGCGACCAGCTGCATGGCGCGCGCTGGAGTCGCCGTCGAGCACCTGCCTGCCTGCCTGGCCAAGCCAAGCAGCTCGCTGGAGCGGTTGCTGGGCTGGGCCGGCTAGGTGGGCTGGCAGGTTAGTTCCCTCTCTCTCTTTTTTTATTTATGTTTTCTATTACTTCTGTAACTTTGTGGACTTTCTAGAAATACCTAAGCAACTTCAAAAATCCCCAAACTGCTCATGCCCATAGTTTAGAATATAAACAACATGGAACATTTTAGTTTAGGATTATTTGGACACTTAAAATATTTTATAGATTTTAAATGTCCAAATTCAAATACTTATGATTTAATTCAAAGACCTTAGGATGACCTAGAAAATTGTGCACCACTTTTGGCAGAGGTTCTAAGCCAAGACAAAAATGATGGACATTTTAGAAGGGTATTTCAGGTTCATCGAAAATATTTTTAGTAAACCCTAGTTGGGTTCAGAGGGGGCTGGGGGTTCTGTCATCCCCATTTCAAGTTTCTGTTAAAAGGAATAGACATGATGCAACACTCTAATGCATGAACTAGCTAGGGTGTGACACCAACCCACCAGACCATAACCTAACCCCAGCCAAGCTTCTCGCGTAAGATAGCCACACAGTGACCCCGACACCTTTGGCAGTCGGTGCCCAACCTATCAGCCTAGCCTGTCGATCACGCGCCAGTGACCGACCCCTAAATTGTCCCATTCGCAAGCGTGGGAAGGAAGACTCCGTCCCCTTTTTCTATAAAAGGGCATGCTAACACAGCACATCACAGACTCTTTCCCCAGATCTAGCTAGAATGCCTGGCCCCGTCGTACACAATGAGACCACAGCAAACAACCTTGGAGGTTTTGTGACCGTGCTCACGAACCTCACCCGTCGTGCCTTTGCATTAGAAGAACCCCCAGAATATGTTGTGTACCAAGGGCCCATGGGCGGTGAAAGCCGTCCATTCTGGGCCACCGTGCACATATATGGTAGGGGTCTATCTCCAGAATGCGCCTACCGGTTCACCGGAAGGACAACTTCCTTTGAGCCACAAGCCATTCAACTAGCTGCTCGAGAGTCTGTAGTTCAACTCCGGCACTTGTCGCCCTGAGTTAACTGCCGCTCGTTCTACTACTACCCCAGCCGTGACGGGTATGGTAGGCCACCCCAGGTTGCCAACAGAGACCATGAGACGGATCCTACATTGTTGCATCTTGTGCGCTATGTAAGTGCACTAGAGGATCTATTCGATCAAATCACTCTTGATCTGATCGCAGCTTGTGGAGAACTGATCCGCCGAGCCCCGGGAAGAGGAGGAGATGAGCCCAACACCGACAACCCAGTCGTGCTGTTCGGACAACCGATCGTGTCCTTGAGGTCAACCCCAGTCATCGACCAAAATACCTTGATGACCCCAGAAGTGCTTCGTCGCCTTTTGGGATCACGCTCCAACGGGATTGTGGCCAACAATCCCCGAGATGGTCATCATCGCTACTCCAACTCTACAGTTCCTCAACCCTCTCCAGCTAATCCTGACGGTGAGAACCGTGGGGAAACCTCGACATCCGCAAGACACGCCCGCTTAGATATTAACGAGGTAGACTAGAGTCGCTCGAGCAGTACCGAGTCTTAGTATGTCCACGCCCTGTAATTGTGTGATATTGTATCGCCAAAATTAAATGCTGTTTGCTTGTGCGCCCCTGTTTTTAATAATAGCCATGCATGAGTATGTTGATGTGCGATTGCATTTTTAACCCGGACGTAGCTGCCAACCCGATGACTTAAAATGTGTGCTATAAGTAAACCTCTTAGTTTCAGCTAACAAGAAGGATGTTTTCTAAACAACCCTTAACAAATCTCGAGGACGAGATTTTTCTTAAGGGGGGTAGTGTTGTGACACCCCAAAATTTTAGCCTTGTTTTATTAATTAAATTTTTTCCAGGAAACTTAAACTTTTATTGTCTGGATTTCCTTTTGATTTCAGAACCATTCTTTTCTTTATTATTATGGAGTTTTTACCCCAAGAGAAAACTTTTCAGTCATTATTGGACTTATTTCCCCTCTTAAGGAAAACAATTTTTTTATCAGTGGGATTGTTCATACAATTATTTTTTTCCTGAGCTTTATTTCTCAAAAATGGTTTTCAAGGTTTTAGGGTTCCATTTGCACTGCAACCCTTTGATAAATTTATTTAAAAATACCACCAAAATTTGGAGATGTCATGTAATGTTTTTAAATCACTCTTATGCAAAAATATATTTCATTCATTGGATATTTTGGGTTCTACACCAAGTTTCCAAATCTGGTCCAGTGGGCAATTTTGCACTACAACCTATTTAAATGTTTCTTTAAAACTTCTACCAAAATTATGGGATGTTTATAGGAGTATATTATTCAACTTTTTGCAAAAACCCAGTGATTTCCTTTGAAAAATTGAGTGTATCAACCTCTTTTTCATTCTGGTCCAGCTTGGTGATTTGTCCAGCAACCATATTTTAACATGCCATTTTTGTTGTGATTGTTTTACCTACTTATAGCCCAGTTTACCAAACCCTTAAGTCCAGGAGATTGGACCCATTGGGAGATTTTTGATCCATGAAATGATGCCCTTAACTTTCTGTCTAGAATTGGTTTTCTTAAAATCTTACACTAACAAGTCTCTTCTTTTGACAAACTAACTTCACCACCCTCTCATGCATCCAAAGAGACACTAGCATGGAGAATTTGGCCACTCCAAGAAATGCCTTAGTGCCCTTGGCATTTTGTCAAACACCTTATGGGCATGATCAATTTTGACATGAATTTTAGTTTGCAATATGAACTTGATCCACTGACCCAGCAACCTTGTCCACTAAGCTCCTAGCTACTCCTAACCTAGGTCTGCTAATTGCCAGCCTCACCCAAGCTCTGTGGCATGCACTGGCATTTCGCCGAACACCTGGTGGGCGTGCTCTGGGCGCGCATAGAGCGTGCGTTTTTCTCGTGCAGCCCCCGAGCCGCCGCGCCCCTGGCCTATTCCCCGAGCTTATCTAAACCCTCTGCCACTTGCAGTGTAGGACCAAGCCTCGACCCGTACCTCCTCACGAACACCACAGCCCCTCGCCACGTCTCCGGCAAGCCAGAAGCTAGCCACCACTGCCGCCCGACAGCCTCTGCACTGGTCAGCGCCGCCCGAGCCACTCCTGCTCGCCAGCTCGCCCCTGGAGCAGTGCCCGCTCGTCCGCTAGCTCCTGCCGCCATCCCCAGCCCCAACACGGTGCCCTGCAAGCTACAGAATGGCGATCGCCGGCATCCTTATCCACCGCCGCAGAACCGACCTCATCGCGCTATAAAAGGAGCCCCCCGAGCTCATCCGAGCACTCACGCGACCTCAGGCCACCCCCATGGCACCCCAACAGTAAGCAATCGTCGGGAGGAAGCCGTCTTCCCCGACCCCGGCCGGTTCGGCCGCCGCCATGTCCCAGTCCATTTCGTTGCGAGCAGAGCCCCTCCAGTGTAACTAGTGCTACCAACCTTCGTTCCTCACCCTTGCGGAGCCGCCCAACACCTCAAACGCGATTGAAAGCCACCGTAGTTCAAACCCCCAAAACTCCCGAAGCCACCGGCCGCCGTGAAGCTTGCCGCCGGCGACTCCCTCCATCCCCGCCGGCAAGTCGACCACCGGAAGGATCACCCTGATCTTGCGGATCTATCCTGTCCTTCGATCCCCGTGGGGAGCCGCCGTTCGACGGCGGCGGTCGCCGGAGCCCTGCCCCGCTCGGACAGAGGAGGAAGAGGAGCGCGTGCGACTGGTCAAACCTGACCAGTGGGCCCAAGGGACCCACTATCAGTGACTAGCGCCGGTCCATGCAGGCGTAAGTGGTAAAGTATTTCTAGAGTACGTCTTTGACGTGTATCATTTTCTTTTCTTTTTCTGTTTTATTTAAAAACCAGAGATTTGACTAAACTTTGACTGGCTATATCTTTTTAAATAAAACTCCAAATGAGTTAATTCTTTTTCCGACCTCCCTAAAATTTAATCTAGTTTATTTTAAGATTTATTTGAAAAAAATCCAGACAACTTTTATGTACTGTTTTTAAAGTATGTGTTATTTCAATTTTTTTGAAAATAGGAAATGGAGGGGAGTTATAAGTTTCAAAAGTTTTGGAGAGCACCTCACCCCTCCACAACTTGAAGGCAAGCATTCTGGACCCTGGCATAATTTTTGTGTGTGTTATCTGATACTGTTAAAATACCACCCCGACATGGAGAAACCGTTATTTTATGTGATGATATGCTCAAACTCATGAGTGCATGTTAATGATCTCATGCTATTGGAGTTTGATATGTTTGGGATGGTAGTCACCATCATCTGCCTTTCATGCATACCGGAAGGATCCGGGAAAGCCTTTGCCTTGGGTAGGCGTGAGCTTGTCTCTGGTCTCCGTCGGGACGGTTACGTCCGGTATAGCATGGTAAGGTGTAATGAGTGGTGATTCTGTTGGTTGAAATATTTTTGTTATGCATATCATGCAGGGACTTTTTAAACCTCCTGAGTCGACCGTATATTGAGAGTCTTGTTCCAGTAACCCCCATACTTGTTTCGTACTGCCACTGGTCCCTGCCGTAGGTAGGGTACTGTTCAGTAAGTTGTCAACCCCTTTCTTGGCACACACCGTACAGAGAGGCCACGGTGGAAGATACCGACTGCAGCCGGTAGGCAGGCCACCTGATCCGGGGGCATGGGTGTTTCTGGTTGGGACCGAGAGGGGGGCACCCCTTAGAGCGTGCGTCATAAATTTGATCCCATGCTACGCGAGGTTGTAGCCTCCCCACTTAGAGTTTTACTTGACAGGTGTCGTGGGTGATTCCAGACACCGGTAAGTTAAGCTGGTGTGTGCAAGTCAGGTGCATTTTCAATTAAAAGACCGTAGACGGAATTAGTCCCGATGGACTAAAGGAATCCGTTGCTCGTGGGTAAAGAGTACACCCTCTGCAGAGATAATATCTATTCAAATAGCCGTGTCCATGGTTAAGGACTACAGTCTGGGTCGGGTCAAGTGTCGGTCTTAGTGTCGGTCTTCGAAGAAGAAACTACTAAACCAGAACATGGATCATGACCTGTGACTTATGATGATTGTGATTATTATTGTTATGGACTAACACTTTATATTATTGGATTTATTGAGTATCCCTGGGAAGGTTCTACTTCCTGGATATTCACTGTGATTATTTTGCTTATAAGCCCTTTATGTTGTGTCGCTCAGACGCCCGACTGTGGCATGCATGTTATTTACTTTATAAGCCCTTTATGTGGTGTCGCTCAGTCGCCCGACTGTGGCATGCTTGTTATTTACTTTATAAGCCCTTTTTGTGTTGTCGCACAGACGCCTGACTGTGGCATGCTTGTTATTTACTTTATAAGCCCTTTATGTGGTGTCGCACAGACACCCGACTATGGCATGCTTGTCGTTTATTTACCTTATAAGCCGTTTGTGTGGTGTCACTTAGACGCTCGACTGAGGCATGCTTCATATCATGATCCTTTCGAGGCGTCACTTTAGACACCCGATCGGTGCACGTTATTTCTACTCCATTATTGCATATTCATGTTGCATATAAATAACCTGCTTGCATGCATCATGGATTTTATTTTATGACTGACATTATGATCATAGGATAATTCAGAGCATGATTATCGTTTGTTATATTATACCCGTGTTCATAATGTTTGCGAGTACATTCAAAGTACTCACTGGCTTGTCCCTGGCTATTGTCTTGGCCAGATTTCTTGCATGGAGAGGAGCGTTGTGATGACAGCCCTGGAAACTAAGCAACGGAGATAGCAGCCTCGCGAAGATAGGAGTTAACCTGGTCAGCTGTTCCTGTTGGGAAATGTAGTCCCATAGACACTGGTGACCCACAAACCGCTTCCGCCATCAACCACTAGAAACCACTTGTTCTACTCAGGCCAGAATGGTCTTGTAATACACATTTTATATTTTGCTTGGAATTTCTGTATCAAGTTGGTGCCTCATCAGCTAACAGTAATCCTGGGGCTGGTGAGCACAAGGGCCAATTTCTGGAAATTAATATCCCGAAAAACCGGTCCTGACACCCTAGTGACAAGCATTAAGCATAACAAAGTCATAGCAACATCAATCTCAGAACATAGTGGATACTAGGAATCAAACCCTAACAAAACTAACTTGATTACATGATAGATCTCATCCAACCCATCACCGTCCAGCAAGCCTACGATGGAATTACTCATGCACGGCAGTGAGCATCATGAAATTGGTGATGGAGGATGGTAGATGATGATGATGGTGACGGATTCCCCTCTCCTGAGCCCCGAACGGACTCCAGATCAGCCCTCCCGAGAGAGTTTAGGTCTTGGCGGTGGCTCCGTATCGTAAAATGCGATGAATCCTTCTCTTTGATTTTTTTTCTCCCCGAACACGAATATATGGAGTTGGAGTTGAGGTCGGTGGAGCACCAGGGGGCCCACGAGGCAGGGGGCACGCCCCCACCCTCGTGAATAGGGTGTGGCCCCCCGGTCTTGATTCTTTCGCCAGTATTTTTCATATTTTGCAAAAATAAGTTCTGTGGAGTTTGAGGTCATTCCGGGAACTTTTGTTTCTGCACATAAATAACACCATGGCAATTCTGCTGAAAACAATGTCACTCCGGGTTAGTTCCATTCAAATCATGCAAGTTAGAGTCCAAAACAAGGGCAAAAGTGTTTGGAAAAGTAGATACGACCGAGACATATCACGTTACTCCGTTCTTATGAACTTAATACTCTAGATGCATGCTGGATAGTAGTCGATGTGTGGAGTAATACTAGTAGATGCAGGCAGGAGTCGGTCTACTTGACACGAATGTGATGCCTATGTTCATGATCATTGCCTTAGATGTCATCATAATTATGCGCTTTTCTATCAATTGCTCGACAGTAATTTGTTCACCCACTGTAATACATGCTATCTCGAGAAAAGCGACTAGTGAAACCTATGGCCCTCGGGTCTCTTTTCCATTATATTGCATCTTTCCATATTGTGGATCTCGTTTACTATTTTGCAATCTTTACTTTCCAATCTATACACCAAAAATACCAAAAGTATTTACTTTATTATCTCTATCAGATCTCACTTTTGCGATTGACCATGAAGGGATTGACAACCCCTTTATCATGTTGGTTGCATGTTGTTGATTGTTTGTGCAGGTATTCGGTGACTTGTGCATTGTCTCCTACTAGATTGATACCTTGATTCTCAAACCTGAGGGAAATACTTATGCTACTTTGCTGCATCACCCTTTCCTCTTCAAGGGAAAACCTACGCAAGCTCAAGAGGTAGCAACACCTCCCGGTGATGACTGTAGTTTGAGGAGTTCATGTGTTCACTAAGTGCTAATGCTTTGGTCTGGTACTCTATTAAAAGGAGGCCTTAATATCCCTTAGTTTCCAATAGGAACCCGCTGCCATGGGAGGGTAGGACAAAAGATGTCATGCAAGTTCTTTTACATAAGCACGTATGACTATATTCGAAATACATGCCTACATTATATTGATGAATTGGAGCTAGTTCTGTGTCACCCTATGTTATAACTATTGCATGATGAATGCCATCCGACATAATTATCCATCACTGATCCATTGCCTACGAGCTCGTTTCATATTGATCTTTGCTAAGTTACTTTTCCGCTGGGACTGTTACGATTACTACAAAACTGCTACTGTTACTTTTGCCACTGTTACTGTTACTTCCATACTACTTTGCTACTAAATACTTTGTTGTAGATGTTAAGTATTTCAGGTCTGGTTGAATTGACAACTCAACTGCTAATACTTGAGAATATTCTTTGGCTCCCCTTGTGTCGAATCAATAAATTTGGGTTGAATACTCTACCCTAGAAAACTGTTGCGATCCCCTATACTTGTGGGCTATCAGGAATATCCCAACAGTGTGTGTAAAATTCCATTTTGGGGTTTGTTGGACGAACCACCAAGATCTGAGTATGAGTTATTTTTAACTAGCCTTTGCTATGGTCAGAATAGAGGAGTGACGCAAGGTAGACCAAAAAGTATTCATTTCCCATCAATTCAATACTTTACACTGTTTAATGGAAAATGCATCGTAGGCAAACAAGACTATAGTACACTTTGTGCTCCTAACTTGAGCCTCATGCACACTTCCCTCACCGGTGTTAAATGTTATAACCTTGGAGCAATTGTTGCACGTAGATTGCAGCACAACGCTGGTAGTGGATATTTTATGGTGGGATTTATGCTTCACGATTAGCAGAGGAGTTTGGTGTATCAATTTGGCCTAATGATCCCATCCTTCCCACTCAGTACTTAGACTTTGAGGCCTCAAGTGCCATAAGTTTCTTAAGGGTGAAATCAGTGATTATACTTATAACCTGTTGTTCAATAAAAATTTCGTTGTGGACATCTTTTTGCATGCACCTGCTCTCTTTGATTATCATAGCAAGGGAAGATATTATGTTCTTGAGAGCGAGGCCCGCGCACACAATGCAGAGGTTGTGGCTGCTCGGGAGGCTGAGGAGGCTGCACCAAGAGCCTCCGTGAGCTATCACTTCGATTATTACGCATGCTACAGATGGTGGTTACCAAGCTAGGCCAAAAGCCTAAGCTTGGGGGAGTACGTAGTTCCACTGACATTATATTCATGTTCACACATCTCATTCCAGTTGTCGGTGTTCACACTTGTTCATTGTATTATCCATGCTTGATTTATTTTCTCGCTTTATTCTTGTGTGCTTGAAAAAACTTTGAGCTTTAAAAAAATGTTGTTTGCTTCTTTTCGGTTTTTCTTTCTAGTGTATTAGTTGTAGTATTTAAAAGAAAACCCAAAAAGATTTCCTGGTTCTTCTTTTGCTTGTTGGGAGCTCTCCCGTGTAAATAGTTTTTCTTGTTATTGTTTTCTCTTTAATTTGCTTCATTCAAGAAAAACTAAAAACTCCAAAAATATTTCAGTGTGTTTCTCTGAAATTCTTTTCCTTTTATTGAGTCATACCGAGGAGAAGACCACAATGAAAATGTTGAGTGGCTCTCATATGCAATATTGTTGACCTAACAATGAGCTGAAATTGCCTTGTCTTCTCCTCTTGAATAAACTGTTTGTAGATTCCAGCTTAGTTCACAACACTCTTGCACTATTATTATTTTCATATCATTCGGTGTCAGTGTACTAAAGTTTGGGCCCTTTAGTACCCCATACTTGTGCACGTGCAGTTGCATCCATACCCGCAGCAAGGCCTGACGGGGGCAACTGGAAGCAAATACGAGACGACCAGAGAAGACCACAAGCTAGGCTCCCGACAAGATTATTTCAAGGGTGGTTTGTGAAGCGAAGCCCCAGCAAGACCATCCCCTTGAGGTTGAGAGCTCTGACACCATCGACAATGTCAAGACGAAGATCCAGGGGCGTCTGTGTGGTGGCATGCAGATCTTTGTGAAGACCAAAAGGAAAAGTTCCCAGCAAGATTCTTGCCGGGAACGTTTGCGAGACCCTGGCATGATTCTTGCCGGGGATGTCTGTAAGGCCACGGCAAGACTCGATCCCGGAAAAGATACCCCCACCATGTCATCGCTCTAGGGCACCGACTAGCTTGCCAGCCTGGCCCCGCGAGCCTCATCATCCCAGACGCGTGTCTAGATGGGGTGAGACAGCGACAAACGGGACGGGCTCTGTTTCCGTCCCCAAGAAAGTTCGGGACACGTAAACACCACAATAAATGCGTTTGTCCTAAGACGTCAGGGATAAGTATGTGCACTGTAGCAACTTTACACCTTCTCTATGCATTGTATGCCACTTTGGTAGCCCCTTGGTATAAAAGGAGGCCCAAGGCGATACAGAGGGGGACTTTTGGACTTTTTGGCCCAGATTGCATGCAACCAGCTAGAGCTCAAGAACTCTCAATACACCAAAGCAGGACTAGTGTTTATGCTTCTCAGCGGCCCGAACCTGGGTAAAAATCCCTTGTGTTGATCATTGGATCCGCTCCTTGTGCAGACCTCTTTCCCTGCCGAAACGTAGAAGGGATCCACAGGATCCCATAGGTGTCGTTTCCCTGACATCTTTAGCGCGCCAGGTAGGGGAAAGAGGTTGCATGAACCTGAACTAGCCGTCAGTGCGTCAGTTTCTTCAACGTCTTCATCATCATGCTTCCCAAGAGGACGGGTATCACAGCGATTGGTTCGTTTGTGGTCGATCTGCCCGTGCCAACACGGACGGGCGACGAGATGGACGCGGGTGGAGGAGGAGATTGAGATCATTAGCTTCCATGATGTTTTGGCAAATGGAGCCAGGCGAACGGTATCGTCCGCTGCTGCGACGATGGCCCGTGCACCGCTGGATATAAGGACGGAGCTGTGCTGCCTACGGGCGGCGCAGCGACCTCCAAGGGTGGAAAGGTGACTTCCAAGACACCCCGCCCGATGCATGCGCCACGGTGTTCCTAGGTCGTGTGCGATGAGCAGCGCCGCGACGTTGGTGACCCAAAGCGTCCCCATGGAACGAGCCCTCAGCATCATTCCTGAGATGCGCGGGGCCAACATGCACGCCTGAAACGGCGCCCGGTGGCGGGGCCGTGACGGAGCTCCTTCTAACACAGTAGGGTCAGAGCACCTCACGTTCTTCATGCCTGTCACTGCCGCCTACACCAGAAGAAGCATTGGCGCGACCGTAGCTGCTCCTGGATTTCCCTCCCGCTTCGAAGAAGCTCGAAGAATGGAGAGCTGCTATTCAGAGCCTCATCGGTTTTGCCAATGGAGATGGGCAGCAGCAGGCGGGGCCTTCACGACGGAGGTCCACCAAGCCGACACGTGCTGATGGCGGAAGGATCGAAGGTGGTGCGACCACGGTGCACTCTCCTCCACCACGACAATAGTGGTTGCCAGTTCGGCGGGTCGATGCCCGCGATGACGGATCCACGGCGTCGTTCGATCCACGAACTCACTACGATCAACGTCAAGTTCTTCAGGAACGAGTCAAAGAAAATGCTGTAACCACCATCGAGCGGCGGCAGGAAGCGCGCCATCAATCCGACAGGCGTGCAGGGCCCACTGTAGACAAGCCTGCGCTGGGGGATTCTGGTGACTTGCCTTACAAAGTGGGTTGTCCAGCTTTTACCCATGAGTTGCGATGAATCCAGTGTCGCACTTCCGGCATGTTCA
Organism: Triticum aestivum; assembly: GCF_018294505.1. Classification (NCBI taxonomy): domain Eukaryota; kingdom Viridiplantae; phylum Streptophyta; class Magnoliopsida; order Poales; family Poaceae; genus Triticum; species Triticum aestivum. Next base: position 82,425,234 of record NC_057798.1, read on the forward strand.
AACCAGAGGTCCCAGAGAAATACGACAGCAAGACTCACCCGTCAGAGTTCTTGACCATCTACACCATTGTAGTGCAGGCTGTCGGGGCTCAAGACGACAAGGTGCTCGCTAACTACTTCCCGTTGGTACTCAAGCCGAACGCTGGGTCGTGGTTGATGCACCTGCCAGAAGAATCCATCTCTTCTTGGTTTGATCTATGTCACGAGTTTGTTGGCGCCTTTACTGGAGGCCAAGCACCTGGCCAGGCAAGTGAGTTGCATCCCATCCCCCAGAAAGAGGGTGAAACCTTGTGCAAGTATATACAGAGATTCAACCGTGTACACTACAACATCCCAGACGTTCATCCTGCCGCTGTTATCAGCGTGTTTCATCAGAATTTGTGTAATCACAAGATGCGTGAAGACTTGGCGATGAACAAGGTTAGGGATGTCACCGAGCTTTATGTTTTAGCCGACAGGTGTGCTCGAGCTAAAGAAGGGAGGAAGTACCCTGGCGAAGATGCCAGTGTGGGAACTGACTCCGGAGACGAAGACGCCGCTGCCCCGGCAAAGAAGGGCGGACGGCGTAACAGGAAGTGCAAGGGCAAAACCGTGCTTGCCGTCGAGGAATCCGGCAACCCCGACACTGCCAAGAAGGCCAAGGTTGACGACTATGGCAAGGAGGTTGCCAGGTGCGCTGCCTGCCAGGCCTTTGTGGTTACTGACAAGCCGGAGGGCTCTGACAAGTAGTACTACAAGATCCATCGCACTAAGGGCCATGACTTCCAGAACTATTGATACGTCTGCAACGTATCTATAATTTATGAAGCATTCATGCTATTTTATTATCTGTTTTGAATGATCACGGGCTTTATTTTACACTTTTATATTACTTTTGGGACTAGCCTATTAACCGGAGGCCCAAGCCATATTGCTGTTTTATTGCCTGTTCAGTATTTCGAAGAAAAGGAATATCAAACGAAGTCCAAACGGAATGAAACCTTCGGCAGTGTGATTTTTTAGAATAATATGATCCTCGAGACTTGGAGTTCATGTCAGCAGATCCTCGAGGCCTTCACGAGATAGGAGTTTGCGCCCCCTGTCTCGTGGGCCCCTCGAGCACCTCCCGACCGAGTACTTTCGCCTATATAAGCCTACGTACCCTAAAACCATCGAAGATCTAGATAGATCGGGAGTTCCGCCGCCGCAAGCCTCTATAGCCACCAAAAACCTCTCGGGAGCCCGTTCCGGCACCCTTCCAGAGGGGGAATCCATCACCGGTGGCCATCTTCATCATCATGGCGCTCTCCATGACGAGGAGGGAGTAGTTCACCCTCGGGACTGAGGGTATGTACCAGTAGCTATGTGTTTGATCTCTCTCTCTCTCTCGTGTTGTCTCTATGGCACGATCTTGATGTATCACGAGCTTTGTTATTATAGTTGGATCTTATGATGTTTCTCCCCCTCTACTCTCTTGTGATGAATTGAGTTTCCCTCTTGAAGTTATCTTATTGGATTGAGTCTTTATTTGAGAACACTTGATGTATGTCTTCCCGTGTTTATCTGTGGTGATAATGGGATATCACGTGACACTTGATGTATGTTTTGGTGACCAACTTGCGGGTTCCGCCCATGAACCTATGCATAGGGGTTGGCACACGTTTTCTTGACTCTCCGATAGAAACTTTGGGGCACTCTTTGAAGTACTTTGTGTTGGTTGGATGAATCTGAGATTGTGTGATGCATATCGTATAATCATGCCCACGGATACTTGATGTGACAATGGAGTATCTAGGTGACATTAGGGTTTTGGTTGATTTGTGTCTTAAGGTGTTATTCTAGTACGAACTCTTGAATAGATTGATCTGAAAGAATAACTTTGAGGTGGTTTCGTACCCTACCATAATCTCTACGTTTGTTCTCCGCTATTAGTGGCTTTGGAGTGACTCTTTGTTGCATGTTGAGGGATTGTTATATGATCTATCTATGTTATTATTGTTGAGAGAACTTGCACTAGTGAAAGTATGAACCCTATGCCTTGTTTTTTAGCATTGGAATACCGTTTACGCTCACTTTTATCATTAGTTACCTTGCTTTTTTTATTATTTCAGATTACAAAAACCTTTATCTACCATCCATATTGCACTTGTATCAACATCTCTTCACCGAACTAGTGCACCTATACAATCTACCATTGTATTGGGTGTGTTGGGGACACAAGAGACTCTGTTATTTGCTTGCAGGGTTGTTTGAGAGAGACTATCTTCATCCTACACCTCCCACGGATTGATAAACCTTAGGTCATCCACTTGAGGGAAATTTGCTACTGTCCTACAAACCTGTGCACTTGTAGGACCAACAGCGTCTACAAGAAGAAGGTTGTGTAGTAGACATCAAGCTCTTTTCTGGCGCCGTTGCCGGGGAGGCTAGGTAAGCGGCACTCACACCCCGTCAACTAAGCTCTTTTCTGGCGCCGTTGCCGGGGAGGTGAGTGCTTGAAGGTATATCTTTAGATCTTGTAAACTAATCTTTTTGTTTCTTGTTTTATCACTAGTTTACTTTATAAAAGAAACCTACAAAAAAATGGAGTTGAGTTTGTCTCATACGCTTCATCTTTTTAATATCTTTTGTGAGTATGATGAAAAGGAAAATTGTGCTCAAGTGCTAGAAGAATAAATCTATAGAATGTTTGATACTAAATCTTTGTGTGATGAGAATGATTGCAATGTTGTTAGTATGAATTCCTTGAATATCCATGATGCTAATGATATGCAAAGCCACAAGCTTGGGGAAGCTATGTTTGATGAATATGATATATTTTGTCCCCCAAGCTTTGATGAGCAAATTTATTTTGATGATAGCATGCCTCCTATTTATGATGATTATATTGATGAAAGTGGGTTTGGAAGAGTGTCAACTTTAGGAAAAGTAGTGATCCCACTATTTTGGAGGATGTTGAATCTTATTGTGATGAATATGAAAGTGGATTTGGAAGAGTGTCAACTTTATTTAGTGATGATTCCACTATTTCGGAAGAGGTTCCAGTTGATTATGAGAACAAAGTTGCTATCTATGATGATTATTGTGATGACTTGTATGCTATTAAGAATAATGATAACCATGGAACTTGTCATCATGATTTTAGTTTTCAATTGGATTATGCGTCACATGATAATTATTCTGTTGAGTTTGCTCCCACTATTATTCATGAGAAGAATTTTGCTTATGTGGAGAGTAGTAAATTTTCTATGCTTGTATATCATGAAAAGAATGCTTTAGGTGCTGGTTATATTGTTGAATTCATTCATGATGCTACTAAAAACTATTATGAGGGAGGAACATATGCTTGTAGGAATTGCAATAATATCAAGTTTCCTCTCTATGTGTTGAAATTCTTGAAGCTATGCTTGTGTTACCTTCCTATGCTCGTTGATTATTGTTCCCATAAGTTGTTTGCTCACAAAATCCCTATGCATAGGAAGTGGGTTAGACTTAAATGTGCTAGTCATATGCTTCATGATGCTCCCGTTATGTTTCAATTCCTATCTTTTATGTGAGCATCATTGTCATCATCATGCCTAGCTAGAAAGGCATTAAAGAAAAGCTCTTGTTGGGAGACAACCCAATATTTATCCTTACTGTTTTTGTGTGTCTACATGATTATTCTACCGTATTAATCATGTTTTATAGCTTTTGTTTCAATAAAGTGCCAAGTAAGACCTTTAGGATAGCTTACGGTGATAGTTGTGTTGATCCTGCTGAAAATCAGAAACTTTTGCACCCAGTAATTTAGTTTTTTTGATTCACAGAAACGTGATTCTGATCTCATTCTTTTTGATCTGGATTGGTACACAAATTTCTTAGGTCTTCCTAATTTGGTAGGATTTTTGGAGTTCCAGAAGTATACGTTTGATACAGATTTCTATATATTACACCCATATGAATTTAGAATGAGTTCATTTCAGTATGTGAGTGGTGGTTTTATTTTCTTATACTAACGGAGCTTACGAGTTTTCTGTTGAGTTTTGTGTTGTGGAGTTTTCAAGTTTTGGGTAAGGATTCGATGGACTAGGGAATAAGGAGTGGCAAGAGCCTAAGCTTGGGGATGCCCAAGGCACCCCAAGGTAATATTCAAGGACAACCAAGAGCCTAAGCTTGGGGATGCCCCGGAAGGCATCCCCTTTTTCGTCCTCGTTCATCGGTAACTTTACTTGGAGCTATATTTTTATTCACCACATGATATGTGTTTTGCTTGGAGCGTCATTTTCTTTTGTTAGTATTTTCTTGATGTTATTTAGATAATGTTTTGCATCTTTAGTTTCAATAAAAATGTCAAGGATAGCCTTTACCATGCTTATTTTGCTAGTATACATGTTGCTGTTTGAAAATAGAAAGCTTACCGCTGTTGCAAAAATTCCCTAGAAAAGTCAGAGCATGTTATAATGTTGAAACTTTTTTCATAATGATATATGATAAATTTAATACAGTGGGAATTTCATTTCATATTTTTTGGAGTTAGGTATGTTTGATGAATCTTGCACTCTTTACAGACTATACTGTTTTGACAGATTGCTGTTATGTTTACATTGTTTGCGTATGTTTGCTAGTTTAATGATTCTATTTGAGGATAGGAGTATTAAATATGCAGAGGAATTTAGTATTCAATGTTGAATAATAATTTTAGTGATTTGTTACAGTAGAAAATGATAAGGTTTTGCATTGGTTTATAGTAACCTATCTCACGAGTTCTTGTTGAGTTTGGTGTGGATGAAGCTTTTGATGAAAAGAGAAACCATGATATGAGAGAAATTTAGGAGATACAAAAGTTCAAGCTTGGGGATGCCAAAGGCACCCCAAGATAATATTTCAAGAAGTCTCAAGCATCTAAGCTTGGGGATGCCCCGGTAGGCATCCCACCTTTCTTCTTCAACAACTATTGGTTAGTATCGGTTGAGCCTAAGTTTTTGCTTCTTCACATGAGTTGTGCTACCCTTGCAATGTCATTTTATTTTGTTTTGCTTTCTGTTTGGATACAATACCAAGATCTGAAATTCTTAAATAAGAGAGGGTCTTCACATAGTTGCATAATTATTTAGTTACTCATTGTTCTTCACTTATATCTTTTTGGAGTAGTTTTTCATTTACTCGTGTGCTTCACTTATATCCGATGAGTAAATTGTTGAATGAGTTGATTGTCATAAATCTGAAATTGTATATGCCTCATTTGCTTATCCCATGGGGAGTAATGACTTCACATCTAAGAAGTAGAGGTTGTAAATTTATTGAAGGTTAGCAAGCATTGTATTGGTCATTTGAACAATTCATGAAAGAATATTGAAGGAAGAGATATTTCATATATAATATACTATCGTAGACATCTTTTATAATTGGGAGCACTCATTAAGTATGACATGCTAAAGAGTTGATGTTGGACAAGGAAGACAACATAATGGTCTATGTTTTCTGACATCTCAGTTAAAGTATATTGTCATGGATCATTCAAACATGTTGAGCTTGCCTTTCCCCCTCATGCTAGCCAAAATTTCCTTGCACCAAGTAGAGATACTACTTGTGCTTCCAAATATCCTTAAACCCAGTTTTGCCATGAGAGTCCACCATACCTACCTATGGATTGAGTAAGATCCTTCAAGTAAGTTGTCATCGGTGCAAGCAATAAAAATTGCTCTATAAATATGTATGATCTTTTGGTGTGAAGAAAATAGCTTTATACGATCTCTTGTTATGGAAGCAATAAAAGCGACGGATTGCATATTAAAGGTCCATATACAAGTGGAAATATAAAGTAATGTTCATTCGCATTAATATTTTGTGCATCCAACCCTAAAAGCACATGACAACCTCTACTTCCCTCTGCGAAGGGCCTATCTTTTACTTTATGTCTTTTACTTTATGCAAGAGTCAAGGTGATCTCCACCTTTCCCTTTTTTATTTTATCCTTTGGCAAGCACCTCGTGTTGGGAAGATCCTGATATATATATATATATCCAATTGGATGTAAGTTAGCATGAACTATTATTGTTGACATCACCCAAAGGTGAATACATTGGGAGGCGACACTATAAGCCCCTATATTTCTTAGTGTTCGATTGAAACTCCATAACCATTAGTATTGCGTGAGTGTTAGCAATTGTAGAAGACTATATGATAGTTGAATATGTGGAGTTTGCTATTCCTGAAAATAAGATTAGTTGTAATTGTTTGATGACTAAGAATGAAGTTTGCTAGTTTTCAGGAAAGTTTATGGTCTCTGCTTTGACACGTGAATTGCTTGTTACTTTATCGTGAGAAGTTTTATGAGATGAACTACTATTATGACATATTATCATGCCAGAAAAGGTGATTGAAATAATCATTGATCAAACATGTGCACCTCTAGCATTCACACTTCATAAATTCTTTCTTTATCATTTACCTACTCGAGGACGAGTAGGAATTAAGCTTGGGGATGCTGATACGTCTCCAATGTATCTATAGTTTATGAAGCATTCATGCTATTTTACTATCTGTTTTGAATGATTATGGGCTTTATTAATGATTATGGGCTTTATTATACACTTTTATATTACTTTTGGGACTAACCTATTAACCGGAGGCCCAGCCTATGTTCCTGTTTTATTGCCTGTTTTAGTATTTCGAAGAAAAGGAATATCAAACGGAGTCCAAACGGAACGAAACCTTTGGCAACATGATTTTTTGGAAGAATATGATCCTAGAGACTTGGAGTTCACGTCAGAAGATCCTCGAGGCCTCCACGAGATAGGAGGGCACCCCCCTACTGGGCGCACCCCCCTGTCTCGTGGGCCCCTCGAGTACCTCCCGACCGACTACTTTTGCCTATACAAGCCTAGGTACCCTAAAACCATCGAAGATCAAGATAGATCAGGAGTTCCACAGCCGCAAGCCTCTGTAGCCACCAAAAACCTCTCGGGAGCCTGTTTCGGCACCCTGCCGGAGGGGCAATCCATCACCGGTGGCCATCTTCATCATCCCGGCGCTCTCCATGACGAGGAGGGAGTAGTTCACCCTCGGGGCTGAGGGTATGTACCAGTAGCTATGTGTTTGATCTCTCTCTATCGTGTTCTCTCTATGGCACGATCTTGATGTATCGCGAGCTTTGTTATTATAGTTGGATCTTATGATGTTTCTCCCCCTCTATTCTCTTGTGATAATTGAGTTTCCCTCTTGAAGTTATCTTATCGGATTGAGTCTTTATTTGAGAACACTTGATGTATGTCTTGCCGTGTTTATCTGTGGTGACAATGGGATATCATGTGCCACTTGATGTATGTTTTGGTGACCAACTTGCGGGTTCCGCCCATGAACCTATGCATAGGGGTAGGCACACGTTTTCTTGACTCTCCGGTAGAAACTTTAGGGCACTCTTTGAAGTACTTTGTGTAGGTTGGATGAATCTGAGATTGTGTGATGCATATCGTATAATCATGCCCACAGATACTTGAGGTGACAATGGAGTATCTAGGTGACATTAGGGTTTTGGTTGATTTGTGTCTTAAAGTGTTATTCTAGTACGAACTCTTGAATAGATTGATCCGAAAGAATAACTTTGAGGTGGTATCGTACCCTACCATAATCTCTACATTTGTTCTCCGCTATTAGTGGCTTTGGAGTGACTCTTTGTTGCATGTTGAGGGATTGTTATATGATCTATCTATGTTATTGTTGTTGAGAGAACTTGCACTAGTGAAAGCATGAACCCTATGCCTTGTTTTCTAGCATTGCAATACCGTTTACGCTCACTTTTATCATTAGTTACCTCACTGTTTTTATTATTTCAGATTACAATAACCTTCATCTACCATCCATATTGCACTTGTATCACCATCTCTTCGCCGAACTAGTGCACCTATACAATCTACCATTGTATTGGGTCTGTTGGGGACACAAGAGGCTCTTTGTTATTTGGTTGCAGGGTTGTTTGAGAGAGACCATGTTCATCCTACGCCTCCCATGGATTGATAAACCTTAGGTCATCCACTTGAGGGAAATTTGCTACTGTCCTACAAACCTGTGCACTTGCAGGACCAACAACGTCTACAAGAAGAAGGTCGTGTAGTAGACATCAACTATCGGCAAGTTGAGCAGCTTGTCGAGAGGCAGAAAGCTGAGTATGAAAGGGGAGATAAGGAGAAGGGCCAGGATGGTGCTGAGGGGCCCGACAAGAAGCACGGTGGCCAAGGCGGTCACCACGACAAGGGCAAACAACAGAAGAGGCCTGCTCGAGGCTGCGACAAGAAAGAGGGAGATGATGACCACGAAGAGGACGACGAGTCCAGCAACTATGAGTTGAAAAGAGCTACTGAAGCCATGTGCATTGATGGTGGTGCCTCATTGCATTCTTCTCACTGCCAACTTAAACAGTGGGCACGTGATATTAATGCGATAGAGCCATCGGTCGATGCCCGGAAGCCGTTGATATGATCCAACACGCCTATCATTTTTCACGCTGAGGATCACCCTGATTGCACGACATCGGTCGGGTGTTTCCATTGTTGGTTTAGCCAACGATTCGCAACCTCAAGGTGACAAAAATGTTACTTGATAGTGGGTCCGGTTTGAACTTGAGCTCGCCCAATGTGATCACGATGTTACAAATTCCTGATGGAGACCTCAAAGAGACAGGCACGTTTCAAGGGATCAATCCGGGAAAAAGCCAGCCGAAGGGTAAGATCACGCTACCAGTTACTTTGGTGGAGAGCTGAACTACAGGACGAAGAAAATCATTTTTGATGTCGCCAAGATCCCATTGCCGTATAACGGGATCCTCGACCGTCCAGCGCTAGCCAAGTTTATGGCGACATCACATTACGCTTACAATATGTTGAAGATGCCCGGGCAGATGAGCATCATCACTGTTAACTCTGAAAAGAGGGATGCGCTTATCTGCGCCAACCAACTTTACTAGGAGGCAGTTATAGTACCTGCCTCTAAGGCGCTTGCTCCTGCCACTGGAGCTCCCGGGGGGAAGAAGACCGGCAAGGCCTCTTGCGCCCACTCCGGCAAGCGCGCCTCCTCGGAGTGTTGCGTTCCTGTCGAGGAAGTTCCAGAGAGCTCCACTAGCAAGAGCAAGAAATCTAAGGCAGCCCCACCGGAAACTAAGAAGGTGCCCGTCAAGGAGGATGGTATGGGCGGAACTATCACTATAAGTTTCGCCCTCGACAACAAATAGGAAAGCGCGCTCATTGCCTTCCTGCGGGTGAATATCGATGTGTTTGCATGGCAAGCATCTGACATCCCGTTCCCGGGGAGGTGATTGAGCACCATCTTGCTGTCTGTCCTCATGCACGGCCTGTCAAGCAGAAGGACAGGGAGCAAGCTTTAGAGCGGCAAGAGTTTATCACTGAAGAGATCAGGAAGTTGGAAGCGGCAAGGTTGGTCAGAGGAGTGCTCCATCCAACATGGTTGTCCAATCCGGTTGTAGTGCGCAAGGCGAATGAAAAATGGAGGTTGTGTATTGATTATACAGATATCAATAAAGCCTGCCCAAAGGATCCTTTCCCCTTGCCGCGCATCAACCAGATTGGGGACTCCATTGCCGGATGCACTTGATGTCATTCCTTGACGCTTATTCAGGGTACCATCAGATCTTCATGATGAAGGAAGATGAAGAGAAGACCGTGTTTATCACCCCATGTGGTACATATTGTTTTATACGAATGCCTTTCGGATTGAAAAGCATTGGTTGAACATTAGCAAGAGCGGTCCAGATCGGTTTTGAGCCCCAGCTACATACATGTATGTAAGCTTATATGGATGTCATAGTGGTGAAAACCACAGACAAAACAACGCTCATACAAGATTTAGAAGAAACATTTGCAAATCTGTGCAAGATCAATCTCAAGCTCAATCCTGAGAAGTGTGTGTTTGGCGTCCCATCTGGCAAGCTTCTAGGATTCTTTGCGTCTCAGCGTGGGATCGAGGCCAACCCCGACAAGATCAAGGCGATTGAGCAGATTGAAGCGCCAAGACAAGTCAAAGATGTACGTCGACCTGCTGGCTGCATTGCTCACTACTAGGAAAAGGGCTATAGATGAAATCGACACTAATGGTGCACCTGTCATGTGGTGTGCCACTACTATATAGCAGTGGCGCACCATGTGCAGGTGCACCATTAGTGTAGAAGACACTAATGGCGCACCAGGCACATGGTGCGCCACTAGCCAGATTTTTTTTTATTTTTCCGAACATACTAATGGCGCATCATGGCAAGGTGCGCCATTACCAGTGCTAACTAGTAATGGTGCACCGGCCACACAGTGCGCCACTACTGTTGTTTTTTTATATTATTTTTTGCAAAACTACTAATGGCGCACCGTAGCATAGTGCGCCATCACTAGTTTAAACTAGTAATGGCGCACTATGCCACGGTGCGCCATTATAATATATACTTTTTTTTATTTTTTGCAAAACTTCTAATGGCGCCATTAGTTACCAGGGTTACTAATGGCGCATTTGCATGTGGTGCGCCATTAGTAACCAGGGACCAACAAGATATTTTGGACATCCCACCTACCCACTCACTTTTCCCACTTCATTCTCTCCACCTCCTCCTCCAAGCTTGTCTCGGCTGCCTCCTCCTCCTCACGTCATTTGCACCATAGATTCATCCAAATTAAGTGGTTAAATTACCTTTTTTGGTAGGTAAGTAAGGGGGGAAGCTATCTTTATGTTATTGTCCCTCTCCAACAACGTGCACACGCACTTTTTGTGGCCTAGCTAGATCTATGTATGTTCGTGGTGTTGCATATGTTTGTGGTGTTGCATATATGTTTGTGTTTGCAGGTACCAGTATTTGAAATGCGATAGTTGCCAATATTTTGCCGGAATGTTGATTCATTTCCGTTTCGGCGAGAATTTTGGCAATATGCATTCTTTTTGGTCCTATTTTTAGGGAAAGTCATGCCAAATTTTTTCTTGGTTCTAAAATATCGTTTTCCTCTACCCCGCAGGCGACCATGATCCGCACGATGACCGAAGGCATCGTGAATAGGTTTTTGAGCTCCGTGAAGGCCGAGATGCTTCAAAATAACAAGACGGAGATAAGATGTCCGTGTCGAAGATGCAAGCTGAAGAGCCTTATTGCGGACCTGGATTCCGTGCAGGTGCGGGACCACCTGCTCTTGTGTGGTTTCATGGATGGCTATCGGTGGCAAGGTGATGAAGATGACTATGAAGTCGTCCATGGGGGCCGGGCAAGAAATGAGGAAGGGCAGCAAGACAACCACCGCGGCTCGGGCGGGCGAGAAGATGAAGAATCTCCAGGACATGATCACGACGGTGATGCTGTACACAGTCATCATGTAGAAGATGCTGGACATGATGATGAGGAACATGCCGGAGCAGACGAAGGCATGATCATGAAGATGAAGATGCCGGTGGAGCAGACGACGATGGACCATCGATGGGCTGGGTGCAGGATCCTCATATTCAAGAGTTGCTTCTCAAGCAGACGGATAATGCAAGAGCTGCCGCCCGAGAGAAAGCCAAGCTGGATCAACTGGAGATAGACGCGGTTACTCCATTGTATGAAGGATGCAGGCCCGAGGATACCCGCCTGAAAGTAACGCTCATGGATCTGGAGATGAAGGTAAAACACAAAATGACCGACACATGCTTCGACGAGAACATGTCATTCTGGCACGAACGTCTTCCCAAGGGGAACAAGTGCCCGACCAGTTTCAAGGAGGCAAAGAAAATCGTGTGTCCTATGGATTTACCGCACGTGAAATACCATGTGTGCATGAACAATTGCGTCATTTATCGGGACGAGCACGCGGAGTCTACCATATGTCCGGTGTGCAGCGTCACTCGATACAAGAAGAGGAAGAAAGCTCCTCGAAAAGTGGTGTGGTACTTTCCGATCACTCCTCGTCCGTAGCGGTATTTCGCGGACCCTAAGGTAGCAAAGCTCCTGCGTTGGCACGCGGATAGGGAGGAGAAGAAGCGAGAAGATGACGCAAATGATCCGGAGATAAATAAAAAAGACAAGATGCTGAGTCACCCAAAGGATGCGAGCCAGTGGCAAGAGTTGAACTTCGAACACCCAAAATTTGGGAAGGATCCAAGGAACATCGTACTGGGCGTGAGCACCGATGGAGTCAATCCGTTTGGCAGCCAGAGAAGCACACATAGCACCTGGCGTGTGTTTGTGTGGATGTACAACCTTCCCCCTGGTTGTGCATGAAGAGGAAGTACATTGACATGAGTATGCTAATTGAAGGGCCGAAACAACCAGGGAACGACATCAATCTGTATCTGGGGCTGCTGAAAGAGGAGCTAGACACGCTGTGGAAAACGCCAGCCAATACGTGGGACGCCGCAGAGAAAGAATATTTCCCTATGAGAGCCGCACTGCTCACGACGGTGCACGACTATCTCGGTTACGGATATCTCGCGGGGCAGGTGGTCCACGGATTTTCTGGATGCGTCAGGTGCATGGATGACACAACATATCGCCAGCTAGATAGAGATCCCGGGTCTTCGAAAACTATGTTCATGGGACATCGAAGGTGGCTTCGCGATGATGACCCATGGAGGAAATGCAAGGATCTGTTTGATGGTGAAACCGAACCCCGAAGACGCCCGCGTACGAGGAGCGGCTAGGAAATAGACCAGCTGTTGAAAAATTGGAAAGATTGCCCACTGCCGAGAAAGAAGCAAAAGGCGTCAGAGCCGGGAAAGAAGCGAAAGGCGCCAGAGCCGCTGCTGAAGGTATGGAAAACGAGGTCTGTTTTCTGGGACTTGCCGTACTGGATGATCCACCGTGTGCCTCACAGCCTTGATGTCATGCACATCACGAAGAACGTGTGCGAGAGTCTGCTTGGTACCCTTCTCAACATTCCAGAGAGGACCAAAGATGGGCCGAAAGTAAGGGCGGACTTGAAATCAATGGGCATCAGGGAGGAGCTTCACGCTAATGATGATGATGATGATGAGGCGAAACAGGACACAGAAAGTCGTCGCAAAGGCAAAAAGGCCAAGAAGACCGGAAATGACTACCCTCCCGCGTGCTTCACTCTAAGTCAAGAGGAGATCGAGCAGTTTTTCACCTACCTCGTAGGAGTAAAACTTCCTTACGGTTACGCGGGGAAGATAAGCAGATACCTAGACCCAACAAAGCAGAAGTTTAGCTTGATGAAGTCTCACGACTGTCACGTGCTGATGACGCAGATACTTCCAGTTTCAATCCGTGGGATCATGGACGCGCATGTCCGTGAAACGCTATTTGGCCTATGCAACTTTTTCGACGTCATCTCTCGGAAGTCAGTTGGCGTGAGGCAACTCAGAAGGCTACAGGAAGACATCATGGTGATACTATGCGAGCTTGAGATGTACTTCCCGCCCGCATTCTTCGATGTTATGGTGCATCTGGTGGTCCATATCATGGAGGATATCATCCAACTCGGGCCGACATTCCTGCACAGCATGATGCCGTTCGAAAGGATGAATGGTGTCATCAAAGGATACGTTCGCAACATGTCACGTCTAGAGGGAAGCATAGCCAGGGGCTTTCTGACCGAAGAGTGCATCTCCTACTGCACGAATTATCTAGGCATCGAGGATGCCGGTTGTGTGACCGTCAACAGGCACCTCAGCTGGCTCGCTGGATGGGGTCACCGTGAGGGTCGCCGCGAAATGCATGTCGACTTCGAGGGTCGACTTGCCGACTTTGAAAGAGCAAACCTAGTCGCGCTACAACACATAGACGTGGTTGATCCTTGGGTGGTAGAGCACAAAACCTTTATTGAGAAGACGTACAATGACCGAGGCCAATAGAGGACGAACGAAGATATAATCAACTCATGTTTCACGCGTTGGTTCAAGCAGAAGCTTCTGTCGTACCCTTTACATGAGGATTCTTCCACGGAAGAACAACTCATATTCGCCTTGTCATAGGGAGCCGAGCACAACCTGATGACCTATGAGGCGTACGATATCAATGGCTACACATTCTACACCGAGGACAAGGACATGAAGAGTGATGGTTATCAAAATTCCGGGGCAACGATGGAATCCTACACCGGTAACGTCAAGGACAGATACTACGGAAGGATCAAGGAGATCTGGGAGCTGAGCTATGCTGGAGAAAAGGTCCCGATGTTCCGTGTCAGATGGGCCAAGAGCGTCTTAAAATAAAACCGGTATTTCACCACCATGGTTATACCCGAAGCCAAATCCAAGACCGCGGGCTCAAACATCACCGCGAAAAATGAGCCATGGGTACTGGCTTCCCAAGTGGACCAATGCTTCTTCATTACCGACCCGTCAAATCCTAGCCGTGTTGTCGTGAGGAGAGGCAAAAGGAAGATCATCGGAATGGATGGAGTAGCCAATGAGCAAGACTTCGACAAGTACGGCGACCCGAAGATCGAGCATGACGACGATGATGAAGTAGCAGCATACACCACAAGAAGAAGCAGGACCACCCTACCTAAAGGACGTCCGTTCCACAGAAGAACTCCATTTGCAAAAAAGAAGGGCAAGAAGATTGTGAACAGATAACTAGCTAAGATCGATTGTATTTACATTGTAGCCTTCATTTCTCGATTGTATTTCATGGGCACTTTAATTTTGAACTCATGAATATTTTTTAAATTTCATGGACACTCGATCTCGATCCCCCTCCATCTCGATTGCTATCCCACCTCGCCAGATCCGGTCCCCCTCGCCCCCGCTCCACCGCCGCCGAGCACCCCACCCGCACCCTCTCCCCCGCTCCACCGGCCGCCGCCGCCGATCGGCCCACCGCACACCCCTCCCCCGCTCCCCCGCCGCCGCCGACCCACCGCACCCTCCCCCGCCGCCGACGACCCACCGCACCCTCCCCCGCACCCTCCCCGGCCCGCTCCACCGTCACAAATGAATGCAACTAAAAAAACAAACAAATTTCATTATATTTTCAAATAACAAATTTGATGATATTTTCAAATAATAAATTTTTTGATATTTTTTCATATTCATAAATATTTTCAAATAACAAATTTGATGATATTTTTAAAAAATTATTATTGTTTTTATAAAAAATTATTACTGTTTCATATTGATCATATTCATTTTCTTAAAAATTATTAGATGCAACAAAAAAAATTACTTATGGCGCACCTATGGCTGGTGCGCGATTGCTATATATATAAAAAAAACATTCTAATGGCGCATCTGCTGGGGGTGCGCCATTGCTATCTAAAAAAACATTCTAATGGCGCACCGCTGCGGGGTGCGCCATTAGAAAGGTTCCCCCACACTAAATCCCCAATCTCTCTAATCTCTCCCCTGCCTCATCATCTCACCCGTTGCCCCCCGTTCTCGCCGTCCCCCTCACCGTCCCCCTCGCCTCCCTCTCCATCCGCCGCTGCCCCGACCCCCGCCGGACTCCACCCCCGCCGCCCCCCGCGCCCCCCAAACGGGATCGGCCGAGCGCGCGCCCTAGGGTTCCTCACCCCGCCGCCCGCTCCTCTCCTCTCCTCCTCCCTCCAACGAGCGAGGGCCTCCTCCGCCCCCTGCAGTAGCCAGCGAGCGCGGCCCCCGACGCGCCCACCCCGCCTGCCTCTGCTGTCCTCCGCCACCGGTCACCTCCACAACAGCCGGCGAGCCAAGGACGGTGCCGTGACCCTCGCCGCCAACCCCGAGCTCCCCTGCTTCCTCTCTACGCTGTCCAAGGTGAGCTCCCCTGCCCTTTCTCGCTCTCTCTCTGTCACCAAACTAGGGTTTTTTTCCTTGAGAATTCCAAGCTAGGTTATTTAAGATGTCACCAAGTCATGATCCAGAGCCAAGTATAGATAATGTCGGTCGTGGAAATTGCAGTGAAGAAAGAAAAAAATGCAAGGGAAGTAATCTTAGAGTTACTGATGAGTTAGGCATGTCCGTAGCAGAGAAAGCAAACATTCTGTGCCCACTCTGCTATTTAGAGATGCCAATACTTTATCTTAGAGTTACTGATAAGTTTATCTTTAACGTTAGTTCTTGCCATTTTATACAGCTTCCATATTATTTTCTTTGTTCAAGAGGTTGGCATGGCCCAGTATTGTTCAAGCTGTTGCCAGTAAAATATGTCCACAAAGATCAAGTCACAACAGTAGATGTGGCTGCTCTTTGCTTGGCATAGAAGAGTTGCCAGGTTGACTCTGCTCATTGACTTGCGCGTGATACATGGACATAATTTTTCTTTGCTGCACAAACAAAGAGGTTCATTGAGACGCCTTTTATTAGCTTTGCTACGTTTAGGAGGTTTGGCTTGAAGCTTGTGTTTATGCAATGGTTCAGAGAATTTGGTTATGTTACATAATTATCTGAAATCTTGGATGATTCGGCAAACTATCCTTGCCTGGGTTCAAAAGTTGTAAGCTAACTTCAGTGTTAAACATACTTTGTCCTGAACATGATCAAACATTTCTACACATTTGGATGTTACCCTTCAGAAGTTATTCAGGCTAAAAGTTTGGCTGAGCCTCATCATTAAATGAGCCTTATCATTCATGAGACTCAAATTTTGGAGTACTAACACTAACCTGCAAGTACTCATTTTACTGTTAGCATTCCATGATTTTTAGTTAACAACAATCCATGATTTTTAGTTAACAGCAACCAATGTTTTTTAGTTAACAGCAATCCATGATTTTTAGTTAACAGCAATCCATGATTTTTTTCACAATGATCAGCAACAGTTTTTGTATTAAAATGAATGTACTCCATGCATTTTAAGTTGAGAACTGAATTTCCTCCTTTATTGGCATTGTCATGATTCAGTTAACACTAAATCAACTTCATTAATTTTCAGGTACAGTACTCTGACGGAGTACCTTCTTCAGAGTGCAGAGGAGCAAAATTGTTCTAATCAGCAGCAGCACAACACAGTCACTTGGATCAGCGGAAGAGGAGCATCATCAGCACAGGTAGAGGAGCAGCAGCAGCTAGTTCTGCAGGTACAATGGAAAACAAGCAAGCTTATATTTAAAAAATGCGTTAGCTAGGCTCAGAATTTTGAGTTGGCCCCTTTACATAAGTTTTAGATAAAGTTTCAAGGTTTCTTTAGAGTATTTATTTGTGTCGTTTGGATGTACGGTTTGAGAGCAGCTATCAGTTTAGTTTGATGTACTATGTTGGACAGAATTTTTTGTTGCTACTGCTACTTGTTGGTGGGGCACTGGTGCTACTGCTAGTCTGCTACTTGTGCTGGGTGACCTATTAGATCTGCTGGCTGCTGCTGTATGTTGCTACTGCTACTTGTTGGTGGGGCACTGGTGCTACTGCTAGTCTGCTACTTGTGCTGGATGTGCTACTGCTAGTCTGCTGCTCGTGTGCCGTTGTTAGTTACTACGGTTGCTCATTGGCTTCTGTTAGTGCTAGGCTGCTAGTAGTTCTGTAGTGTAGTTGCGGCTGCTCTATTGTGTCATATACAGATATGCTCATGTAGTCATGTGTGCTGCAGATTTATTGGATATGTGGACTATGGCCAACCATTTCGATTCTAACTGAACATTTTCAAGTTGCCGGTTGTTGGTGCTGTTTTTCTTGCGGCTGGTCATGCTCTGCTGCTACTGGTTGCTGGTATACTCGTGCGGTGGTGCTCTGTACTGTGTTTTCTTGTGCTATGCTGCACTTTTCACTACTAGGAAAAGGGCTATAGATGGAAATGACACTAATGGCGTACCACCCTCTGATGCGCCATTAGTGTTGAAACTACTAATGGCGCACCCTGACCACGGTGCGCCATTAGTACCAAATTTTTTTTTGAACTAGTGCGCCTGTCCAAACATACTAATGGCGCATCCCCTGGTGGTGCGCCATTACTAGTTGTAACTAGTAATGACGCACCATCCAGGAGGTGCGCCACTAATGTTATTTTTTTTATTATTGCTTTTATTCCTTTTTTTGCAAAAGTTCTAATGGCGCACCGCCAGGGGGTGCGCCATTAGTAACCTGGATTACTAATGGCGCATTTGTTGCTGGTGCGCCATTAGTAAGTGGGCAGCAACAAGATACTTTGGACAGCCTCTCCTCCCACACTCACTTTCTCCCCACTTCATTCTCTCCACCGCCTCCTCCTTGTCTCGGGTGCCTCCTCTTTTTCACCTCATTTCCACCATAGATTCATTCAAATTAAGTGGTTAAGTTACCTTGTTTTGCTAGGTAAGTAAGGGGGGAAGCTATATTTATGTTGTTCTCCCTACAAACAATGTGCACATGCACTTTTTATGGCCTAGCTAGATCTATGTATGTTCGTGGTGTTGCATATGTTTGTGGTGTTGCATATGTGTTTGTGTTTGGAGGTGTACCGGCATTTGAAATGCGATAGTTGCCAATATTTTGCCGGAATGTTGATTCATTTCCGTTTCGGCGAGAATTTTGGCATTAAGCATTCTTTTTGGTCCTATTTTTAGGGAAAGTCATGCCAAATTTTTTCTTGGTTCTAAAATATCGTTTTGCTCTACCCCGCAGGCGACCATGGTCCGCACGATGACCGAAGGCATCGTGAATAGGTTTTTGAGGTCCGCGAAGGCCGAGATGCTTCAAAAGAACGAGACGGAGATAAGATGTCCGTGTCGAAGATGCAAGCTGAATAGCCTTATTGCGGACCCGGATTCCGGGCAGGTGCGGGACCACCTGCTCTTGCGTGGTTTCATGGATGGCTATCGGTGGCAAGGTGATGATGATGACTACGAAGTCGTTCATGGGGGCCGGGCAAGAAATGAGGAAGGGCAGCAAGACAACCACCGCGGCTCGGGGGGGCGAGAAGACGAAGAATCCCCAGGAGATGATCACGACGGTGATGCTGTACACAGTCATCATGTAGAAGATGCAGGACATGATGATGATGCCGGCGGAGCAGACGACGTTGGACCATCGATGGGCTGGGTGCAGGACCCTCATATTCAAGAGCTGCTTCTCAAGCAGACGGATAACGCAAGAGCTGCCGCCCGAGAGAAAGCCAAGATGGATCAACTTGAGTTAGACGCGGTTACTCCGTTGTATGAAGGATGCAGGCCCGAGGATACCCGCCTGAAAGTAACGCTCATGGCCTCTGGAGATGAAGGTAAAACACAAAATGACCGACGCATGCTTCGACGAGAACATGTCATTCTGGCACGAACGTCTTCCCAAGGGGAACAAGTGCCTGACCAGTTTGGAGGAGGCAAAGAAAATCGTGTGTCCTCTGGATTTACCGCACGTGAAATACCATGTGTGCATGAACAATTGCATCATTTATCGGGACGAGCACGCGGAGTCTACAATATGTCCGGTGTGCGGTGTCACTCGATACAAGAAGAGGAAGAAAGCTCCTTGAAAAGTGGTGTGGTACTTTCTGATCACTCCTCGTCTGCAGCGGTATTTCGCGGATCCTAAGGTAGCAAAGCTCCTGCGTTGGCACGCGGATAGGGAGGAGAAGAAGCGAGAAGATGACGCAAATGATCCGGAGATAGATAAAAAAGACAAGATGCTGAGTCACCCTAAGGATGCGAGCCAGTGGCAAGCATTGAACTTCGAATACCCAGAATTTGGGAACGATCCAAGGAACATCGTGCTGGGCGCGAGCACCGATGGAGTCAATCCGTTTGGCAGCCAGAGAAGCACACATAGCACCTGGCCTGTGTTTGTGTGGATGTACAACCTTCCCCCCTGGTTGTGCATGAAGAGGAAGTACATTCACATGAGTATGCTAATTGAAGGGCCGAAACAACCAGGGAACGACATCAATCTGTATCTAGGGCTGCTGAAAGAGGAGCTTGACACGCTGTGGAAAACGCCCGCCAATACGTGGGACGCCGCAGAGAAAGAATATTTCCCTATGAGAGCCGCACTGCTCACGACGGTGCACGACTATCTCGGTTACGGATATCTTGCGGGGCAGGTAGTCCACGGATTTTCTGGATGCGTAAGGTGCATGGATGACACAACGTATCGCCGGCTAGATAGAGATCCCGGGTCTTCGAAAACCGTGTTCATGGGACATCGAAGGTGGCTTCGCGACGATGACCCGTGGAGGAAATGCAAGGATCTGTTCGATGGTGAAACCGAACCCCGAAAACGCCCGTGTACGAGGAGCGGTGAGGAAATAGACAAGCTGTTGAAAAATTGGAAAGACTGCCCACTGCCGGGAAAGAAGCAAAAGGTGCCAGAGCCGGGAAAGAAGCGAAAGGCGCCAGAGCCGCTGCTGAAGGTATGGAAAACGAGGTCTGTTTTCTGGGACTTGCCGTACTGGAAGATCCACCGTGTGCCTCACAGCCTTGATGTCATGCCTATCACGAAGAACGTGTGCGAGAGTCTGCTTGGTACCCTGCTCAACATGCCAGAGAGGACCAAAGATGGGCCGAAAGCAAGGGCAGACTTGAAATCAATGGGCATCAGGCAGGAGCTTCACGCTATATATGATGATGATGATGATGATGATGATGATGATGATGATGATGAGGCGAAGCAGGACACAGAAAGTCGTCGCAAAGGCAAAAAGGCCAAGAAGACCGGAAATGACTACCCTCCCGCGTGCTTCACTCTAAGTCAGGAGGAGATCGAGCAGTTTTTCACCTGCCTCCTAGGAGTAAAACTTCCTTACGGTTACGCGGGGAAGATAAGCAGATACCTAGACCCAGCGAAGCAGAAGTTCAGCGGGATGAAGTCTCACGACTGTCACGTGCTGATGACGCAGATACTTCCAGTTGCAATCCGTGGGATCATGGACGCGCACGTCCGTGAAACGCTATTTGGCCTATGCAACTTCTTCGACGTCATCTCTCGGAAGTCGATTGGCGTGAGGCAACTCAGAAGGCTACAGGAAGAGATCGTGGTGATACTATGCGAGCTTGAGATGTACTTCCCGCCCGCATTCTTCGACGTTATGGTGCATCTGCTGGTCCATATAGTGGAGGATATCATCCAACTCGGGCCGACGTTCCTGCACAGCATGATGCCGTTCGAAAGGATGAATGGTGTCATCAAAGGATACGTTCGCAACATGTCACGTCCAGAAGGAAGCATAGCCAGGGGCTTTCTGACCGAAGAGTGCATCTCCTACTGCACGAATTATCTAGGCATCGAGAACCCCGTTGGTCTGCCCGTCAACAGGCACCTCGGCAGGCTCGCTGGATGGGGTCACCGTGAGGGTCGCCGCGAAATGCATGTCGACTTCGAGGGTCGACTCGCCGACTTTGAAAGAGCAAACCTAGTCGCGCTACAACACATAGACGTGGTCGATCCTTGGGTGGTAGAGCACAAAACCTTTATTAAAAAGACGTACAATGACCGAGGCCAACAGAGGACGGACGGAGATACACTCAAAGAGCACAACTCATGTTTCACGCGTTGGTTCAAGCATAAGCTTCTGTCGTACCCTTTACATGAGGATTCTTCCGCGGAAGAACAACTCATATTCGCCTTGTCACAGGGCGCCGAGCACAACCTGATGACCTATGAGGCGTACGATATCAACGGCTACACATTCTACACCGAGGCCAAGGACATGAAGAGCGATGGTTATCAGAACTCCGGGGTAACGATGGAATCCTACACCGGTAACGACAAGGACAGATACTACGGAAGGATCGAGGAGATCTGGGAGCTGAGCTACGCTGGAGAGAAGGTCCCGATGTTCCGTGTCAGATGGGCCAAGAACGTCATAAAAGAAGACCGGTATTTCACCACCATGGTTATACCCGAAGCCAAATCCAAGACCGCGGGCGCAAACGTCACCGCGAAAAATGAGCCATGGGTACTGGCTTCCCAAGTGGACCAATGCTTCTTCATTACCGACCCGCCAAAGCCCAGTCGTGTTGTCGTGAGGAGAGGCAAAAGGAAGATCATCGGAATGGATGGAGTAGCCAATGAGCAAGACTTCGACAAGTACGGCGACCCGAGGATCGAACATGACGACGATGATGAAGTAGCAGCATACACCACAAGAAGAAGCAGGACCACCCTACCTAAAGGACGTCCGTTCCACAGAAGAACTCCATTTGCGAAAAAGAAGGGCAAGAAGATTGTGAACAGATAGCTAGCTAAGATCGATTGTATTTAAATCGTAGCCTTCATTTCTCGATTGTATTTCATGGGTACTTTTTGAACTATCATGAATATTTTTAAATTTCATGGACACTCGATCTCGATCCCCCTCCATCTCGATCGCTATCCCACCTCGCCAGATCCGGCCCCCCTCGCCGCCGAGCACCCCCCCAGTCCACCGGCCGCCGCCGCCGACCCCCCGCACCCTCGATTCCCCTACTCAACCGCCGCCGCCGACCCCCCGCACCCCGCGCACCGTCTTATAAAAAAAATTAGTATCAAACAGCTTTTTAAATGCTACTGTCTTATAAAAAAATATTACTGTTATTATTTAAACAAGTTTGAACATATTTAAACATAAATAAGTATCAAACAGCTTTTTAAATGCTAAAAAAAATTTGTGGAGCCTGGGAGTCGAACCCAGGACCTCCTGGTGTGAGAACTGGCTGCTGACCAGTCGAGCTAGTAGAGTGGGCTTGACATAGATAGGTTCTGGTACTACATAACCTTTTGGCTCGAGTTGAAATAAAAAAAATACTAATGGCGCACCACGGTGAGGTGCGCCATTAGTATGGACATGCTAATGGCGCACCACGGTGAGGTGCGCCATTAGTATTGTGGCCCCCCTTCGCCCGATCCCCCCTTCGCCCGATCCCCCTTCGCCCGATCCCCCTCGCCAGTTCTCTCCCTCTCGATCCACCGCCGCCGCCGCCACTGCCCTCGCCCTCGCCCTCGCCCTCGCCCTCTCCCTCCCTCGCCCTCTCCTCGCCGCCCGGACGCCGCCCGGACGCCGCGCCGACGCCGCCTCGACCCCGCCCCGACCCCGCCGCCCGGACGCCGCCCCGACCCCGCCGCCCGGACGCCGCCCCGGACACCGCCCCAACCCCGCCGCCCGGACGCTGCCCCGCCGCCCCGACGCCGCCTCGACCCCGCCCCGACGCCGCTGCCCCACCTCGACCCCGCCCCGTCCACACCACCGTCGACCCGCCTCCCTCGACGCCACGGCGCCGCAGGACCTAGACTAGACGCCCAAGGTACGACCACCTCCTCCTTACTTCTCCATTCCGCAAGTCCATAGCCTCCTCTCACGTGCTTGCTTCCTTCTCCATTCCACTGATTCTGGTCAGTGTGTGTATGCTTATTGATGGCAAATAACAAAGTTGAATCATATTAGTTTTAGATTCGTTGAAATATTAAGTCCTTAGTTGAAAGGTTGCAATGAGCAGTTTGCATTGTCCATTTGTGCCATTTTCTGCTTCTAATTTTGTTGGTTCTTCTAGCAAGCATATTCCATTGATCCTGATTGAATTCCCTTACCATTTTGTCTATCTGTGGTTCTTTACTTCGGTGATGTAATCATTTTAAAGTTTGACCTAGATACTATAATTAATAAACAGTTGTGAATAGTATATATCGAGAGGACTCCACTATGCAACCTTTGACATGCTCATCACATACTGTTATTTATAGTGAACCTTCTTTACTTGTATTTACAGGGAAACAATTGGTACAATTCTTGCCCGGGGCCACAGCCGTGTACCTGTGTATTCAGGAAACCCTAGAAATGTTATAGGTCTCCTGTTGGTAGGTAAAAATTATGCCATGGAGAATTACTCGATGATCTTTCTTTATGTACTTTACTAACTTAGAACCATTTAAATATTATTTAGGTCAAAAGTCTTCTGACAGTTCGTGCTGAAATAGAGACGCCAGTTAGTGCTGTTTCCATTAGGAGGATTCCAAGGTATATACCCCAATTCTATTTAAATATAAATTGGAAAAATCTCTTTCAAAATTTGGTACAATTGCTTGAATTTTTGGAGTACACGAATTATGGGCTAGTGATGATCATATGCACTAGTTACTAGTAGATGCTTCTCGACCCAATTTGAGCAGCAGAGCACTAGCACCAAGCTCTGGGTTTTGTTCGGTACACTCTGAGATGTAGATGCCTGAAAGATAAACATGTTGTTTGTCTACAAAAAAAACTTAATTACTATTATGGGCTAGTGATGATCATATGCACTAGTTACTAGTAGATGCTTTTTTATCCTCAGATTGGCGTCTAGTGTTCATAGAAATATATGATTATCTTTGTTGTATAAACTGACTGGCTGCCAAGTTACAACTTACTGGTGAAAGTTCATTTTTTTTATCAGTGGCATATGAGTGGCAGAAAAGTGGCTAGCCTCGTCTGCATATATGAGCATATAGATCAACAAAAAATAAACCCATTCGGCAAGAACATTTATGCACCTATTTACTAGAAGAATGAATAAATGAATGTCAGGGCTAGAGATCATTACTGTTTGTT
Organism: Triticum aestivum; assembly: GCF_018294505.1. Taxonomy (NCBI): domain Eukaryota; kingdom Viridiplantae; phylum Streptophyta; class Magnoliopsida; order Poales; family Poaceae; genus Triticum; species Triticum aestivum. Next base: position 82,449,555 of record NC_057798.1, read on the forward strand.
ATCCAGGAAATACAAAAGTTTGGATTGTTGAATGCATTCTGAATTCTAGCTATACAAAAGTTTTTTCCTTCTGAAATGTGTTTTTCTTCTTCTTCCTGTTTTGAGTAGTTTGCGTAAGTTTTCTGAAATGATGATGTATTTTTCTTAATTCAGCGAACCGTGAGATGGACTTAGAAGAAGAAACTGTCTCCTGATTGCAGTTGATTAATTAGTATATATGTTGTAGACTTGTAGCATACCTACCTCTATATGGTTTTATATTTCAACTTGATTTCTGAATATTCCAAACCACACGCGAAGTCCTTTCTTACAAGAAGAAGTTTCTCTTCATAACAGTGAACAAAACTACTGTCAATCAGCTCAGTTCTAGTGCTGTTGGATTTTTTTAATTGGCTTCTTGCAGTTTTGAAAATTCAGTTTATTCGGTTACTGAAAATTCAGTTAATTCAGTTAGGCACACAAATTTCAGAACTTTTGTGTGCCCTAGTACTTGGTGTTTGTAGAAAACCAGGAGTGTCAATGGGACTAGAATTCACTTGTTCTTATATGGGTTTGTAAAACTTGTTCATGTACTGAACTACTAATGCCTTGTGATGCTCTGAATTACTTGTGATGCCTCTGAATTACTTGTGATCACATTGAGAAAGACTTGTAAAGATGATGATCATCTTTAACAGAAAACAATTTGTGATGATTTTGCTAGTTTGCTGGGTTTTGTCTCCGACCATCGTGTCGTGATGATTTTGCAGGTACCCCGAGAGGCCCTTGAGTTTGCCGGAATGTCGATTAACTTCCGTTCCGGCAAATTCGGGTACTCCATATGTCCTATTTTCAGCAAAGGTCATGCTGAAATTTTCCGTGAATTTTAGCATGACTTTGCTAAAAATAGGACATATGGGGTACTTGTGACTAATGCATAGGCCGGGGTATCTTAGTAGTTAATTAAGTAGGATCAAGTGCCCCGGCGTACTTGTGACTAATGCATGGCTTTTAGGGTGCCTCGGTGTCGATAAAAACCGAAATGATGAAAAGTTAGGCTTTTAGGGTGCCTTGGCGTCGAAAAACCCTCAATGATAAAAGCTTAGATTTTAGGATGCCTCGGTGTCGACAAACCCTAAATGATGAGACCATGATCTTGTTCCTTGACAATAACCAACTTTTTGACCAAACTTTGTTTCTATTTAGAGAGAAACATGGCCCACAACGATGAGGCCGGGGGTTCGGGCGGCAAGGCATTCTGGGAGCTGTCCCAGGAGATGGAGGAACAACCTCACTTGTATGAGGCCGCCGCCTTCCCCACCGATCCTGAGACCACGGATGGTGCCGCCGAGGATGACCACACTGATGCCACCACTGATGGTGCCGCCGAGGATGCCACCACTGATGATGGCGGCGCACGCACAGATAGCAGCCAGCCGAAGAGGCAACGGAAGGACCGGCGCCCGATCGTGCTCCGCACCCTCAAGGAGGAAGTTACTGAAGTGGACTCCAACGGGAATCCAACGGCGCCCGAACGAATAGTCAAGGGGTACTCGCTTCAGCTCGGGTGCATTGTCCGGAGCACCGTCTCGATCAACACCGAGAACCTGAGGCATCCTGACCGAGGGAATTTGCGCCACCTCCTCTTCACGAAGCTGCACGAACGATACAAGTTCCCCGCTGAATTCGAAAACACAAGCCTCAAAGGGAATAAAGTGAACAATGCTGCCCTCACGAAGATGAGCAAGGCCCTGTCTACTTGGAAAAGCAATGTGAAGAGAATGATCGAGAAAGGTGAGAGTTATGAGAAGATCAAGGAGAAAAATCCTTCGATCACCGAAGATGACTACAACGACTTCAAGATCAATTGCTCGAGCACCGCAAGCTCCCAATCAAGTGAGTGGGGGAAACAAATGCGGGAGCTGAACATAGGGGAACACACACTCGGTCCCGGCGGTTACAGAGTGGCGGAGCCTATATGGGACAAGGAGGAGGCGGACCGTGCCGAGCAAGGCCTACCGCCCCTCTTCGATAAATACGGTGACAAGCAGACCAGGAACTTTGTCAGGGCCCGGTACAAGAAGGACCCGAAAACAAAGGAGCTTACCACGGATCCGAAGACCAGGCGGCTTGAGCTTGTTCTGGTAAGGAATACACCCCCGCGTAATTAGCTCCATATGGTTGCATTCTAATTAATGAAGCCGAATTTCTAAATGGTTCACATTCCTTCCGCAGGCGACTGAAAGCAGTAGCGCGGGGTCGACTAAGAGCAACCCTTGGGACACCACTCTAAATAGGGGGTTGAATATAATGAAGAACAAGGATAAGCTCAGTAAGCCGACGTCAGCTGGTCGTGTGGCCGGCAAAGGCTTGTCGACAAAATGGGGGTCATACTATACCGCTGGTGTGCGGAAGGAGAAAAAGACCAGCTCGGAAAGCCAGGCGCGAGAGGTTCAAGAACTCAAGGCACAGGTGGCGCGGATTCCGGAGATTGTCCAAGAGCAAGTGGAACAACGACTCGGAGCGACGATCACCGCCCTTGTGCCTACCTTGATCTCGGGGTTGAGTGCGTGGATTGCGGGCGGCCAACAGGGGCCGCCCCCGATTCCTAGCTTCACGGCCAGCAACTCGCATAATGCGATGGCGGGGCCATTGGTGCCTCCGGCGGAGGCGGCATTGGTGTCTCCGACGCCGGCACGGGAGCTTAATGCACCCGGGTGTACGCCGGCCGGCACCTCTTCAGCAAGCGGCCGCTCCGTCAACTGCACGCCCGCCGTTGGCGGTGCCTCGACATTAGCCGAGCTCGACGCCATCATCACGGTAACTAATTAAGCCTCTCTCGGCCGAGGACTTCATCTCCTTGCCTTTGACTGGGCATCCCTGACGCCCTACATGTTTTCGCAGGGCGCCGCCGACGTTCCGTGCACTCTCCTCCACTTCGTGAACAACGAGTTGGTCGATGTCGCCAAGGGCAAAATCGTTCAACCGGGCAACCCCTTGTTCCACGGTACCCAGATGCCACCCAACTTGTTTAGGGTTCAACTGGTTCGGGTGCTGCCAGGCTGCGACGACTTGTTACCTCCGATTCGACCCGTCGGGGCCGACGATGATGACGTGATGACCCTCAGCGCCTGCCTGAGCTGGCCCCTGCTTTGGCCGAAGAGCCAGATTCGTTTGGGGGCGGGGGACACCACCCCAAAGACAACACCGCCAGTCGTGCCGGCGCCAAGTCGGCCCCATGGCAAGACCGCCGTAACGGTGCCGGACATCCCTATGCCACTGGATCCAAACATGCATATGGCACAGGATCAGAACGACGACGACGACGACGATGATACATTTGGCAACGTCGATCAGTACTTTGCCGAGCATGGGTACGATGGCGACTTCATGGGGCCTCCTTCTCAAGAACCAAACCCAACAAAAGACGTGTGCGATCTAGCTCGTACCGCGGAGAAGCCAAGTTGCAACAGGCGCCGTCTGGCGTTCAGCTCTCAGGAGACGCCTCCAGCTGCCGACTTCACCGAGCCTCAGATAGGCGAGGTGCGAAATATTATCAGCCCCAACACACTCAAGAAGGCGGTCTGTGAGCAGAACTCGGTCCCATTACAGGAGAAGAAGAAGGCACGCAAAAGAAAGACTAAGAAGGGTGCGAGCCAGCCGGCACCGAGTACGATCCGTGCTCAGGACGGGCCACCTTCACCGCAGGATATCTCGAGGAGGGTGCATGTGGCGGGTAGGGCGATGCTACCGACAAATATGCTCAATGCTGCAACCGGTGCTATGCGGAGTCTGCATGACAGTGTTCTTGCTTTGGAGAAGCGGCGTCTCAGGGAGAAGGATGTGGCATACCCGGTTTTCGCGGCCAAGGTGCCAGAGGGCAAGGGCTTTGTGGATAACTCCATCGGGCGTACGATCGTCCTGCGTTTTGATGACATCCACGCTATGTTGAACCTTCATCCGCTGCACTACACCTTCGTTCGGCTATTTTCGCTGAGTATGGAGATGCGGATCATTCGCGACAAGACCCCGGACATCGTGATAGTCGACCCCTTCTACATGCGTGCCAAGATCTTGGGCAGCGCTGGGGACCGGCAAGTCGCGAGTTCTTACCTCGAAGGCGTCATTCTGGCAAACCAAGATAAGGATAACTTCCTCGTGCCTTACTTTCCCGAGTAAGTCCTCCCCTCAACCGGCCCGTAACATATGAATTCTTACTTTTCGATCGTTTTTCTTTTAACATTCCGTGTTTTCTGCAGTGACACACGTTGCACGCTCATCCTCCTAAGCCCCAAATATTCCATGGCCACGTATTTCGACCCGGACCGTCAGTCGAACGTAGACTACACAAATGTCAAGAAGGTTCTTGATGATGTTCTCCCCGGCTACGCCCAATCTGGAGGCACCTTCACCAGGCCTATTCGTAAGTACGGCAAGCACGTGTTCTCCCACAATACGACGTTCTGCTGCGTCAAGCAGCCGCCTGGCGGTCAGAAGGGTGCCTACTACGCCATCCATCACATGCGGGCGATCGTACGGGACCATCATCAACTTCTGCTACCGAGTAAACTCAAAGATTGGGCCGCGAGCGTGTCGGCAATCCAGGACGCGGACCTCCGACAAGAATTCTTTCGCATCCAGTCGGAGTTTGCGGAAATCATCCATCAAGATGTCCTTCGTACCTCGGGGCAGTTCTACCTCAGAAATCAACCGTCCAACAGTGACATCGACACAATGCTACAAATGCAGGATGACAACGCCCGTTCTTTCATGACTCCCACGATAGACGGCGGCTTCATCCACGCTCCGGTCCCTTGAGTCGAGTTGTCTAGTTCTGAAACATCGATTGGCTCATGTTGTAATTAAACTTTAATGAACTTGTAGTATGTCTCTTTGGTTTCGAGAGTCGTTCAACTTAGATGTAATCGATGCTATTAATGTCTTCCTTTTCTCTTCCGATCGTTCTGTTGCATAATTATATATTGCTTATGTATTGTCTGTGAATTGGTACTAACGTTTCGTTTGGCTAGTGCATAGCGATGCCGACGTATGTCGTGTACAAGGGTAAGGTTCCCGGAGTCTACGATGACTGGGAGGAGTGTCGGAGACAGGTTCACCGATTCAGCGGTAACAGTTACAAAGGGTACACCACTAGGGCCGAGGCCGAATCTAGATACGCCCGCTATCTAGCGGGAGAGGGGAGGGAGCGTTGGAGGAACCGGATGAAGACGAGTTTCATCGTGATGATGCTCATCGTGATGACCGCAGCTCTCTTCTATGTGATGGTAGTTTAGATGATCGATATCGACTTGTAATGTGAAGACAAACTCGCTACTCGCGGTCTCGAGACTTGTAATATAATGTTCTATCTTTGTTCGGTCTTTTTAATTCGGAGACTAATATGATGAATTGTATTCGGAGACTAATATGATGAATTGTATTCAAAGACTAATCTTCTATTGTATTCGATGAATCTGTTGTTGATGTGTGCTGTCTATATTTTGTCAAACTATACATTTTGTAACCTGTGCAAAAAACAGAAAATAAAAAGATAAAAAAAACCTAATATTCATACTAATGGCGCATCACAGGACAGTGCACCATTAGTATGACAGTGCATACTAATGGCGCATCACTGGGTAGTGCGCCATTAGTATGCTGCGGTTACTAATGGCGCATCCAGTGGTGGTGCGCCATTAGTATGCCAAAGCACCTGGGTATACATGGCCCCTGGGAGGCATACTAATGGCGCACGCTGGCCTATACTAATGGCGCACCCGCGGTGCGCCATTAGTATACCAGATACTAATGGCGCACCAGGTGGTGCGCCATTAGTAAAAATTACTAATGGTGTGCTGTTAATGGCGCACCACAGATGCGCCATTAATGGCCATATTAGGTGCGCCATTAGTAGGGGTTTTTCTAGTAGTGTTTGCTTGCTGCTATACATAGTGTGTTGTTTTGTGCTCTGCTGCTGCTTGTTAGTGGTGTTGTGCTGCTGACCTGTTGTTTACTTAGTACTTACTTGTGATGTGATGCTATAACTATTTAGCAAGTGTTTAAAGCTTTAATTCATTAATTGTGCTGGTGATCTGCTGCTGCTAGTAGTGTTATTAGTAGTCACTGGACTACTTGTGATATTATCTACCTATTGCATTGCTTGTTTGCTACTCTGCTTTGCTTGCTTATTTAGTTTGGAGAAGCAAGGAATGGGGAGAAAGATGCTATTGATGATTTTTTGTTGGGTGACCTATGAGATCTGGAATGGAAGCTCACATAAGTTGAGATGATTTTTGTCCATATGGTCTGTGGCCTTTTCATCCATATGAAAGTAGAGGCACATTGTGGTGCTAGTTTGCTGGGTTTTGTCTCCGACCATTGTGTCTTGATGAATTTGCAGGTACCCCGAGAGGCCCTTGAGTTTGCCGGAATGTTGATTAACTTTCGTTCCGGCAAATTCGGGTAATCCATATGTCCTATTTCCAGAAAAGGTCATGCTGAAATTTTCCGTGAATTTTAGCAAGACTTTGCTAAAAATAGGACATATGGGGTACTTGAGACTAATGCATGGGCCGGGGTATCTTAGTACTTAGTTAAGTAGGATCAACTGCCCCTTTATTCTTGCTGCATTAAACCATAGGTGGCAATAGAGCCAAGTGATTAGGCCCAACTTAGAATTCTCCTTAGCATCGATAAACCCTAGATGATAAACCCAACATAGGTGGCAATAGAGCCAAGTGATTAGGCCCAACCTAGGATGCCTCGGCATCGACAAACCCTAAATGATGAAACCTTGGCTTCTATAGGGTGCCTCGGTGTCAATGAGAACATAAATGATGTACGCTTAGGCTTTTAGGGTGCCTCGGAGTCGACAAACCCTAAATGATAAAAGCTTAGCTTTTAGGATGCCTCGGGTTCGACAAACCCTAAATGATGAAACCATTATCTTGTTCCTTGACAATAACGAACTTTTTGACCAAACTTTTTTCCTATTTAGAGCGAAACATGGCCCACAATGATGAGGCCGGCGGTTCGGGCGGCAAGCAATTCTGGGAGCTGTACCAGGAGATGGAGGAACAACCTCACCGCTATGAGGACGCCGCGGAAGACACCGATCCTAACTGCACAACCCCTAGTGGCGTCGGGGATGACACCACTGATGGTGCCGCCAAGGATGCCACCACTGATGGTGCCGCCGAGGATGCCACCACTGATGATGGCAGCGCACGCACAGATGGCAGCCAACCAAAGAGGCAACAGAAGGATCGGCGCCCAAACACGCTCCGCACCGTCAAGGAGGAATTTACTCAAGTGAACTCTGACGGGCATCCAACGGAGCCCAAACATATAGTCAAGGGGTACTCGGTTCAGCTCGGGTGCATTCTCCAGAGCACCGTCTCGATCAACACCGTGAACCTTAGGCATAAGGACCGAGGGAATTTGCGCAACCTCCTCTTCACGAAGCTGCACGAACAATACAAGTTCCCCGCTGAATTTGAAAACACACGCCTCTCAGGGAATAAAGTGAACAGTGCCGCCCTCACGAGGATGAGCATGGCCCTGTCTACTTGGAGAAGTGCGGTGAAGAGAATGATTGAGAAAGGTGATAGTTATGAGAAGATCAAGGCGAAAAATCCTTCGATCAGCGAAGATGACTACAAGGATTTCAATATCAAGTGCGAGAGCAGTGCAACCCCCGAATCAAGTTTGTGGGGGAAAGAAATGCGGGAGTTGAACTTAGGGGAACACAAACTTGGTCCCGGCGGTTACAGAGTGGTGGAGCCTATATGGGACAAGGAGGACGCGGAGCGTGCCGAGCAAGGCCTACCGCCCCGCTTCAAGAAATACAACAGTGACAAGCAGACCAGGAACTATGTCAGGGCCCGGTACAAGGAGGACCCGATAACAAAGGAGCTTACCACGGATCCGAAGACCAGGGCGCTTGAGCTTGTTCTGGTGAAGGAGACTGAAAGCAGTAGCGCGGGGTCGTCTCAGAGTACCCATGCTTGGGACAACACTCTAAATAGGGTGTTCAACATAATGAAAAACAAGTATAAGCTCAGTAAGCCGTCGTCAGCTGGTCGTGTGACCGGCAAAGGCTTGTCCACAAAATGGTCGTCATACTATACCGCTGGTTAGTGAAAGGAGAAAAAGAGCAGCTCGGAAAGCCAGTTGCGCGAGGTTCAAGAACTCAAGGCACAAGTGGCACGGATTCCGGAGATTGTCCAAGAGCAAGTGCAACAACAACTGGGATCGACTCTCACCGGCATTATGCCTACCTTGATTCATGGGCTGACGACGTGGATTGCGGGTGGCCAACAGGGGCCGCCCCCGATTCCCAGCTTCACGGCCAGCAACTCGCACAATGCGCAGGCGGCGCCATTGGTGGCTCTGGTGGCGGCGGTATTGGTGTCTCCGACACCGGCATGGCCGGCATTGGAGCTTAATGCACCCGGGTGTACGCCGGCCGGCACCTCGGCAGCAAGCGGCCCCTCCGTCAGTTGCCCGCCCGCTGTTGGCGGTGCCTCGACATTAGCCAAGCTCGACGCCATCATCACGGTAACTAATTAAGCCTCTCGGCCGAGGACTTCATCTCCTTTTGCCTTTGACTGGGCATCCCTGACGCCCTACATATTTTTGCAGATCGCCACCGACGTTCCGTGCACTCTCCTGCACTTCGTGAACGACGAGTTGGTCGATGTCACCAAGGGAAAAATCGTTCAACCGAGAAACCCTGTGTTCCACGGTAAACCGATGCCACCCACCGTGTATAGGGTTCAACTGGTTCGGGTGCTGCCAGGCTACGACGAGTTGTTACCTCCGATTCGGCCCGCCGGGGCCAATGAAGATGATCTGATGACCCTCAGTGCCTACCTAAGCTGGCCCCTACTTTAGACGAAGAGCCTGATTCGTATGGGGGCGGGGGACACCACCCCAAAGACAACACCGCCAGTCGTGCCGGCGCCAAGCCATGGCAAGACCGCCGCAACGCTACCGGACATGCCGGACATCCCTATGGCACAGGATTTGAACATGCATATGGCATAGGATCTGGACGACGATGACAACAACGACGGCCGTACATTTAGCAATGTCGATAAGTACTTTGCCGAACATGGGTACGATGACGAATTCTTTGGGCCTCTTTCTCAAGAATGCAACCCTACAAAAGACGACCGTGGTCTAGCTGGTACGGCGAAGAAACCCAATTGCAACAGGCGTCGTCTGGCGTTCAGTTCTCAGGAGACGCCTCCAGCTGCCGACTTCACCGAGCCTCAGATAGCCGAGGTGCCAAATATTATCAGCCCCAACACACTCAAGAAGGCGGTCTGTGAGCAGGACTCGGTCCCATTAAAACAGAAGAAGAAGGGACGGAAAAGAAAGAGTAACAAGGGTGCGAGCCAACCGGCACCGAGTACGATCCGTGCTCAGGACGGGCCACCTTCACCTAAGGATATCTCGAGGGGGTTGCATGCGGCGGGTAGGGCGATGCTACCGACAAATATGCTCAATGCTGCAACCGGTGCTATGCGGAGTCTGCATGACAGTGTTCTTTCTTTGGAGAAGCGGCGTCTCAGAGAGAATGATGTGGCATACCTGGTTTTCGTGGCCAAGGTGCCAGAGGGCAAGGGCTTTGTTGATGGCCCCATCGGGGTACGATCGTCCTGCGGTTTGATGACATCTTTGCTATGTTTAACCTTCATCCGCTGCACTACACCTTCGTTCGGCTGTTTTCGTTGAGTATGGAGATGCGGATCATTAGAGACAAGACCCCGAACATCGTGATAGTCGACCCCTTCTACATGCATGCCAAGAACTTGTGCAGCGCTGGGGACCGGCATGTCACGAGTTCTTACCTCGAAGGCGTCATTCTGGCAAACCCAGATAAGGATAACTTCCTCGTGCCTTACTTTCCCGAGTAAGTCATCCCCTAACCACCCCGTAACATATGATTTCTTAGATTTCAATCGTTCTTTTTTTTTCTGACATTCCGTGTTCTGTGCAGTGACACACATTGCACACTCATCCTCTTAAGCCCGGATTATTCCATGGCCACGTATTTCGACCCGGACCGTGACTCCAAGATAGACTACACAAATATCAAGAAAGTTCTTGATGATGTTTTCCCTGGCTACGCCAAATCTGGAGGCACCTTCGCCAAGCCAGTTCATAGGCGGTACGGTGCGCACGTGTTTGCCCACACTACAAATTTCTCCTGCGTCAAGCAGCCGCCTGGCGGTCAGAAGGATGCCTACTACGCCCTCCATCACATGCGGGCGATCGTACGGGACCATCATCACTTTCTGCTACCAGATAATCTCAAAGATTGGGCCGCGAGCTTGTCGGCAATCCAGGACGCGGACATCAGACAAGAATTCTTTCACATCCAGTCGGAGTTTGCGGAAATTATCCATCAAGATGTCCTTCGTACCTCGGTGCAGTTCTACCTCAGATATCAACCGTCCAACAGTGAGATAGACACAACGCTACAAATGCAGGCTGACAACGCCCGCGATTTCATGACCATCACGACAGACGACGACTTCATCCATGCTCCAGTCCCATGAGTCGAGTCGAAAGTAGTGATGCTATGTGTAGTTCTGAAACATTGATTGGCTCATGTTGTAACTAAACTTTAATGAACTTGTATGTCTCTTTGGTTTGGATAGTCATTCAACTTAGATGTAATCGATGCTATTTATTAGTAGGACCATGAATCGTGCTATTAATGTCTTGCTTTTCTCTTCCGATCCTTTTGTTGCATACTTAAATATTGCTTATGTATTGTCTGTTGTTTGGCTTGTGCATAGAGATGCCGTCGTATGTCTTGTACAAGGGAAAGGTTCCCAGAGTCTACGACGACTGGGAGGAGTGTCGGAGACAGGTTCACCGTTTCAGCGGTAACAGTTACAAAGGGTACACCACTAGGGCGGAGGCGGAATCTAGATACGCCAGCTATCTAGCGGGAGAGAGGAGGGGGCGTTGGAGGAACCGGATGAAGACCAGTTTCATCGTGATGATGCTCATCGTGATGACCGCAGCTCTCTTCTATGTGATGGTAGTTTAGATGATCGATATCGACTTGTAATGTGAGGACAAACTCGCTACTCGCGGTCTCGAGACTTGTAACGTTCTATCTTTTTTCGGTCTTTTGAATTCGGAGACTAATATGATGAATTGTATTCGAAGACTAATCTTCTATTGTATTCGATGAATCTACTGTTGCTGTGTGGTGTTGTCTAAATTCTGTCCAATAATATATTTTGTAACCTGTGAAATATCAGAAAAGAAAAAAAATAATCCCTAATATTCATACTAGTGGCGCACCACACAAGACACTAATGGCGCACTGTGATAATCACACTAATGGCGCATCAACCACTGGTGCACCATTAGTATGCCAAAGCACATGGGTACATATGCCCCCCTGGGAGGAATTCTAATGGCGCACTATGGGCAATACTAATGGCGCACTACGTGGTGCGCCATAAGAACACCAGATACTAATGGCGCACCAGTGGTGCGCCATTAGAATTTAATTCTAATGGCGTGATGCTAGTGGCGCACCAGTAGTGCGCCATTAGTAGGAAAAACTAGTGCGCCACTAGCATGCCTTTTCCTAGTAGTGGCTGCTCTAAGTAGGCTCATCTCCAAATCTGCGGAGTGCACCCTGCCCTTTTTTAAGATCTTGAAAAAGGCAGGTCCAATGAAATGGACTTCGAAAGCAGAGGCAGTGCTGCAAGATTTGAAGAGGTACCTCTCCTCTATGCCAACACTAGTCATGCCTAAACCACAAGAGCCATTGCTCCTATATCTAGTGGCAATGAATCAAGTGGTAAGTGTTGTGCTAGTAGCGCAGAGAGAAGTTGACAAGGAAGCAGCAACAGTGGCAAGACCATCGAATGAGGAGTCGGAGCTCTCCCTGATAGAGTCTGGTGCCGACGAGGCAAGATCCGCACAAGCAATGAAGCAGTGCAGAAGAAGAAGATGGTGCAGCACCCAGTTTATTTTGTCAGCTCCCTTTTGCAGGGGGCTAGGTCAAGGTACTCTGGTGTTCATAAATTACTCTTCAGCCTCCTTATGGCCTTGAGGAAGCTGCGCCACTATTTCCAGGCACATGAGATTACCATCATCACTCGCTTCCCATTGTAACGGATTTTACACAACCCAGATGCGACTGGGAGGATTGCGGAGTGGGCGCTGGAACTGTCGAGCTGTGGTCTCAAGTTTGAAAGCACGTCAACAATTCAGAGCAGAGCCTTGGCAGATTTCATTGCAGAATGGACCTCAACGCCTGAAGAGGAGATTCGAGAGACAAGTCTCCCTGGCAAGGAAACGAGCCGGGAGTGGGTTATGTATTTTGATGGGGCTTTCTTGCTGCAAGGCATCAGTGCTGGTGTGCTACTTGTCGCGCCCACCGGAGAGCACCTCAAATACGTAGTCCAGATGCACTTTCCTCAGGAGCGGTCAACAAACAATACTGTAGAATATGAAGGACTGCTTGCCTGTCTTAGGATCGCGGTAGACCTTGGAATTAAGAAGCTCATCATCAGAGGTGATTGACAGCTTGTCGCTAAGAAAGTTAACAAAGATTATCAGAGCCCATTGATGGAAGATTACGTAGATGAAGTGAGGAAATTGGAAGAGCGTTTTCACGGTCAGCAAGCATAGCATGTTCCTTGTGCAGAGAACAGCATTGCTGACGACCTGTCAAAACTTGCTGCCCTCAAGTTACTTGTAGAACCACAGACTTTTGTGCTCCAACTGACTTAGCCATCTGTTGAACCATCAGCAAGGCAAGATAAGCGAAGGAAGCTAAGCTCCGGCAAGGAAGCTTCCTGGGACGATGCCAAGCTTGCCAGGGGTGACAGGCTCCGGCAGGGCCTCGAGCCCCTGCTGTAGAGACAACTGCTCCTGTGGTAGAAGACATACCTTTAGTCCTTATTGTCGGTCCTTAGGCTCCAGTATGGGCACAACACACGTCCAGTTCCTCCAAATAGGGGAACTCCCCAAGGAATAGGAAGAAGCAGAGAAAGTAGCCCATTGATCTAATATGTACCAATTTGTGGACGATGTCCTGTATAGAAAAAGATCGAATGACGTGAAATTGAAGTGCATTCCTCGGGGGACGGACTGGAGGCATATGTGGGTCTCACATAAAATCAAGGGTTCTTGCCGGTAAGGCATTCCGGCAAGGTTTCTTTTGGCTCACTGCCCTCCAGGATGCAACCGCACTAGTAACCAAGTGTGAAGCATGTCAGTTCCATTCAAAGAAATTGCATCAGCCAGCTCAAGCTTTTCGGACAATCCCTCTTTCCTGGCCATTTTCAGTCTGGGGGCTCGACGGATTGGGCCCTTTTCCCCGTGATGTCGGGGGCTTTGAGTACTTGTGCGTTGCAATCGACAAGTTCACAAAGTGGCCGGAAGTGGAAGCAGTGAGAAAGGTGACAGCACAGTCAGCCATCAAGTTCTTCACAGACCTAGTTTGCCATTTTGGTGTACCGAATAGAGTCATCACCGACAACGGCACATAGTTCATGAGCCACACCTTCATGCAATATATCCAAGACCTTGGAAGCAATATCCGTTTTGCTTCTGTTTCTCATCCAAGAAGCAACGACCAGGCGGAAAGGGAAAATGCTGAAGTGCTGTGAGGTCTCAAGACATGGACGTTCGACAGGCTGCAGAAGTGCGGAAGACGCTGGATTGATGAGTTGCTGGCAGTTCTTTGGTCAATCAGGATGACACCAAATCAAGCTACTGGCCAGACACCCTTCTCCCTGGTATACGGGGCGGAAGCAGTTCTCCCCATAGAACTCATACACGGGTCACCTCGATTGCTCGCTTATGATAAGTTTGAGAAAGAGCAGTTGCACCAAGATGATGCTATGCTCCTTGAGGAAGATCGTCTTCATGTTGCTGTGCAAGATGCATGCTACCAGCAAGCCTTGTGTCGCTACCATAGCCGCAAGGTTCATGCCCGAAGTCTTGAGGAAGGCGACCTTGTTCTTCGGCACGTTTAGTCAGCCAAGAATTCTAACAAGTTGATGCCAAAGTGGGAAGGCCCTTATCGGGTAATACGAGTCACCAAGCCTATCGCAGTCTGCCTGGAGACCGAAGATGGCATTCTAGTGAGCAACTCCTGGAATATCGAACATCTTCACAAGTTTTATCCATAAGGCGCGGTTGTCGGGTCTCCCGGCAACCCCCTTTTGTACCAGCCTTGCCGGCAAGGCATATAACCTTATGTACAAAGCCATGCGCAGACCCTGTGCGCAGTTGAATAAGTTTAAGTGTTTTACAATTCTTATCGATTTCCATGTTTATTAATATTCATGCCTGTCCAGATATTGTCCTATGCTTGCTTCCGACGAGTACTGAGGGACCACCAAGGTTCCATGTTCCTATTTTCTCTTCTTTCTTTTCCTCAAAGGATAGAAGATTCCCTCGCGTGCAAGTTTGTCGGGGGGGGGGGGGGGCGATGGTGCGGAGTATGGACACCAACAGGCGACGTTCAAAGTGACATCTTGTGGGAAAGAGTACAACAACAAAAAGCTAAGTTGCGAAACCTTGAGTAAATTTCTTTTAAACGTAAAGTTATTTTCCTTGGACGATTTTGGTTCTTGTATGGAAAATCTGCATGCGAAGGAACCTTGTCGTCATCGGTTGCGCCCTTGCTCTCTTTCGAGTCCGCTCAATGGTTTAAGGGGTTGTGCTGAGAACGGCAAGGTATCTTGCCGGTAGAAACACCCCCAGCAGGCTGCTAAGGTCCGTTCCTTGAAGCGCTTGCGGCAAGGGTGCGCACACCAGAAAGTTTTTTCCCAACAAAAGCATAGGGTGTATGCCATACAGAAAGAAATCTTACAAGGAAGATAGTATCCACTGATCCAAAACATAGCAAGTTATATTACATCAATAATCTCCACAATTCTAACTTAAGATAGATTGTCTTGGGCATGAATTTGTGGCGGCAAGAAGAAGTGAAGTGGCTAGTCCCTGTGCTCGCCTTGAACTCTCTTCACTTGGTCCACCTTGTCCATGATGGGCGCGACAAGATCCTCGAGTTCCTTGTAGTCTGCATTCCTCGGCAAGCGGCCGAGCAGATTTGTGGGTCGATGCCGGGATTTCTGTGCACCACTTTGATGAGCACCTTGAGGAGGACGGTGAGGGAGTCCTGGGTTAAGGGGTCCTCAGATAGTCGGACTATACCTTCGGCTGGGCGGCATTACCATGGCCACCCATTCGGCCATGGGGACGATGATGACTTCTTGGGTCATCAAAAATCGCCACCGCATCAGCTCAGAATACTCCGAACAGATGACTTGTCGTCTTTAAACGAACTCTTGGATTGCATCGCCGCCTTGGGAGTCGCTACAGACTACGATTGGATTGGGCTTAAACCCGATCAGAGAAAAATTGACTCTCCGCCGATCACCCATCAGATAGCGGTAGTGGAGGAGCAATGCAATGATTCTTCCCATATATTGAGGACAAACTGCGTTCGGATTTCCGAGCTCACCGAGCCGGATACTCGCCCGCGGGAAGACATGCCCCGTATTACGAACCTAGAATGGGACTGTGGACCTGAAAAATTGGTTGATATCCCGGAGTCTGGACTTTTAAGCTCGGAAATTTCTCAAACTCCGGATCCCAAATTGGGTCAGGTTCGGGCTTAAATTCACCCGCCCACCCAGATACAAGGGATCTTACCCACATCAGATAGCAGTCCCAAGAAACGGTCCATCACTTTTGGGCCAGATTCCTCCTTGTCAAGGACAAGATCAAAGACTGCCGCAATGAAGATGCAATCTCATTATTCTGCAAAAATGGCACGGACGAGGGAATCCTCCATGCAATCAACTGTCGTCACGTATCACACTTTGTTGACTTGGCAACAATAGTATAGAAATACTTCGCATTGGAAAGCGCCTGGGAGACATAGGCAGCCTCTTGGGAGCCACCGGTTTCGACTAAACCTCTCGCCCGGACAAAAAGGATGCACCCTCGTTGGTCGCTTGATCCAATAACAAAAACATCAAAGCTCGTTATGGGGAGCGGAACCCTCCTGGAGGAATGGATCGATAGGCCATGCAAAATACACACAACACCGGATACTGTACCAACCCATAACCTTAGAGCATGTTGGATACTCCGGCAGGTGGCCAAGAGCGGCGAGGATCTCCTCACCAAAAATATCATAGAGCAACATCCGACGGAAGACAACCACCCTACAATATTGACAGTCTTCGAGACATTCGCCTCAAACAATACGTGCAAAAGGGCACTCCGCGGCCTCGCTGAAGTCTGCCAAGTTGCAGCAATAAACCCTTGGAACGACACGGCCATAACTTTCAATGCCAGTGATGAACCAAAATTCAGAACAGTCCGGGCACCTGCCGCATTGGTCCTCAGTCCAATTGTGGATGGGATTTGGCTTTCCAAAGTGCTCATAGATGACAGGAGCGGACTAAACCTCATTCACGAGGAAACTCTCAACAACATGGAAATAGACAGGATCCGCATTGAGCAAAGTAGCACGACCTTCCGAGGAATTATTCACAGTCGGGAGGTGCGATGTGCGGGAAAAATCACACTCGATGTGGTATTAGGCACGCCGGAGAATTATCGGTCCGAAGAGATAACCTTCCAAGTGTCCCCTTTTAATAGTGGATATCACGCCTTGTTAGGGCGAGATGCATTTGCAAGCTTCCAAGCTATACCCCATTACGGGTACATGAAGCTCAAGATGCCTGGGCCCAATGGAATCATCACTCTTGCCAGTGATCCGGACATAGCACTCCGCACTGAAAATAAAACCGTCACTTGGCCCTCAAGGCATTGTCTGAAGCCCTCGCGGCCGAAGAATTATCCGCGTTGCGCTCCATGGTGGATAGGGACAACATGATCCTCGACAAGCGATCCAAATCCACCTCCTTTAAACCAGCAGACGAAATAGTCAAATTCCAAGTCCACCCAACGGACTCCATGAAGACAGCATCCATCGGGTCATAGCTGGACCCCACGGTCGACACCGCACTGCGGGCGTTCCTACGTGAAAACTGGGACATATTTGCCTGGTACCCTTCTGATATGCCACGGATCCCACGAAGGCTGGCCAAACACAACCTAAACGTACTGAAGGGATATAAGACAGTCAAGAAAACATTACGGCGCTTCTCTGAACCTAAACGACAAGCCATGGGAGAGGAGCTAGCCAAGTTACTCAAGGCCAGATTCATCAGAGAAATAAAACACCTGGACTGGCTAGCAAACCTGGTAATGGTACCAAAGAAGGATAAATCATGGTGCCTATGTGTCGATTTCAAGGACCTAAACAAGGCCTACCCCAAGGATCCCTTTCCCCTCCCCCGCATCGATCAGATCATCGACGCTACCACAAGACACGACTCACCGTGTTTCCTCGACGCATACTCCGGATACCATCAAATCAAGATGAAGGAGTCCGACCAGGCCACAATGACATTTATCACCCCATACAGGCCTTTCTGCTTCAACACTATGCCTTTCGGGCTCAAAAACGCCGGTGCCACCTATCAACGCATGATTCAAACATGCCTGCATAAACAAATCGGCAAGACAGTTGAAGCATATGTGGATGATGTAGTCATCAAAACTAGGCACGTCGTGTCCTTAATAGACGATCCGCGTCTCACATTTGACAACCTCCGAACATATGACATCAAGCTCAATCCGGAAAAATGTGTTTTCGGCGTTCCCGCTGGAAAACTTCTGGCCTTCTTCGTTTCCAATAGAGGAATTGAGGCCAACCCAGCCAAAATCTGAGCTTTTTCACTGTTGGCTATGCCAACAGACCTTAAACAGGTCCAAAATTATCCGGATGTGTGGCAGCTTTAAGCCGCTTTATCTCCAGACTAGGAGAAAAGGCATTGACGCTCTATCACCTTCTCCGACATACCGATCACTTCGAGTGGACGGACGCGGCAATGACCAGATTGGAAGAGATAAAGGCCCTTCTAGCAAGCAACCCAATCCTGGCCGCGCCAAACGTCGGCGAACCCATGTTATTATACATATCAGCCACACACCAAGTCGTGAGTGCGGTGCTCATCGTCGAACGAGAGGAGGACGGACACAAATTCCCGCTTCAGAAGCCGGTATACTACGTATCCATTGTCCTCAGACCATGCAAATCCCGGTACCCACATTACCAAAAAATAGCATACGCAGTCTTCATGGCATCCCGGAAGCTACGGCACTACTTTCAAGAATGCTCCATAACGGTGGCCTCCGAGGTACCACTCAATGACATAATAAATAACTGCGATGCCACGAGCTGGATTGCCAAGTGGGCCATTGAGCTCCTCCCATTCGACATTACATACAAACCACGGCGAGCCATTAAATCTCAAGTACTGGCCGACTTCGTCACCAAATGGACAGAGGCCGAACTCCCTAAAGAGTACGACACATATTCTAACTGGATCATGCACTTCGATGGCTCCAAAATGCTGGCGTCGTCCTAACATCCCCTACTGGAGATACTGTTAAGTACGTTCTACAAATATTATTCACGGACTTCAACAATGTAGCCGAATACGAAGCCTTACTGCATGGTCTTCGGATGGCCGTCTCCATGGGAATACAACGCCTGGAAGTGCGCGGGGATTCAAACTCACAATATCTCAAATAAATGGAGATTTCGATGCCAAAGATCCGAAGATGGCGCCTTACCGTAACACCATTCTCAAATGTCGGCTCGGTTCGAGGGGCTCGAGTTTCACCATGTGGCTCGAGAAAGTAATCAAGCGGCGGATGTCCTTGCTCGCATCGGTGCTAAGCGCGACCCTGTCCCACCTAACATCTTTCCGGAAAGGCTTTTCAAGCCATCCGTGGTGTGGCAAGGGGAGAGCAACAATACCAATTCGGATCCGAATACAACACCAGATTCCGAACACACCTACATCATCGGGGGATCAGCCACTGAAATTACTCTATCGGCGCATCTCATCATGGCAGTCATTGCCCCATGGGCCAAACCCTTCTTGGCCTACCTTAATAGGCAAGAGCTTCCTGAGGATCAGAACGAGGCATGTTGCATTATGCGGCGCTCTAAAGCCTACAAGGTTCACGAGGGAGAAATCTACAAGAAGAGCGCTATGGGAGTATGTCGGCATTCTGGGAACGGGGGTCCCCAGACTTGCCTGCCTGCGACCCGCGGCGTGGCTCCACCAGTGGCCCAGTATGGCCAGTCTTTGTCAACCAAGACTCAAGACCCTCGCGAGGGGCCAAGCCTCGCGGGGCGGACGACACAAGGCCTCCTCAGGAGCGGCCTCACCAAGCAGGCTCACGAGGGAGGCGGAGAGATCAAGGCAAGGGGTACCTCGCGAGGTCCCTGTGACGCAAGCCATGACGACCAAGGCCAGGCGGGCGCCATGCGGGCGCAAGCCCATGCAGTGTCCTTGTTTTCCCTTTGGTGCTAAGGGGGCAAGCGCAAGTGCGGAGTACCAAGGCATCAGGCAAAGGTTTCCATATCGGTGCAACAAGACTAAGAGCAGCAGGACGGCAGGACAGAGGTCATCGTGGAGCCCAAGACGGCGTTATCACCAGCGCCTTTGATAGGCGGAGACCACCTTTAGTCAGGATAGCTTGTACCAGCTGTCCCCTTTCAAAATGGACATTGTTGGATCCCTTCCCGCTCAATATTTGGGGAGAGGACCAGGTCCTCTATAAATAGGGCTAGCCACCACAGTAGAAGGGCAAATAATTCAGATCATCCTCACCCACACAAGCTCACCAAGCATAAGAACACCTCTCCTCAGGAGGCTGTTCTTCCCTTGTACTGTTCATCATCAGCCCAAGAGGCAACCCACCACCACCACACACAGGAGTAGGGTATTAGACAACAACGGTGGCCCGAACCTGTATAAATCTTTTTTCTCTTGTGTCGTGAGTTCATCGTGCTAGCTTAGAGATCGTGGTGAGGCTGAGGGCGTGTTTCGGTAGGGGGAAATCTTCGTGTGCATCCCAGTGTACGAACCTCAAGGGTTTTGTCGAAATCCGATATCTGACATTTGGCGCGCCAGGTAGGGGTGCGCCGAAATCTTCCTTCCGCTGATCCGTGTCCCATCGCTTCGTCGCATCCATATTGGACGCCCGCCGAGCCCGCGCTGAGCGCCGGGCCACTCTAGCCACACGCGTCGCCCAGACAGCTCCTCGGCGGACCTCCTCGTCATTCTCCATCGCCTGCCACCAACGCCGCCACCGGCCCGGTGGGGAACGAGCAGCAAGCATCCTCGCTGCACCCCTCGGTGCGGCGGGAAGGACGCACCACTGCTCCATTGCTGACCCCATCTGGCTCGTCATCCCACACTCGTCGCAACCCCACGGACGTGCAGGCCGCGCTGCTTATGGGACGTGAGCTCATGCGTTACTGCCTTGTGGACGACCTCTACGAAGAATGGATCACTCGCATCATCGAGCTTGTTAGCGCTGCAGGGGGCTCTCATGCGCCATCTCTCTTGTTGCCTCGCCCTCCGCCAGGTATGGGCGACGTAGCTCATGGAGCGCCTCCACCACCTCTCCCCCAAGACGGCACCCTTGCGCCAAGGCGCGCGGCCCCTGGGCATGACCCACCGCATCCAGCGCCCGCGCGACAACAAAGAAGCTGTCAAGAAGTCCCTCGGCCTCAAGAAGGCGCCCCCGTGCTCCCTGCACTGGCGCGACAGGAATGCGTGCTGCCTGTGGCGGTGGTGCGTGGGTACCATCAAGAGGAAGCTCCATGTCAGCAAAGGGCCTCGGTGACCACAGCAGGCTGTCGGGCCTTCACCCTCGAGCTGCGTAGCGTCGCCTGGCCTGGTAAGTTCAAGCCGGACCCGCCTCCTTGCTATGACAGCAACCCCGACCCCGCGGAGTTCTTGTAGCTCTATGAGCTGGGCATCGAGGCGGCCAACGGTGACGAGAAAGTCATGGCGAATTGGTTTCCCATGGTGCTCAAGGACGGTGCCCGCTCATGGCTCCTAAACCTGCCTCCTGGCTCGATCTCCTCCTGGGACGAGTTGCACTACCGCTTCGTCGCCAACTTCTAGCGCACTCGCGACCGCCCCCTGGCCACGGGTGATCTGCGCCGCATCAAGCAACAGCCTGGGGAGACCCTGTAGAAATACATCCAGCACTTCAACAACGTCCGACTCAAGATCCCCTAGGTGATGGACGAGGCCATCGTCTCAGCATTCTCTGATGGCGTCTGTGACGTCGAGATGAAGGGGGAGCTCGCCATCCACAAGGAGTTGTGCACATCCCTGGAGCTATTCAACCTGGCGACCAAGTGCGCAAGAGCTGAGGAAGGACGCCTCTCTCTCCTCGAGCTTCTAGCTGCTGAACCGGAAGAAAAGAAGACCAAGGACAAGGACGTGAAGCGCAAGGGAGCGGCCATGCTCACAGCAGAACCAGACACGAAGCGCAGCAGGGACCAGCCGGAGTCGTCCAAGGGCAGCTGACCGTTTTACGCCTACCACAACCTCCGCACCCACAACACCAACGACTGCCAGGAGCTCAGGGCCATTCTAGAAGGACGCTTCGGTCGACTCCTCGAGCGCAACGGCCGAGGAGGAGGACGTGGAGGAGGACTATGGGACGACCGTGGCCCTTGCCGAGTGGCGTGACCGACCTCGCGAGGAATGCTGGCAGTACCAGCCTCGCGAGGGCGCCTGGAGGGATCAGCCTTGCGAGGACCGCCCGCAGGGTAATGCATGCCTTCCTCCGCTGCCTCCGCCGCCAAGAAGGAATGACGACCATTACCAGGATGAGGGGGATGGGGGCTTCCAGGAGCCACGTGATATCGCTTGCATCTTGGGCGGAGCTCAGGCCCCAGCCTCTCCGCGCATCATCAAGCAGTTCGCTCGCGAAGTGAACGCAGTCCTCCCCAACCTCGAGTCCACGCGCCCGCTCAGGTGGTCCAAGTGCGCCATCACCTTCAGCTCAGCAGATCAACTCAAGTGTGCGGCTACTCCTGCCGTTCTCCTGATGCTCTGCTCACCAGTCATCAGCAACGTGCAAGTCACCAGGACCCTCATCGATGGCGGTGCAGGGCTTAACGTCCTGTCCATAGAGATGTTCGACAACCTTCAAGTGCCATATGATCAACTTCAGCCTACCAAGCCTTTCACAGGAGTTACTGACGGTTCCACCACCTCGATAGGGCAGGTCCGCCTCCCTGTCACCTTCAGCAAGCGCGACAACTACCACACCGAGCTCATCGACTTCGATGTCGCCCACATCCACCTACTGTACAATGCCATCCTCGGGTATCCGTCCCTGTCCAAGTTCATGGCAGTGACCCACCACGGCTACAACGTCCTCAAGATGCCAGGAAGCGGCGGAATCATCACGGTCCCCTGCGAAGAGAGAGATGCGGTGTGCTCCCTGAGCATGCCTTCCAAGCTGCAGCAATCGAGGACCCGGACAGCAAGGGCGAGAACCCTCCTGAGGCCGTCTCCAAGAAGAAGAAGCAACCGCACCGCACAAGGCCTCAGGAGGTTGGCACCCCGGGTGGTGCCGCGTCAGGATCAGCGCTCGTGCATGGGGTGTCCTCTTCCATCACATTGGAAGGCGCGCCCAGTGCCCTCCTCGGGCAGGGCTCGGGTGCTCTCTTCTGGAGGGCCTTAGACCTCGCCAACATCACGAGGGAGGCGCTCGGGAACCACTTGGAGGCGTGCTTCGCGGCGCGTTTCCCTCAGGAAGGCACGGGGTAGGGAAAGCCCAACATTCAAGAGTTCATCACCAAGACCACTCAGGAGCTTCAGGAAGCGATAGCCATGCGCGGCGACCGCCGCATGCCCAGCGCGGCTCCCCATCCAAGCGAGGATGGTGGGCTGCATGTCTACGTCAACATCCCAGGGCTCAACCGGGCTGCATCTTAGGAGCGCTTCTGGCCTTCGCGCGTGGGACGCTACGAGGGTCCGCCGCACAGCTACTTTCGCATGCCTTTTGGCCTGCCGAATGCGGATGCCACCTACCAGCGTCACCTGCGGAGCATCCTGGCGGCTCAAGAGGCCAGACATCATGCGGTCCTAGCAGAGATGGAGACGGTCCTCAAGGAACCGCCTGGACCCCCAGAGCCTCCTGAGGCTCAGGGCCCCGGTGGCTCGTGAGGGTCGGCCCCTTCACTGCGCATCTTCAGCTACCTCAACACCCCTTCTACAACAGAACCAGGTGACATCTTCCAAGTTCATTTCAGCTGGGAGCGCCCTCAGGGCTGCATGATTCCCAGGCCGCGTGGGTCCATCCCTGCGGCATGTATCTTTTTCTTACGTCTTTAGCTTACCTTGCTGGGGGCGCCCCTCGTGCTGCATCATCCCCAAGTCGCTCGGGTCTGACCCAGTGGCATGTATCCATTCTGCGTTTACCTAAGCTGAATTGCCTTTCATGCCTAACCTGCCTATGATTATCACCTGCTTGATGGCCACCTACCACGGGTCCGTCCCTCTCTCATACAATTCGCTTGCGCGTTAAAAGGGGGGCTCCTGAGCATCAGGACTCAGGAGCTCTTACCGGCTCTCCATCCATCACCCCCTGGCCTTGACCACGGCATCGCGACCTAGCATACCAGCGGCGGTTGAACTCGCATGAGGGCTGGGACCTGAGGACTAGAGCACTTGTACCTAACCATCTTGCAGGAACACACAACTGTCCAAGACCCAAGACCAGGCGCAACCCGCCTTGAGGTAAGGCCTCGTGAGTCCTGCGCTGGCTGACGAGTGCCTAGATACACCTCGTCTAGCCCTGTCGTGCAAGCCACGTGTCAGGGCGGGGCTGTACACGCCCCGGGGGCTCTCCTCAGAGGGAGCCCCCCTCCCACACACCAGCGGAAGCACCATGCTCCATGCTGGCAGACCACACTACCGAGGAGCGGCTATGCCCGTAGACATACGAAAGCGCTATGCTCCGCGCTAGTGATAAACAAATGAGGGCGGCCCCACGGTCGTATCAACCTCAGGCAGCCCCAGAGCTCAGTGTCTGGCCTCATTGCAAGACCTCCCCTCGGGAGCGTCATGCGAGGGGGCTGGGCACGGGGGCTGCGCCCAGGTCACACCCGTGCGTACGCCACCTAGCCAGGTCCTCTGGACCTTGTCGTCATGCACCCCTCCCCGAGCGGAGCCAAGGTATGAAGGTTGTTTGAACGTCAAAGGGGACTCCTGAGCATCGCGACTCAGGAGCCTAACTGGTCACGTTGCCCCTCACTCCTTGGTCCCGTCCTCGTGATCCGATCGGGGCTAATGGCGGTTGAGGTATGCACGGGGTCGGGCTCTACCGATGTGGAACGATAGACCTACCCGTACGTTTGCTTCCTATAAGCTGTTTGCGCGTCAAGGGGGACTCCTGAGCATCACGACTCAAGAGCCTCTGGTCATGTAGCCCCTCACTCCTTGGTCCCGTCCTGGGGATCCGGTCGGGGCCAACGGCGGCTGAGGTATGCACGGGGCCAGGCTCTGCCGACGTAGAACGTAAAGCAAATAGGAAGAAAAGTGCAGAATCTCGAAGCAAATATTACAAACTATAATTATCTTCAAAATACCAGACGCAAGTTTAAACGCCGCCACGAGGCATGGTGCACATTGCAGGAGTTAAAACAGGAAAGAAGCCGCAAACAAATCATCCTTGGACAACGCCGTCATTCGCCAAGGGCTCCACCCCCGTGGTGGTCTTGCCTTCACCAGTTCCAGCACCCGAGGCCGCAGGATCAGCAGCACCGCCTGCCATGGGCGCAAGACCGAAGGCACGGAACTTCCCCAGCAAGGCCTCCACCTGGCCCTTCACGACTTCAGCAGCAGCAACGTAGCGCTCGACGTCCACAGGCTCCAGCAGCTCGGCAAGGTTGGCGTCAGGGTCACGGAGGGGGAGGTGGCTGAAGACGCGCGTCAGCACTGCAGAAGAAAGGATGCGAGCTTCTACCTCTGCCATGGGGCCGATGCCGTTCACAACTTCCTCAAGCGCCTCGACCAAGTAAGGAAGAAGCTGGGCGGGGCCATCCTTGTCAGTAGCCAGCGGCTTCTCTAGGCCCTTCTCATAGAGTGTCTTCAGCGCCACGCGAGACCTCTCCTCGAGGATTGTGAAGGCCACGCGGTCCTCGGCCAGGACCTTCAACTTGGCCTCCACCTCGGCCTTCTCCGCCATCACGTTCTGCTCCAGCATTTCCAGCCGACCATGCTCAGTGGTCTGCGCCTCCGCCAACCGCGTTAGCTCGGTGTCGCGGTCCCTAACGGCGTCCTCCCGAGCCTTCATCCTCTCCTCCTCCGCCTTGCGGCGACGAGCTTCTTTGGCGTGCTTGTCGCGCAGATCCTTCAGCTCGGCCTCCAGTGCCTTGCAGCGGTCCTGGGCGGCTGCGACATCCTTCAGCGCCGCCTCGCTAGCGGCTGCGGCCTGGGTGGCGACCTCCTTCTCCTCCCCAGAGGCCGCCGCGACCCGTCTCAGCGTCGCCCCGATGGAGGCGTTAAAGTGAAGCCAGCCAAAAACCAGCTCCAGGTGCCCGGCTACTAGATGGGAGTCGGTGCCCTGGAGGTCTTCTCGCAGCTGGGCCATCTCCAAAATGGCGCGTTCCAAGACGTCGATGGAGGCTGAAGGACCTGGAACCAGCGATGCAGCGGAAGGAGAAAGCGGCAGCGTAGTGATGTCTACTACGCAACCTTCGTCTTGTAGACGTTGTTGGGCTTCCAAGTGCAGAGGTTTGTAGGATAGTAGCAAATTTCCCTCAAGTAGATGACCTAAGGTTTATCAATCCGTGGGAGGCATAGGATGAAGATGGTCTCTCTCAAGCAACCCTGCAACCAAATAACAAAGAGTCTCTTGTGTCCCCAACACACCCAATACAATGGTAAATTGTATATAGGTGTACTAGTTCGACGAAGAGATGGTGATACAAGTGCAATATGGATAGTAGATATGAGCATTTGTAATCTGAAAATATAAAAACAACAAGGTAACTAATGATAAAAGTGAGCGTTAACGGTATTGCAATGCTAGGAAACAAGGCCTAAGGTTCATACTTTCACTAGTGAAAGTTCTCTAAACAATAATAACATAACTGGATCAGATAACTATCCCTCAACATGCAACAAAGAGTCACTCCAAAGTAACTAATAGCGGAGAACAAACGAAGAGATTATGGTAGGGTACGAAACCACCTCAAAGTTATCCTTTCTGCTTGATCTATTCAAGAGTCCACAGTAAAATAACA
Organism: Triticum aestivum; assembly: GCF_018294505.1. Classification (NCBI taxonomy): domain Eukaryota; kingdom Viridiplantae; phylum Streptophyta; class Magnoliopsida; order Poales; family Poaceae; genus Triticum; species Triticum aestivum. The sequence continues at coordinate 82,475,749 of NC_057798.1, forward strand.
CGAAGCTATTCTTTGCGTTCAATCTATCATAGAGTTCGTACTAGAATAACACCTTAAGACCCAAATCAACCAAAACCCTAATGTCACCTAGATACTCCATTGTCACCTCAAGTATCCGTGGGCATGGTTATATGATATGCATCACACAATCTCATATGCATCTATTCAACCAACACAAAGTACTTCAAAGTGTGCCCCCAAGTTTCTATCGGAGAGTCAAGACGAAAACATGTGCCAACCCCTATGCATAGGTTCATTGAACCCACAAGTTGATCACCAAAACATACATCATGTAGATCACGTGAATATACCATTGTCACCACAGATAAGCACGGCAAGACATACATCATGTGTTCTCAAATCCCTAAAGACTCAATCCGATAAGATAACTTCAAAGGGAAAACTCAATCCATTACAAGAGAGTAGAGGGGGAGAAACATCATAAGATCCAAATATAGTAGCAAAGCTCGCGATACATCAAGATCGTATCACCACAAGAACACGAGAGAGAGAGAGATATCAAACACATAGCTACTGCTACATACCCTCAGCCCCAAGGGTGAACTACTCCCTCCTCGTCATGGAGAGCGCCAGTATGATGAAGATGGCCACCGGTGAGAGATCCCCCCCTCTGGCAGGGTGCCGGAACAGGCACCCGAGAGGTTTTTGGTGGCTACAGAGGCTTGCGGCGATGGAACTCCAGATCTATTCTCGTCTTCGATGTTTTTAGGGTATATGGAGATATATAGGCGAAAGAAGTCGGTCAGGGAAGCCATGAGGGGCCCACAAGGGTGGGGGGCACGCCCAGGGGGGTGGGCGCGCCCCCTGCCTCGTGGCCTCCTCGAAGCTTCCCTGACTTCAGCTCCACGTCTCCTGGATCACGTTCATTCCAAAAATCACGCTCCCGAAGGTTTCATTGCGTTTGGACTCCGTTTGATATTCCTTTTCTTCGAAACACTGAAATAGGAAAGAAAACAACAATTTGGGCTGGGCCTCCGGTTAATAGGTTAGTCCCAAAAATAATATAGAAGTGCTTAGTAAAGCCCATAACCATCCAAAACAGATAATATAATAGCATGAATGCTTCATAAGTTATAGATCCGTTGGAGACGTGGGGGCTCCTGACCTTCGTTACCTCAACAGCAGCATCGTGTAACAGCACCTTCGGAGCCAGCAGGGCTGCGGGGGCTGACTCTTCACGAGGATGCTCCTCCAGGCCTCGCGAGGGTGACTAAGCAGGGGAGGTGCGAACGCCTTCGCCTCCCCTACCGACGGGCAAAGGAGAGGCCGCGGCAGATGAGTCGGCTCCAGATGGCGTCACCATGTATGCCTTCCTCTTCTTCACCGCAGGCAGTGGCCTAGCCAATCCATAGAGAACGTCAAGCATGGGCAGCATAATCAAGAACAAGGTGGAGCACAGACACTTACTAGTCTACCACGGTGTAGTCCATGTTCCTCTTGCTCAGCTTGAAGCCCGAGAGCCTCGTGGCCCGGGGCGCAGTCGCAAGAGGTCCAGGAGCAGCAGAAGGGCTGGAAGCGGCTCCAGGCGGCGTCCGGGCAGAGGCAGCCTCTCGGGAGATCAGCGACAACCTGCTCTTCATCGGAACCTCGGCCGTGGGCCCCTCCAGGAGTCAGGGCTTGGCTCGCGAGGGACCCCCTGCCGCAAGTGGCTCTTTCATCCCCAAGGGGGCATCATCATCGTCATCCTCGTCGTCGTCTGGCAAGGTGCGGAGGATGTCGGCCCTGCGCAAGGGGGAGGTCTCCCCTATCCCCTCGAGGGTCACCTCTAAGTCGCGCTCATGGTCTTCTTCCTCTCCTCTTCCTCTGCGGGAGTCTCCCAAAGACACGTCCACCGGCGCCCCCGGGCCACAGGGGCACCGCCGGCACCAGGCCGCGCCCATCAAAGGTGGGCATAGCAGCCACCACTTGCGCCCTATCCTCGCGGAGGAACAAGGGGGCAGGGGCATTCTGCGGATGCTCCTGGTCGTCCCCGACCAAGAGACGAAGTGCTGCGGCCAGCTCTCCGTCAGTCATAGCCACTGGACTTAGGTGAAGCTTGTCGTCCGTACCCCCAAGCATCCATAGGGGGCGAGCGCGCCTGAAGCGGAGCCACCCGCTGCATCAAGAACTCCCTCAGGAGAGCAGCCCATGTCAGCTTCGCCGACTTCGCGTTGCCCGGCTTCAGGTCGGCGTTCATCTTCTCCAGCACAAACTTCTCCCAATCATCAGCGAGCTTCGCGTGAGACCACCCTTCGCCAGGCTGGGGCATCTCTGTAGGCAGCGACAACCGGGGGTGGACACACTTGGCGTCCATCATGACCCACTTGCTCCGGAAGCCGTCGGCCCTCTTCCCGGCCTTCGAGATTGTGTTGTCCTTGTCGTACGCAACTAAATTGGTGCATGCCGAGGTGTGGTCGCCGTTGGTGTGGCACCCCGTCTCAGAGAAACCGGAACGCCTCGTATTCCAGCCCAGAGACCAAGAAGAAGTCCTCTGGAATACGGCCCTGCTTGGCATAGAACAAATCAGTTCTTTATTGCAATCTATTGGGGTACAAGGGGATTACATCGGCACGGCGATGCTACGCCTGCCACGGTTTCTCTATGCAAGCAGCAGAATAACACGATGCAGTGGAATGGCTACTGGCAGCGGAACATCGACGACGGTGGTGAACTCCACTCTGTAGGGACTCTGGCTGGAACGCTTATCCTAGCTCACAAACACGGAATCCATGGCAAACAAGCAATCATATTTGGCATGACCTGCAAACTAGCATGACACGCCAGGTCAATACATTGGATGTACTTGCAAGCTCACAGCAACCAAAGCAATCAAGACAAACAATAGCATGGCAATTACAAGTTAACAAGGATTAACATGATGCTATCAGCTCAATCATAGCATGAACAAGATGATACAGCTAGAACAATACGAGCATGGCATAAACATATGAACATATGATGATAGTAGCATGCAACATGATGAAACTAACATGCACCAACTTACTCTGCTTGGATTACATCGTAACCATCACCTGCACAAACTTACCATCACGGACATCACACGATCATCTCAGGATCCAATCAAGCTTGGTATTAATAATACCGCAGTAATCATTTATAACCACAAGGAGGTTGACCTTTAACCTTGACTCTCGTGTAACAGCACAAGCATCCAACAAGTTGGTTTCACGATACCACAGTGATCCTCTCATGATCACATGAATATCAACCAACTTCTTTCATCATCGAACCAGGGTTGTTATTAAGAACATCATTATTATTACTGTTGACCCATAGTGTGACCTACTACGAACTGGGCCCATATCCGTGGGCGTGGCTATCGATAGATTAAACACACACTCTGCAGAGGTTAGCACAATGTACCCACACCACAGAACCCATGGTCTCGCACTCCCATACATGCCGACATGTTGTTTTGGCAAAACCGATCTACTTCCATGACACTCCCCGGCCACCTGACCAACTCCCCTTTCGGCTAAGTCCTTGGTGGCCCCGTGCCTACCAAAGGCACCAACGCCCACTGTCGTGGCAAAACAGTCTCAAACGGGGACATGAGCTCAAAACCAAAGATGGGCACACAAGGCTTATGCCGTCCTACCCGGCCAAGGTAGCGCCCGCGCATAACCTTCCCTCGCGGGAGGCACCGGTGAGCGGCATCACAATAGACCCAGTTAGGGCCTTCCCGTAAGGCAAACGTGGTTGCACTTGTCAGATCGATATGGTGGCACCATGACTCAGCCAATAGTTGTTCAAGTTCAATTTAATCCGGTTAAACTTGAATGCAATATGTTGAGCCATGATAAAATAACATGATGCATGAACACGATATCAAAATAAGCATGGAGGTGCGACATAATCAACGAGCATAACAACAACATTTAATCAATTATCCAGATGAGCATGGCATACTAGCGAGTATGAATATCACAACCAGAACACTACTCATAGCATGACATGACACTAGCATCACAATAACTACCATGCAATAACATAACGATAAAACCACCATGCAAGTATTTAATCAACTGGATGCAAAGAACATGCATAACAACGGTACTCGGGACAGACTATAGTCATGCACCAAAGACCATCACCAACATGTACTATTACCAAGCATGGCTAATTTAATACTAGCATGAAGAACAAAATAACAGAGTGCAAGAAAACATAGCATCACGGTAAACATCGATCCATAAGCATAGCCGAAATAACGATAGTGGTAGCAAAACAAACGGACAATTATTAAAGATTCTAGTTGAAAACCAATGCTTCTGCATGGTTATCATGCAAATGGTGGTTGTGGCTTGCCTGGGGATGGAGAAGGCTCCGGAGAGAAGGGCGGAACGATCGCGGAAAGAATCGCCGGAAAGGGTACTCTCTCGGAGGGGATGATTGGGGCAAGGGAAAAATGGTCATTTTCAGAATGTTTACATATAGTGAAAATGGTGGGAACAGAACGGGCTCGACGAGACAAAGACGTGGGCATTGGATTCACCTCTATCGGAGTTACGGTTGCGGAGTTATGAGATGTAGAAGATCAGGGACTTTTCTACAAAAATAATATTCACAGCCGGGTCCATGAGTGGACAAGACAGAGGCGCCAAATTAGGAATACGCTTTTTGACTAAGTAAACTTATTCTAGGCTGAAACAGATGGGAATACGCTTTCAGAATGACGAAGACGTACTTTGAGCTGAAGCAGAGGGAAAATACGCTTTCGTTTGCGAGAGACATATTCGTGGGAATACGCTTCCACTTATCCACGTCAGCGTTGGCGGGGTAAACGCGAGGCTGGCTCCTGTGAGGCTGAATGGTGGGGCCCGCGCACCTCTCTGTCTCCTCCCATCTCCTTCTTCCTCTCCCCCCGACACCACACGTAGAGCAGAGGCGGGCAACTGGCGCCGGTGCTTGCCTGGCGAGGTCCAACCACCGTTCGTCGAGCTCTGACTACTGGCTTGCTCGGGGAAACGAGACGAGCCCGCCGGTGCAGAGCATGGACATCGAGGAGCCCAGGGGAAGTTGGAGACGGGGATGTGGCAGAGGATGGCGTCCGGCTCCGGTGGACTTGCGGCTGCAGGCGAGGGGAGGAAGTGAAGGGCTACGGGGTGGCTTCCTAGAGGTAGGTAGAGGCTCTAGTGGAGAAGAGGAGGAGTGAGGGGTGTTGACTCGCCGGAATTTAGCCGGCACCGAATGGTGGGCATGGCGACCAGGGAGGGCAGAGAGGGGCTCTGGTGCTTGGGCAAGTAGCCAGGGAGGGGTAGTAGAGTGTGGTGAGGGCGATGGAGTGTTTTGGAGGCGAAGGGAGTGGCTATATATAGTCGTGCGAGGTCATGGCCGAGCTGGCGTCGCTGCGGACGCGTGGACGGTGCCGTGGACGCGTGTGCTCGCGCATGAGCTCGGAGAAGACGACGGGGAGGGAACGGACGAGCGCCAGGGGTCACAAAGACGAGCGGAGCTCGAGGACAAGGGAGGAAGAAGCCAACCAGAGGAGAAGACGACGGTCGGCTACAACGCGCGCACAGTGTGGTGAGAGGGACGGCTCACCGGTGAAGAAGATGGAGGGGGCAAGTGCTCGAGGGGGACGGCGACAACGCGGGGAACACGCTGGACATGGCTAGGCTCCAAGGGGACGAGTGCACAGACGGGGAGAAGAAGACAAAGACACCAGAGGGCGCGGGTGACATGCCAAAATGGTGGTCACCGCGTGGACACGATGCTAACCCGTGCTCTGATCGGCCAAATCATGTCTGGGACACAAGGTGTGAAGAGGGTGATGCCAAGGAAGAGAGAAACAAGCATAGTGCTCACTGAGGTGACCACAGGAAGCAAGAACACCAGGCAACATCAAGGTGTTTGGAGTTTGCTGTGGCTCACACGTGTGGAGATTAAGATTGAGCTTTGACTAAGGTTGATCACTCACTAAGGTGATTAGGATGGCAAGGTTTCAGCTCAATAAGAGGAGTTTAAATAGCACTTGCTGTAAAAATTGCCATACTGACCAGATTTGGAAATGAGGAAGAAGCACTCACTAGGAGTGTCAACTTGATCTCAACTTGGGCAAGGCAGAGTTATTTGATCATATGAAGATGCTGAAAAAGATTTCACACCATTTGGATAAACCAAAATGGTACTTCCTTCACAAACATCCCCACTGACTAGAAACTTGCAAAAATTCTAGAGGAAAAATGCCTAAATGTATTGAGCCACAACTTGGTGGAGGGAGTTTATATGTATAGGAGAAGGCCTAAAAACATTAGCAGCCATAATGGAGCAATATAAAATATACTTGCTTCACAAACTGAAATTTTGGACAGAACCAAAGAATTGAAGATAAGCTCACATGGAGGCATTACATGAGCTCAACTTTGGTGGAGGGCTATGATATGCTGATATTAAGGTCATGCATAAATTGCAACTCATTTGGATATGCCTAGCTTGTACCTCCACAAAATTTCTTTCTGGACATAAACTTTGGAAAATGTTAATTAAATGACTACTAGGCAAATGAGGTTGCATTTTGGCATGTGTCAATGATATGGTGTCAGAGTAATGGGCCACGGCTAGGCTAACCCGAGCCCCAGGAAGTTTTAAGACATCGGGACCGGCCGCGCCCCTCAGGCCGAGTCCTAGGGCGACTTCCAGAGAGGCCGAGTCCCAGAGGCGACTTCCAGGGAGGCCGAGTCCCGGAAGCGACTTCCAGAGAGTCGGCCCGGGACTCCCCCCTTATCCCGAAGTACGACACGGGGTACGGTCACGGCATGGCCGTTTCCCCGTGCTTACGAAGGGCCGGCATGGCTACAGTGAGCCGTATCGCTGGGAGATGTCCGGTGAGATGCGACACTGTTGCCATGCCTGCCCTGATCTCAGCCATAGTACGCAGTACACTGTGCCCATGACGCTGGCCTATACGACCCGAAGGCAGCGGGGCCGCCTGTCAGTGGGTAGGCCGAAGGCGGCCTGGGCGACTCGAAGATGGACCTGGGGGAGTCGGCCTCCCTGGAGTCGGCCGACTCCTCCCGGGGCCCCACGAGCCCTTAATCAGATAAGATGGGGAATGGTGACAATGATCGCCGATAGACGGCGGCACTGTTGCCACGATCCGATGACCAAAGCCTGCGTCATCGGGAGTGCCGCTACAGTATCGAGCCTGTCCGCGGGACCCGCCAGTCGACGGGCCCCAGAAGCCGACAGGAAGGACGGCGGCCTGAGAGACAGACGGTTGGGACCCGCACCCAGCCAGATTACAATTGTTCCCCCGGGCGGTAGGCCTATATAAACCCCCCGGGGCACCCATGCAAAGGGTTCAGACCTTGAGATAGATAGACCATATAGGCAGGGAGGAGAGAGCTAGCCTTGCCCTCTCTTACCTCCAGAAACAGCTCCAGGAGCACCATTGTAGTTACCTTGCTTTAGTGACCATGCGGAGACCCCGCAGAGCAGCAGTAGGGGTGTTATCTCCTAGGAGAGCCCTGAAGCTGGGTAAGTTCCGCCGGCGTGCATGTCTTCGCCTCATCCCGCTTCCTCGCACCGGCGACGTTCTACTCGCTCCCACCATGATAAGCCATCCTTTGGCATATGTCGTACCCAACCCCCGACATTTGGCGCCCACCGTGGGGCAAGGTGCACCGTCATCCGGAGATCTGCTCTGGACGGGAACCCTGTTCCTCCACGGCGACCACAGCCAGCCCGGCACGCTGGACGGCGTCTGTGCCGACGCGCTGTGCGGCGCTGAGATCGCCTGTGCAGCCAGCTGCCTTGCCGATCTTATCGGTGAGGTTTGCCTCGACCAACTCCACGTCGCTGGCGAACCTGCCGCGGACCTGGAGTCCATAGGATCCACCGACCCGATGCTGGTCGACTCCGACACCGCGTCGCTCGACGCGTTCCCCACCAATGTGGTGGTCTATGACGAGCCGCTCTCGTACGCGGGGAGCGGTGGAAGCACCGTCACGGAGGTCCTCGTCCTCGAGCACGGTGAGCGCTCCGGTGAAGGAGCACATGACCCGTTGGACGCGGCCCTGCGAGACCTCGCAGCGCCGATTCATGAAGACGCCGACGCCGGGACGCTGGAGGCGCTCCGCCTTCAGCTCATCGAGGGCGCGAAGAAGCTGGCAAGCATGAGGCGCTTGTTAGAGGCTTACCAACGAGAGATGGATCGCGCCGTAGGCGGCTCGCCGGCTCGAACCGGGCCTAGCCGCCTAGGAGCGGTCCGACAGCGCGGCGCGGCAATCGCCAATCTCTTCGGGGCTGATCGCCCTGTGTATGCCACGCCCGCAGAGAATATCCATGCCTTCCAGGCGGCGTCTGACGAGCTCGACAACTTTGAAGGCGAAGAGCGCCGCATAATGACGGAGCGAGTTCAGCAGCTCCTCGACGCGGCTGCCGCGCAGAATAACGCCCGCTGCTGCACCGAGGCGCCGTAGCGCCAAAACGACGACCCACCGCCGCGCCGAGACCAAGGTGCGATGTCTCGAACGCCGACTGGCGGGGCCCGTGGGAAGAAGGACAAGGAGCCGGCTGCCAGCCGCAGTCGGACTCACATCACCATCGAGCGCGACCAAGACAGCCGCCCTAGAGCGGTGGAACGGCGGGCCGACTACTTACCTCCCCCTCCTCGCCGAGAAAGACAAGTCTCCCCGCCGCCCGTGGAACATCCGACTCTCGGCGACCGCCTTGGCCGCCGAGAGGGAGTCGGAGAGAACGACGCCCGCCAACGGATCGACCGACTCCACCGATCCCTGGCGCTGGAAGAAGAAGACGAGTTGGGTCCCCCCTGCTTTGGACCCCGCATCCGGGACGAGCCCTTTCCCAAAGGGTTCACGCTCCCCCGAGACACACCCAAGTATACCGGCACCGTGAAGCCGGAGGATTGGCTGATCGACTACTCCACGGCCGTCAACATAGCGAACGGCAACAAGCGTGTCGCCGTAAGATACGTCCCGCTCATGCTCCATGGCTCGGCTCGGACGTGGTTAAACAGTCTGAAGCCCCGCAGCATCAACAGCTGGGTCGACTTCACCGAGGCCTTCGTCCGCAACTTCACGAGCACGTACAAGCGACCTCCAAGCCACACCAGCTCTCCTTGTGCGTACAAGGACCTGAAGAGTCTACTCGCGACTACCTCACGCGATGGGGCGAACTCCGGAACTCCTGCGAGGGCGTGCACGAGGTGCAGGCCATCGAGTACTTTACTACCGGGTGCAGAGAAGGCACCCTCCTCAAGCACAAGCTCCTCCGCGACGAGCCGGAGACCCTCGACGAGCTACTGATCACGGCGGACAAGTATGCCACGGCCGATTCCTCCATGAAGGCGGAGATTCGAGTTAGCACAACTGGCAAAGTCGCCCCTCAGGCTCCAAGAACCCCGGCTGGAGACACCGGTCGGCGGCAACAGCAGAACAACCAGAAGCGCAAAGCCCCGTAGCCGACTTCCAATAGTCGGCAAGTGGCAACAGCAGAGGACCAGCAACTGGAGGGGCTGCCTCCGGCGAAGCGACAGAAGGGCGGCAAGTCCAACGGGCTGCTGGCTTTCTCCTACGAGAAGACTCTAGATGGACCCTGCAAGTTTCACAGCGGCGCAAAGCCGTCGAACCACACCACCAGGAAATGCCACTAGCTGACCAGAATCGCCAAGGGGGACGGCCTGCTCCCTCCCGCTCCATCTGGGCCGCCTCCACCCTCGCCCCAGCAGCCGGCTGTCAGGCCAGTCGGCGCGATACAAGACGAGTTCCCAGATGAGCATGGAGCCTATGTGGTGTTCACCAGTGTAGCGGATGACCGGCGCAGCAGGCGCCAACAGCAGCAAGAAGTGAACGCGGTGGCATCGAGCACTCCAGACTTCACGCCCGAGAAGCCTATCAGTTGGAGCAGGGCTTATCACCCAGAGGTGATGCCGAGTCTAGCCTCCTACGCCTTGGTCTTATGCGCCACGCTCACCACGGATAGGCGGGCCGCTCGCTTCTCGCGAATACTGATAGATGGAGGCAGCAGTATCAACATCCTGTACAAGGATACAATGGAGAAATTAGGAATCAAGCGGAGACAGCTTCAGAGCAGCCGGACTGTGTTCCACGGAATCGTCCCTGGCCTTTCCTGCTCACCAATCGGCAAGATCCTGATAGATGTCCTCTTCGGAGATAAAGACCATTTCCGCCGAGAGCCAATTTGGTTTGAGGTGGTGGACCTTGAAAGCCCGTATCATGCACTGCTTGGCCGACCCGCCTTGGCCAAGTTCATGGCGGTCCCCCACTACGCCTACCTCAAAATGAAGATGCCGAGTTCCAAGGGAATCCTAACCGTGTCCGGCGACTACATGAAGTCGTCCGCTTGTGCGGCCGAAAGCAGTCGGCTGGCCGAGTCCTTGGTGATCGCGGCTGAGAAACGGCTCCTTGATCGGGTCGTGGCGATGGCCGGCAAGCATCCCGAGTTATCACCCGACCCCAAGGAGTCGGAAGCAGAAGGATCATTCAAGCCGGCCAGAGAAACAAAGAAGATACCGTTGGACCCGGAGCACCCTGAGAGGTACGCTGTCATGGGAACAGGCCTTGACAGCAAATAGGAAGGCGAGCTCGTCGATTTCCTCCGTGAGAATCGCGACATCTTCGCGTGGTCCCCGAAGGACATACCTGGTGTCCCGACGGAATTCGCCGAGCACAAATTACACGTCCGATCTGATGTGAAGCCCATCAGGCAGCCCCTGCGCCGCCTGGTAGAAGAAAAAAGAAGAGTTGTTGGAGAAGAAATAGCCCGGCTCCTTGCAGCCGGCTTCATCATGGAAGTATTTTTTCCAGAGTGGCTGGCAAACCCAGTACTGGTGCTGAAAAAGAACAAGCAGTGGCAGATGTGCATAGATTACACCAGCCTCAACAAGGCCTGCCCCAAGGATCCATTTGCTCTACCAAGAATTGATCAGGTGATAGACTCCACAGCCAGATGCGAGCTGTTGAGTTTCCTAGATGCATATTCAGGGTATCATCAGATCAAGCTGAACCCAGCTGACAGACTGAAGACCGCCTTCATTACGCCGTTTGGAGCCTTCTTCTACCTGACCATGACGTTCGGCTTGAGGAACGCCGGCGCCACCTTTCAGCGTTGCATGCAGAAGTGCCTCCTGAGGCAACTCGGTAGGAATGCCCACGTCTATGTGGATGACGTGGTTGTGAAGACAGAAAAGCGTGGAACCTTGCTGGAGGACCTCAAGGAAACATTTGAGAATCTGTGCCGATTCCAGATCAAGCTCAACCCGGAGAAGTGCGTTTTCGGAGTACCAACTGGCCAGCTCCTCGGCTTCCTGTCTCCGAACGCGGCATAGAGTGCAATCCAGTAAAGATCAAGGCCATCGAGAGGATGGAGGCACCAAGACGACTGTTAGATGTGCAGAAGTTCACCGGCTATTTGGCATCCATCAGCCGATTCATCAGTCGACTGGGCGAGAAGGCTCTCCCCTTGTATCAGCTCATGAAGAAGACGACCTTCTTTGAGTGGACTCCCAAGGCGGACGAGGCTTTTCTCCAGCTAAAGAAGATGTTGACTACTCCCACCGTGCTGGCGGCTCCGACTCCTAAAGAGCCCATGCTCCTATACATTGCCGCCACCAGCCGAGTAGTTAGCACGGTCATCGTAGTCGAGCGCAAGGAGGAAGGCAAGGCGCTACCCGTCCATAGACCGGTATATTACTTAAGCGAGGTGATGTCGACCTCCAAGCAGAACTACCCACATTACCAGAAGATGTGCTATGGCGTGCATTTCGCCGCCAAGAAATTCAAGCCTTACTTCCAGGAGCATCCAATCACCGTGGTCTGCACAGCTCCACTGGCCGAGATCATTGGAAGCCGTGATGCTTCTGGCCGGGTGGCCAAATGGGCCATCGACCTGGCTGCCTACACCATCTACTACGAGCCCCGCACCGCCATCAAGTCATAAGCACTGGCCGACTTCCTCGTCGACTGGGCCGAGACCCAGTATCTGCCGCCAGCGCCCGACTCCACCCATTGGCGGATGCACTTCGATGGCTCCAAGATGCACACCGGCCTGGGAGACGGCGTCGTCCTCACTTCCCCCAAGGGCGACAAGCTCAGATATGCGCTATAGATCCACTTCGCTGCCTCCAACAACGTGCCCGAGTACGAGGCGCTCATCCACGGGCTCCGGCTTGCCAAAGAACTCGGCATTCGCCGGATCCTGTGTTATGGCGACTCCGACTTGGTGGTCCAACAATCATCTGGCGATTGGGATGCCAAGCACGCAAATATGGCGAGCTACCATTTCCTCGTCCAGCAACTCAGCGGATACTTCAAGGGGTGCAAGTTCCTCCACGTGCCAAGGAACGACAACGACCAAGCAGACGCCTTGGCACGAATCGGCTCCACCCGCCAGGCAATACCATCTGGTGTCGCCCTCCGGCGCCTCCTCAAGCCTTCTATCAAGCCGTCACCAGAATCGGATTCAATCTATGTGCCGGCTCCGCCTGAGGAGGACAGGTCCGACTCCAAGAAACACACAGTGGAAGCCGGCCCGGGGACTTCCAAACCCGGCCTAGGGACTGCAGTAGCAAGATCGAGGACTCCAGAGCTCGACCCGGGGACTGCTCTAGTCGGCCCCGGGACTTATCAAGCGGCTGCGGACTCCAACCCGCCGCCTCGCAGCCCGGCCGCCCTTATCCAAGTGGCGCTGGTGGCGGTTGAAGAAATAGCAGCACCTTCATGGGCCCAGCCAATCCTCAGATTCTTAGTAAACAGAGAGCTGCCGACTGACGAAATCCTAGCTCGGCAAGTGCAATGCCGAGCAGCAGCCTACACCATAGTCAACAGAGAGCTGGTCAGGCGCAGCATTACCGGCGTCTTCCAACGCTGCGTCGAAGCAGAACAAGGTCAGGCAATCCTCAGAGACATCCATGAAGGCGAGTGCAGTCACCACGCGGCCTCAAGGGCACTCGTCGCCAAAGCCTTCCGACACGGTTTTTTCTGGCCAACCGCCTTGGAAGAGGCCAAAGAGTTAGTCCAAAAGTGCAAGGGGTGCCAGATTTTTGGTACCAAACCACTTCAGCCGGCTTCTGCACTCAAGACTATCCCCATCGCCTGGCCCTTTGCAGTTTGGGGCTTGGACATGGTGGGACCATTCAAGATGGCACGGGGTGGCTTGACTCACCTACTCGTCGCAGTGGACAAGTTCACCAAGTGGGTGGAGGTGAAACCCATCAAGAAATTGAATGGTCCGACTGCAGTGACTTTCATCGCTGACATCACAACTCGGTACGGCATCCCACACAGCATCATCACCGACAATGGCACGAATTTTGCCAAAGGCGCCTTGGCCCGTTTCTGCGCGACACAGGACATCCGACTGGACTTAGCGTCCGTTGCCCATCCGCAGTCAAACGGCCAGGTGGAGCGAGCCAACGGCCTCATCTTATCCGGCATCAAGCCTCGACTCGTCGCACCGCTGGAGCGATCTGTCGGCTGTTGGCTTGAGGAGCTGCCAGCCATCCTCTGGAGTCTGCGCACGACTCCAAACAAGTCGACCGGCTTCACACCCTTCTTCCTCGTCTATGGTGCCGAAGCTGTCATCCCAATGGACATAGAGTTTGACTCCCCAAGAGTCACCATGTACACTGAGGAAGAAGCAGAAGAAGCACGTCAAGACGGTGTCGATCTGCTGGAAGAGGGCCGGCTGTTGGCACTCAGCCGGTCCAGCATCTACCAGCAGAGTCTGCGTCGATACTACAACAGGAAGGTCAGGCCAAGATCTTTCCAAGAGGGCGACCTTGTGCTCCAGCTGATCCAGCGAACAGCCGGCCAGCACAAGCTGTTGGCACCTTGGGAAGGCCCTTTCATCATCAACAAGGTGCTAGGAAACGACGCCTATTATTTGATCGACGCCCAGAAGCCCCGAGCGCGCAAGAGGGACGATTCCGGCAAAGAGACAAAGCGCCCGTGGAATGCAAATCATCTTCGAGGATTTTACAGTTGATGCAGTATGTATCACACTACCCCTTTGTATTAAAGTACTAAGACTTTGGGCCCCCCGAGACGAGCTCGGGGACTGCCCTTTTTGTTATCTGTACGATAAGAATTATGCCTCCGAGTACATTACTTTCATTACAAGCCGCTTGGCACCGGACCTGACTAGTCGGCCCGGGGACTCGCCGCCTTGCGCTATGAGAAGCTTCCCACAGTCAGACAAGTAGTGTGCGGTGCCCAACCTGCCTCCTGGCAAAGCCGCAGCTTGTAGAGCGACTGTGAGGGCCTCCAGCACTTTTGAAGCGGAGGGCCGACTCGCGAGTAGCCGGCTCGCCGTCTTTACTAACCTCTATTAAGGATGGCCGACTCTTGGGTACTCGACATGTCGCTTTCTATCCGACTTGCTAAAAGAAACTCTAAACGGCCAAGTCCTTGCCTTCCCAAAGTAGCCAAGCACTTGACCCAGCGACAGTCCGCAGAGCGGCTGTTCGATTGACAAGGCAGCGACTAAAGGAAGGTGGCAAAGGGAAAAAGCCTAAAGAGCAATAAGCGGAAAGACAGAAAGCAGATTAATATTTACATAGGCCCTTGGCCGAATCTTCGAATACAAGTTCGAGATACACCCCGCGGGTGGAATTGTTCGAATCTAACAAGTTTTCAAAAGATTACTAAGACAGACAAACAATGGTGAGAAAGGCAGCCTAGGAGGCGGCATCTGGGATCGGAGGGTCGGAGGAGACGGCGGTGCCGGGCGCCGGGGCAGTCGGCTGGGCGGCCTCGGTTTGGCCGCCTCCAGCGGCGGTCGCTTTCGCCTGACGCGGCTTGTTGCTGGAGGCCCGGTCGAGCTGAGGCTGGCCGCCTGGTCCGTCTTCTGGCACCACCGCTTCGCCTTCGGCCTCCGCCTCGCCCTCCTCCTCCGTGCTGGAGTCGATCACCTCCGCCGAGTCCTCGCCATACTCCGGGTTCATCCCGAACCACTCGGCCGGCACTTCCTCGCCCCCTTCAGCCCGCTCGGGCACAAAGACGCTGGTGTCCGTGTACTCGGCGATGGCCGCCGCACGCTCGATAAGGGCGCCTTCCACGGCCTCCAATTCAGCCTGAGCTTCCGACCGGAACGCGGCCAGGCGGTCCAGGTCCAGCCCTGGATACCACGCCTTGATGAACTCCAAGGCCCGGCACGCTCCGGCCCGGGCCGAGGAGCCCTTCCAGGCCTCAAGACGGCCGGCAGCGACTTCCAGCCAGTCGGCGGTCCGACTGGCGGTGTGCAGAGCCGGCATATCCGGCCACAAAGCGGCAACCGCCTGGGCACCAGCACGCTGAAGCCGGCGCATCTGCCGGTGGATCGGACGAAGACGGGCTTCAATGCTCAGGAGCTGTTCATCAACGGTTCGGGGGGCGTGGGCGGCGATCTCCTCACCGTTCGCCCTTCGCGCCTCACGAGCAGCCTCGATGGCCAGCGGGACCGCCTGCGAGTGACCAGGGAAGAAATCTACCAAGACCAAAAGAAGAAAAATTAGAAGTCGGCCCGATACATAGTCGGAAGCACGAAGAAGCAAAGAAACGTACCATCTCCAATGTCCTCGATCTCGTGGAAGCCGGAGGTCAGCATTGCCTCCCTGTCAGTCCAGGAGGAGCGCTCGCTCTCGTACTCGGCCAGGAGAGCGGTCTCCCTCTTCTCGGCCTCGTCCTGCGCCTTCTTGGGCAGCTCTTTCTGCTCGGCCAGCTGCGCCGCCAGCAGGTCGCGCTCCGCGGCAAGTTTGCCGCATTCCTCCTCCTTGGCACGACGGGCGGTATTGACCTCACCCAACTGCTCCTGAAGAGCGGCGTTGGCCCCTGAAGAACAAAAAGAGACACAAACAAGTCGTCAGCAAGAAGGTCGCCAGAAGATCCGGCCCGACTGCTCAGCAGTCAGCCCGAATCTCGGGGACTACAGCCCGCGGGCGCGCCAGCACGCCCCCGCAAAGACAGAAGAACAAGAAAAAGAAGAAGTCGTCAGCAAAAAGATCGCCAGGAAGATCCGGCCCGACTGCCCAGCAGTCGGCCTGAATCTCAGGGACTACAGCCCGCGGGTGCGCCAACGCGCCCCCGCGAGATAGCCCGCGGGTGCGCCAGCTTGCCCCCGTGAGGAAGAGAGGGAAAAAACTTACTCCGGCTTTCCGATAAGTCGACAGTCCACTTGTTCAACTCCTCAACGTTTCGGTTGAAGGCAGTGGTGTGGAGGTTGTGATACTCCTGCAACAAGTCATTAAAGACAAATTTGGTATTTGGAACTCGCAAGAGGGAGTTCCATACCGCCTGCTCAGCAGCCGGCCCGGAACTCGGGGGCTACACCCAGTGGGTGCGCTGGCGCGCCCCCACAGAGAAAAACAGGAATCAAAAAGAGAAGAAACTTACCCGAACAGAGATTCGCGCGGCCAGATGCGCCCTGGTGCAGGCTTGAAGGGCGTCGCTTTCAGTGTGCAGCTTTGCCTGGACATCCAGAAGCAGTTGGTTCAACGGCCCGGTGTCGTATCCACGCACCCACCCTGTGGGCATGGCGCTTGTGGCCTCGGCATCTAGGGTCGCCGAGCTGACAGCGCCGGCTTCCCAAGGTCGCGGCGCCGAGGTCGCCTTCTCAAGACGGCGACGTACCGGCAAGGCGACTTGGAGAAGCAGCCGTGTGCTTCGGCTTCGTCCATGGCCGGCGGCTCCGACGGATCCACCGCCTGTTTGCCGTGCGGCCTCCCAGACGGCGGTGGAGGCGGCGGCGGCGGCACGAGGGCATCCGACATGGAGACCTTGCCGCTCTCCTTCTCCGCGATGGGGTTCTCGGTGCCGGCTCCCCCGGTCTGCCCCGTGAACTCTGGAGGCGGCGGTGCGGACGATAGTGGGGGGACGAGAATCGCCGATCGGCGACGCGCGGCCTCCTCGGCGCGCCGTCTCACCGCGAGGGCGGCTTCGGCATCATCCAGCTTCTTGTGGGCAGAGGCGGTCGCCCTGTCGGCCTCCGCCTTCTCCAAGCGGTCGGCCTCCTCCTCCTCGCGCTTCTCCCACGCATTCCGCTCCGTCGCCTCCCGGAGGTCGGCGGCAGGGTCGGGCCACCGATTCTTGGCGGACGTCTCCGCCGACCCCATAACGGAGGGGACGGCGACTCTCTCAAGGGAGAGAGGGGCCCTGAAGAAGAATGGAGGGAGTATATAAATGAAGACTCGGACAAGATTCAATGAAGAAAGCAAAAAAGCGTAAAGACTTATGCGGATACTGGCGGCGGCTTTCTCACTTCCCTTTGGAAGCGGTTGGCCTTCGCGGCCGCCTCCTCTCGTCTGGTTGTGGCGGCTGCCCCCTTGAGCTTCTTCAATTTGCCGCCGGGCGCACTCGGCCTGGCATGACGTCTCTTCGTGCCGCCTTGGCCGGCGGAGGAGCCGGCGCCCGACGGGCCAACCCCTCAGCTGGTGGCGCGGAGCGACTCCGCCTTCAGTGTCATCATCAGGTCAGTCGGCGAAGGTGGCCGAGGGCCTGAAGTCGCCTTCCGCCCCCCCTCCCCCGCCTTCGGCGTCGGTTTCCATCGCCGCCGCCCCCAAGTAAAGGTCGTCGACGTCGCTCTCCGCGCGGTTGGGAACATACTCGCGGGCCTGCCTCGTGGCGCCGGCGGCAGGCTGCATGAGAGGATTCTAGTTCAGAAGGAGCCAGCAAGAGTCAGAAGCCGGAATCGTCTGCGGAAAAAGATAAAAAAACAGGAAGACGCGGCTTACCACTGGTGGAGGGTTGTCGCGCGAGTACGGCTCCTTGCCGAACTGCCAGTCCTCCTCGTACTCGCAGTGCGCGATGTAATTTACCATGCTCGCCACCTCCTTGCGGGGCATCTCCTTGGTGCTCATCCGACTTGGGTCTCGGAGGCCGCTCATCTGACAGATCAGGTGAGGCCGGCCTTGGAGCGGGAGAACTCGGCGCGCCACGAAGGCGGCTAGCAAGTCGGCCCCAACGAGTCCCTCCGACTGTGCCAAGACTAGGAGTCGCGCCACGGCGGCGGCTCCGTCGAGAGTCAGCGAGTTGACTCGGTGGGACCAGCTGTGGAGCCGCCCAGTCAGGGGAGCGGCGTTGTAGGGCGGCAGGTTGACCCAGTCGCCATCAGAAGCGAGGTTCTTCACGTAGAAGTACGAGCACTGCCACATCTTCACCGACTTGATCAGCGTGATGGGAGGAAAGGGGATGTCGTCCGTCGAGCGCCGCATCACGATGAAGGCGCCGCACTGGGCCGGCATGCCGGCGATGTGCGTGCCGAGCTTAGAAGAAAAGAACTCTCCCCACAGCTTGATGGTGGGGAGAACACCGAGGAAACCTTCGCACAGGGTGGCGAAGGCAGAGAGTAGCACCACCGTATTCGGTGTGAGGTGGTGCGGCTGAAGGCTGTGGAATTCCAGGAACAAGCGAAAGAATCCGCTCGCCGGCAGCCCCAGGCCGCGCATAAGGTGCGAGCAGAAGATGACCCGCTCGCCATCTTCCGGCGCCGGCCGGATTTCCCCCTCCGGCACGGCGCGCGCGCACGAGGTCCGCGCTGGGGAGACGGCGGGTCTGGCGGAGGAACTCGATGTGTTCTTCCTCTACCTCCGAGCCGTCCCATACGCCGGAGCGCACGACAGAGGCCGCGGCGGAGGAAGAGCTCATCGCCGCGGTAGGTGTGCTCCTGCTCGACGGCGGAGGAAGGAGAGAGAGAGAGAGCAAGATGAGGCGGGGGAGCGGGGAAGAAAGGCGCGCGAGCTGTGCCGCTCCGTTTCCCCCGCCTACTTATAGCCCTGCGGGCAGAGAAGCCGAGGGGGCGGGCGTGGGATTAACTGTGCACGATGCCCATGCCGCCCCACGATTTGCCCCACGAAGTTACTGCGTGCAGTAACGACGTGGGAACGCCAACCGTCCTCGGCCGCAACGGATCCGTTCGTGCGCCGAGGCACGGTAGTGGCGGGCCCCGCCTGACGGCCCGTCCCGTCGCACGCGTGGGGAGGCAGACTGTCCCCCCCCACGCGGCGCCGCGCGATAGGACCGCCCTGCTGGCCGCGGGGAAGTGTATCAGGCACGCCGCCTGGCTTCCCGCCGCGACTTTCGAGCTAAGGCTCTTCACTGAAGCTCCGACTTTCGACAGTCGGCCCAAAGGAAGACGGCAGCCCAGTCCCAGAGCTTGCACTTTTAAGATTGAAGCTGTTGAAGCCCCACAGTGCAGCGACCGCAGGGCTTCACCAGCTTCGGGGACTACTGTCGGGGTAATGGGCCACGGGTAGGCTAACCCGAGCCCCAGGACGTTTCAAGACATCGAGGCCGGCCTCGCCCCTCAGGCCGAGTCCCAGAGGCGACTTCCAGAGAGGCCGAGTCCCAGAGGCGACTTCCAGGGAGGCCGAGTCCCGCAAGCGACTTCCAGAGAGTCGGCCCGGGACTCCCCCCTTATCCCGAAGTACGACACGGGGTACGGTCATGGAATGGCTGTTTCCCCGTGCTTACGAAGGGCCGGCATGGCTACAGTGAGCCGTATCGCTGGGAGATCTCCGGCGAGATGTGGCACTGTTGCCATGCCTGCCCTGATCTCAGCCACAGTACGCAGTACACTGTGCCCACGACGCCGGCCTATACGACCCGAAGGTAGCGGGGCCGCCTGTCAGTGGGTAGGCCGAAGGCGGCCCGGGCGACTCAAAGACGGACCTGGGGGAGTCGGCCTCCTTGGAGTCGGCCGACTCCTCCTGGGGCCCCACGAGCCCTTAATCAGATAAGATGGGGAATGGTGACAGTGATCGCCCGATAGACGGCGGTACTGTTGCCACGATCCGATGACCAAAGCCTGTGTCATTGGGAGTGCCGCTATAGTATCGAGCCTGTCCGCGGGACCCGCCAGTCGGCGGGCCCTAGAAGTTGGCAGGAAGGACGGCGGCCTAAGAGACAGATGGTTGGGACCCGCACCCAGCCGGATTACAATTGTACCCCCGGGGGGTAGGCCTATATAACCCCCCCGGGCACCCATGCAAAGGGTTCGGACCTTGAGATAGATAGACCAGATAGGCAGGGAGGAGAGAGCTAGCCGTGCCCTCTCTTACCTCCAGAAACAGCTCCAGGAGCACCATTGTAGTTACCTTGCTTTAGTGACCATGCGGAGACCCCGCAGAGCAGCAGTAGGGGTGTTATCTCCTAGGAGAGCCCTGAAGCTGGGTAAGTTCCACCGGCATGCATGTCTTCGCCTCATCCCGCTTCCTGGCACCGGCGACGTTCTACTCGCTCCCACCATGATAAGCCATCCTTTGGCATATGTCGTACCCAACCCCCGACATATGGACAGGAAAAGGTGTCCAAGGAGTTTGAGGCCACTTGGAAAAAGAAAAATAGCACTTGCTTCACGATGTGCCATTTAGGACAGAATAGGAATTGAATTATTTGAGCATGATGGAAAACATGGCAAATGAAATGTTATGCCATATTTGAGGAAGATATGACCCAAACAATTTACGAGAATTATTTGGGAATTTTAGGAGTGATGTAAATATAGGTTGCTTCACAACCTAGGGCGAATTGAGTTATTCCTTTAATAGAAAAGGAATATTCCCAATAAAAGAATATTGGGATTTGGGCTAGGATAAAAATGACAGGGTCTAGGGTTGGATTTGGGTATGACAAGCCACTCTGGAAGCAAAGGAGAGGGCATCTCCTTCAGTTTCCAGACCACAAAGACACGAAAAAAGAAAACTCAAGCAAAAACCTTAGAAAAACAAAAGAAAAATTAAGGGCCAAAAATCAGGCTGTTACAAACCTTACCCCCTTAAAGAAATCTCGTCCTCAAGATTTGGTTGCTCAGGGAAACCATTTCCAACTCGGGTATCCTTTTTCCTTTATGGTTGTTCCCACTAAATTTCATTTGACTGGCTGACTGTCTCTAAGGTTGTATCCACATTCTGACAAATCTTACCTCGCTTGCTCATGCTTATACTGGCTCCAATTATTTTCATATCTTCTGACTTAGCTGACTATGATAGCTCATCATGGTTGCAATATATGCCTGTCTCACAAATTTGAGAGTGATTTCCGATTGATCCAGCACTGACAATCTTCTATGAATTTGTGATTAGATTTTCCTGATGAACACCCAAGCTCTGACTCATTGCATTGGGTTTCTCCACTAAAGGGAGGTCCTTTGGGTTCCAAGCTGTGAGTTGAGACCTAACTGTTTCCTGACAGATTCTCACTCACCGCAGAAGCTTCTGAATCATCTTAACTGGTTCCACTATCTTGAGTATCAGATTTGTACCAAATGTTTCTCTTGTCCAGTATAAAGGGGTACGAACCTTTATGATATTATCTGCAGACTTGATTGATGGTGGTTCTGACAGATGAGATTTTATCCATGCCAAGCTATCCTTTGGTGATTCTCATAATTGATGGCACATGCTTCGAGACTATTATTCACATTCTGATTGCTCATTCTGTCGGTCAGTCCATGGGGATAGTGGGCTGTGTGATGCTTCCACTACAAAAAAAGACACATCTGTGACATTTTGGGCCGAACGAAAATCTTTTCTGTCATACTTATGACACTTGTATGACAATACTTGTGAAAAAACCCGGTATCATCATAGATGTGGTGGGTCCTACTTCTATGACAAAAAATCATGACATAAAATGGGCTTTTCGTCCTGGGCGGGCCGGAGATGCAGCTGCATGACATTCTTTGGGCCGTCCATGATGGAAAAAACCGTGGTAGAAGCAAGGGCGCGGAAAATATCGGGGAGTCCCCGGTTATGGTGGGTGGTCGGGGGCCGAGCGATGCACGTTTCTCTCATACGCACGCCCGTGTGTGCGAGGCGTTGGGCTGTAACTGAACCCGAGCGATTGCACTGCAGGCTACACGTTACTGAACCCGAGTGATCGATCGATCGCTGTTAACCGAACCCGATCGAGCGATTCCTTTGCTACTGCTGCTAACTAAAGCCGATCGATGCTGCCTCTGGATAAACAGTGAGCATTGCTGGGGGGTTTGGATGAACAGTTCCCGGTGGGTGTGGATGAACAGGACCCCGTGGCGTTGCCTCTGGATGAATAGTGAGCATTGCTAGGGGGTTTGGATGAACAGTTTACGGTGGGGGTGGATGAACAGGACCCCGATCGTTCGAGTCGGTTGGGGCTGGATGAACAGGACCCCGTGGAGGGTAGGATGAATAGGACCACCCCGTGGAGGGCAGGATGAACAGTAGACGGTGGAGGACTAGATGAACAGTAGCCCGTGGTGGGGTGGTTGAACAGGAGCCCGTGGAGAGGGCTGGATGAACAGTAGCCGGTGGAGTAGCGCGCGGTGGAGGTTGGATGAACAGGAGCCCATGGATGAACAGTGCAGGTGGAGGCTGGAGGAGGTCGACGGTGGATAAACAGTAGCCCATGGAGGCTGGAGGGGGTCGACGGTGGAGATGAACAGTATCCCGTGGAGTCCCGTTTTGCGGTACGCCACACCCCTCCCGATGAACAGGACCCCTGTTTCAACCGTAGCGCTCCAACACAAGTCTGTTTCCTCCATTTTGCGGTACGCCACACCCCTCCCGATCAACAGGACCCCTGTTTCGACCATAGGAGGTCCGTTTCCTTCGTTTTGCGGTATACCAGACCCACCCCAATGAATAGGATCCCGTTTTGAACGTGGCTGGTCGAACACAAGGCCGTTTCCTGCATTCTGCAGTACGCCAGGCCTCGTTTCCATCGGCTGTTCCGTCCAAGCCCTCCGATGAACACGATGACGCATTCCATTTCGACCCAGCCGGTTGGCTCCCCATGAACACGACAACGATGCAGTTTCGCTGTTCTGACCGAGCCATGTACACGAGCCCTGGCCGTACGTATGCGTGAGTAGGCGTTCGAGACCCTGCCCGTATGTACGTATGTGGCCGTTGCTACGTGAGCTTGTGTTGGTTTTCCTTGAAGAGGAAAGGGTGAAGGAGCAATAGTAGCGTAAGTATTTCCCACAGTTTTTGAGAACCAAGGTATCAATCTAGTAGGAGGCTCCTAAAAAGTCCTACGCACCTACAGAAACAAACAAAGAACTCGCAACCAACGCAATAAAGGGGTTGTCAATCCCTTCACGGCCACTTGCGAAAGTGAGATCTGATAGAGATAGTATGATAAGATAGATATATTTTTGGTATTTTATAATATAGATGCAAAAAGTAAAGATGCAAATAAAAGTAGATTGAAAGCAAATATGAATAAAAGATAGACACGGGGGCCATAGGTTTCACTAGAGTCTTCTCTAAAGATAGCATAAGTATTATGGTGGGTGAACAAATTATTGTTGTGCAATTGATAGAAAAGCGAATAATTATGAGATTATCTAGGCATGATCATGTATATAGGTATCACGTCCGCAACAAGTAGACCGACTCCTGCCTGCATCTACTACTATTATTCCACACATCGACCGACTCGTGCCTGCATCTAGAGTATTAAGTTCATAAGAACAGAGTCACGCCTTAAGCAAGATGACATGATGCAGAGGGATAAACTCATGCAATATGATATAAACCCCATCTTTTTATCCTTGATGGCAACAATACAATACGTGTCGTGCAACCCTTTCTGTCACTGGGTAAGGACACCGCAAGATTGAACCCAAAGCTAAGCACTTCTCACATGCCAAGAAAGATAAATCTAGTAGGCCAAACCAAACTGATAATTCAAAGAGACTTGCAAAGATAACTCAATCATACATAAAAGAATTCAGAGGAGATTCAAATATTTCTCATAGATAAACTTGATCATAAACCCACAATTCATCGGATCTCAACAAACACACCGCAAAAAGAGTTTAGATTGAATATATCTCCACAAGAGAGGGGGAGAACATTGTATTGAGATCCAAAAAGAGAGAAGAAGCCATATAGCTAATAACTATGGACCCGAAGGTCTGTGGTAAACTACTCACAACTCATCGGAGGGGCTATGGTGTTGATGTAGAAGCCCTCCATGATCGATTCCTCCTCCGGCGGAGCGCCGACGAAGGCTCCAAGATGGGATCTCATGGATACAGAAGGTTACGGCGGTGGAAATTGTGTTTCGTTGGCTCCCTGGATGTTTTCGGGGTACGTAGGCTTATTTAGGAGGAATAAGTACGTCAGTGGCCGCCCGATGGGCCCACGAGATAGGGGGCACGCCCTATAGGGGAGGGCGCGCCCTACCCTCTTGTGGCCGCCTTGGCTTCTTCTTGACTTTCACTCCAAATCCTCTAGATCACGTTCATTCCAAAAACCATGCTCCCGAAGGTTTCATTACGTCTGGACTCCGTTTGATATTCCTTTTCTTCGAAATACTGGAATAGGCAAAAAAACAGCAATACGGGCTGGGCCTCCGGTTAGTAGGTTAGTCCCAAAAATGACATAAATGTGTAAAATAAAGCCCATAAACATCCAAAAGGGGTAATATAATAGCATGGAACAATCAAAAATTATAGATACGTTGGAGACGTATCAAGCATCCCCAAGTTTAATTCCTGCTCGTCCTCGAGTAGGTAAATGATAAAAAAAGAATTTTTGATGTGGAATGCTACCTAGCATAATTCTCAATGTAATTTTCTTTATTGGGGCATGAATGTTCAGATCCAAATGATTGAAAATAAAAGTTCATATTGACATAAGAAATGGTGATACTTCAAGCATACTAATCAAAGTAATCATGTCTTCTCAAAATAACATGGCCAAAGAAAGTTATCCCTACAAAATCATATAGTCTGGCTGTTGCTCTATCTTCATCACACAAAGTATTTAATCATGCACAACCCCGATGACAAGCCAAGCAATTTTTTCATACTTTAATAATCTCAAGCTTTTTCAACTTTCACGCAATACATGAGCGTGAGCCATGGACATAACACTATATGTGGAATAGAATTGTGGTTGTGGAGAGGACAAAAAAGGAGAAGATAGTCTCAGATCAACTAGGCGTATCAACGGGCTATGAAGATGCCCATTAATAGATCTCAATGTGAGTGAGTAGGGATTGCCATGCAACGGATGCACTCTATAAATATATGAAAGCTCAACAAAAGAACTAACTGGGTGTGCATCCAACTTGCTTGCTCACGAAGACCTAGGGCATTTTGAGGAAGCCCATCATTGGAATATACAAGCCAAGTTCTATAATGAAAAATTTCCACTAGTATATGAAAGTGACAACATAGGAGACTCTCTATCATGAAGATCATGGTGCTAATGTAAAAAGCAAGTGTGGAAAAAGAGATAGTAGCATTGTCCCTTCTCTTTTTCTCTCTTTTTATTATTTTTCTTTTTTTTCTTTTTTTCTTTTTTTTCTTTGGCCCTTTTTTTTCCTTTTTGGCCTTTCTTTTTTTTTCTTTTTCTTTTTCTCTTTTTTTCTTTTTGTAAAGCCCGAAGTCTAATCCTGACTTGTGGGGGAATCATAGCCTGCATCATCCTTTCCTCACTGGGACAATGCTCTAATAATGAAGATCATCACACTTTTATGGATTTACAACTCAAGAATTATAACTCAAAGCTAGAACAAGATATGACTCTATATGAATGCCTCCAGCGGTGTCACTACTAGGGAAAAGCCTATACACAGAATCTTAGCAGCATCGCGGCTCAAAAAGGAGCGTTGCTGCTAATTAGTAGTAGCGCGTGTGCAGGAAACTCGTTGCTGATAAGTTTTTAGCAGTAGCGCGCTCGGTGTAAACCGCGCTGCTACAAATATCGACAGGCGGTGTTCACCTAATTCCATTTAGCAGTAGCGCGGTGGAGCAAACCATGCTACTGCTACGGATGTAGTAGTAGCGCGCTTTTTCTGAGATCGCTGCTGCTAAATTTCAAATTGGCACACTTTTTTGTCCCTGTTAGCAGTAGCACTGTGGCTCAAAGCGCGCTGCTGCTAATACCTTAGCAGCAGCGTGTTTTAGCTCCCGCGCTACTGCTAACCCGCACCAACCCACCACCTTTTCCCCACCCGTCCCTCCCCTCCCCCTCCTCTCTTCTCTTCCCCCTACCTCCCCCACATGCTCCCACTCTCACTCTTCTTCTTCCTCAATACTTATCCCCCATTGCTCTCTCTTTTCTATCCACCTTTCTCTCTCTTCATTACTCCTACCTAACTACACCGCCTCCATTAATGCATCTCCTTTCTCTTTTTCCTTTCCCCTCCACTAGTTGAAGTTGTCTCCTCCCAAATTAGGTAGCTAGGTAGATGTAGGATTTAGTTAAGTGGCCTATTTGCCCCCTAACTAGATCTATCTTTGTCAAGAAGAGCTTTGTGCACATTTTATCTCCCTACAACATCATCTCCACCGTGTGCTCGATCTCGATCGAGATAGAGGTGATGAAAATTTCATGCTTTTGCAAAATGGAAATATGTTTATGTGTGTGTGATATGTTTGTGGAAATTGTGTGTGTGGCATGAGTTGACACCAAATTGTGCTTTTGAGTTGCCTATGTTTTGCCGAAATGGCGATTTATTTCCGTTTCGGCGAATTCCGGGCAAACTCTAGATCCATATATGTCCTATATTTAGGGAAGGTCATGCCAAACTTTTGTATGACGTTGATGCATGCATGCATTTTTATAATCAATTTGTTTATTATTACCGTGCAGAGTTGACGATGGTCAGTGGAACGATGGTGGACAGGTGGTTGTGGTCGGCGGTGCAGGACATGAAAGAAAATAACCGGACAGAGGTTTTATGTCCGTGTCGAAAATACAAAGGAGTAGTTTGGCTTGACCCCCATGACGATGGTCGTATCGAAGCGCACCTGCTCATGACTGGTTTCATGGATGACTATACTCGGTGGATTATTGAAGATGAGGATGACGATGTTGAGGATGCTGACGGGGCAGGCAAGGATGACACGGGGCAACACGAAGAGATGATCGATAATGGCGGCGGGGAAGAGGCCGTACATGGCGGCAGAGAAGGGGCCAGACATGGCGGAGGAGAAGGGGCCAGACATGGTGGCAGAGAGAACGACATGGACTCCACGCAGCAGAGTTTGTCGGTACTAAGTTCAATCGTGCGGGACCCTCATGTTCAAGCATTGCTTTGCAAGGAGACGAGTACTAAGAGAGCTGCTTCTAGAGAGGAGGCTAAGCTGGAGCAACTGGTGGTAGACTCGAACACTCCATTGTATGATGGTTGCAATCCTGAGGTGACCCGCTTGAGTTTCACGCTCCAACTCCTGAAGACGAAGGCTAAAAACAAATGGACCGACACTAGCCTCGATGAGCATCTCAAGTACCTAAAGGATGTTTTTCCCGCGGGTAATCTATGTCCTACTAGTGTTGATGAGGCCAAGAAGATCGTGTGCCCTCTTGATCTGCCACACGTTAGATACCATGCATGCATCAATGATTGCATAATTTATCAGAAGGAGCACGCGGAAAAAACAAGCTATCCGGTGTGCAATGCTTCTCGATACAAGAAGGCCGGGAAGAAATATCCCCAGAAAGTTGTATGGTACTTACCGATCACTCCCCGTCTCCAGAGGTATTTTGTAGATCCCAAGGAAGCAAAGCTAATGTGCTGGCACGTGGAGAGGAAGAAGCCCGACGATGGAGATGATCCAAAGCTGAGACACGTGAAGGATGGAAGCCAGTGGAGAGCATTGAATAGCTTCTATCGCTATTTTGAATGTGATGCAAGGAACATCGTGCTCGGCGCGTGTACCGATGGCATGAATCCGTTTGGTAACCAGAACACCAACCATAGCACATGGCCCGTGTTTTTATGGATGTACAACCTCCCCCCTGGTTGTGCATGAAATCGAAGTACATTCACATGAGCATGCTTATTCAAGGGCCGAAACAACCAGGAAATAATATTAATTTGTATCTGGGGCTACTTCAAGAGGAGTTAGACACGTTACGGAAAACACCGGCCAAGACATGGGATGCCAGCAAAGGTGAGTATTTCAACATGAGAGCCGCACTGATCACAACAGTGCGGTACTATCTCGATTATGGATATGTGGCAGGCCAGGTGTGCCATGGATATTGCGGATGCACGCGGTGCATGGATGATACGACGTCTCAGTAGCTAACGTCAAGGAAAGATGGCTGATCTGGGAAAATCGTGTAGATGGGGCATCGAAGATGGCTTAAACAGGACGACCCGTGGAGAAACCGTGGAGATCTATTCAATGGTCATGCTGAGCATCGAGGACCTCCACGTAAGCGGAGCGGTGCCGAAATCGATGAGCTGTTGAAAAACTGGAAGGAGTGGCCTGCGCCGGGAAAGACTATGAGAAAGGCGCCGGAGCCGCTGCTGAAGGTATGGAAGATGAGGTCTGTGTTTTGGGACTTGGAGTACTGGCACAAACTCGATACACCTCATTGCCTTGATCAAATGCATATCTGTAAGAATGTCCTTGAGAGCTTGCTCGCAACACTGATGAACATGCCGGATAAGACCAAGCATGGGCTGAAGGCAAGAAAAGACTTGCAAGATTTGAAAATCAGGGAAGATCTGCACATGCCGCCCAGTAAAATGTTAGACAAGACAGAGACAGAGACAGAGGCACGGGAGAAGAAGGGAAAGAAAATAAAGAAAGAGGATTATTGCCCCCCTTCTTGCTTCACCTTAAGTCAGGCTCAGATGGGCTAAGAATGTCGAAAGAGAAAGCCGGATTTTCACTACCATGACTATACCCGACACCAAGAGTGCTACCGTGAACGCTATCACAAAAAACGAGCCATGGGTACACGCTAAGCATGTGACACAATGCTTCTTCATAACTGACCCGCGCAATCCCAACCGTGTTGTCATGAGGAGAGGCAAAAGGAACATCATTGGAATGGATGGAGTCGCCAACGAGGAAGACTATGATCAGTACTGCAACCCAATGAGGGAAGATGACGATGATGATGAAGTATACGTCAAAAGAAGAATCAATACTACATTACCTAAGAAAAATAGTACTCCATGGAAAAGGCAAAGTCACAATGAGGGGCTCAATTATTCTTCGACGAACAAGAAGGGAAAGAAGCTGACTCAAAAACGAAAACGTCAGCACTGAGGAAACGTATGCTATCGGCCAAATGATGTAATATATATATATATGTTCCTATTTTGTATACACACTTAGCCATTATTATGCATGGGTCCGATGATGTGTAATATATATGTTCCTATTTTGCATACATATTTAACCGTCAAATGATGCAATATATATCGCCCTCCCTTCGTTCACTGCCCTCGGGAAATAAAAGTGGGATAAAATAAAGGAAAAGAAAAAGGAAAACTGACAGTAGCGAAGGTAGTAGCAGTGCATTTTGCCTAAACCGCTACAGCTACTGATGTTAGTAGTAGCGAAGTTCGTATAAAGCGCTACAGCTACTGAAGGTAGTAGCAGCGCGTTTCGTCCAAATGCGCTACAGCTACGTCCACTTAACCCAAAATTCTCACTCGCCCTGCTTCATCCCGCCTTTTCCCCCCAAATTCCCACTCTCTCTTCCCCCATCGCACCATCGCACCCGACCCGGCCCCGATGCTCGCCCCCGACTCCGGCGCCGGTGCTAGCCCCCGACCCCAGCGCTCGCCCCCGACCCGGCCCTCACCCCCGACCCCGACCCCGGCGCTCGCCCCCGACCCGGCCCTCGCCCCCGACCCCGGCGCCGGTGCTCGCCCCCGACCCCAGCGTGTTTGCCCCCGACCCATCGGCCCTCGCCTCCCTCCTCTCCCCTCCCGGCCGTCGTCGGGCCTGCCTCCTCGCCTCTGCACCCTCTGTAACCCCCCCTCTCTCTCTGCTAGGGTTCTTCATTTAATTTACTTAGGTTTTAGTTAGGGCAGTATGTTAATTAGGTTATCTGCATTTGGGTGGTTACCCGCCCTGGTTTAAACTCTGTGCAGGATTTGCAGAACTATGACTTATATAAATGCTTCAGTCCAAGCTCATCACTGAAATTGGTGTCTCAAAAGGGTTATCAATTATTGATTTTCTCAAGGGCTATAGGCCACCGGGTTACAAAAATTCCGGCTTACAATGAATGCGCATTAAGTCATCATCGGCCAAGAGCCGCCAGGTATTTAAACTTTGGATTTACTTGTCAACCGATATTCAAATCTTTAATAGCCAAAACTAGCTGGATTTTCATGATGATATTGAATGATTGAGGTTTTCATACCGGGTTATATTGTTCAAATCTTAAATAGCCAACATGGCTGGATTTCTATTGTGATTATCAATAACCAGTGTTATGATTGAGGTTTTCAAAGTCGCCTTAGCGCAACGGCTATTATTTTTATCAATGGGCGTGATTTATTTTACAATGGAGGAAATAGTCCCGAGTCGCTGTAGGCTTATGACCCAGCACTTGGGGGCTACATTGTTCAAATCGAGATTACATCAAATATACAAGTCTCATGTTGCTACAAGCATGCACCATGACACTTGGGGGTTAATGCAAAGTCATCTTTATTAGTCTTATTGAAGACCCAACTCATCACATTATAATGAGCCGGCCCTTGGGGGCTACCAATTGCTCCTATCAACAATTCAAGGTACACAAATTTTCATTTATTATTGAAGGATCCACTGCTCAGTTGGTAAAGCAAAAAGCTCTCAACCTTGTGGACGTGGGTTCACACCCCATGATGGGGGTTACATTATATGATGTTCTTTGCAAGGAAGTATATATAAAGTACCAGCTCAATATTATCTTACTGAGCCGGCCCTGGGGGCTACATGTTGATGTTCAAATCTACATGATCATATTTATAAAGTCCCTGCCACTACTAGAAAAACCTCTACTAATGGCGCACCTATTATGGCCATTAATGGCGCATCTGTGGTGTGCCACTAACAGCACGCCATTAGTAATTTTTACTAATGGCGCACCAGTGGTGCGCCATTAGTATATGGTATACTAATGGCGCACCACTGGTGCGCCATTAGTATAGGCCACGGTGCGCCATTAGTATGCCTCCCAGGGGCCAGGTGCTTTGGATACTAATGGCGCACCACAACTAGATGCACCATTAGTAACCGCGGCATACTAATGGCGCACTTTCCTGTGATGCTTCATTAGTGATGCGTCATTTAGAATCTAGATCTGGATCGTGATTTTTTGCCCATTTTTTTGCTCGTTTTTTTGCTTGTTTTTTGGCACGACAATATTCTCAAATTTTGTTCCTGTTGTTTTTGGATCTTATTGCCATGGTCTTTTGCCGGAGAGGAGTTCGCCGAAGAGGAGGAGGAGGAGCTCACCGGAGAGGAGGGAGGAGGAGCTCACCGGAGAGGAGGGAGGAGGAGCTCACCGGAGAGGAGGGAGGAGGAGCTCACCGGAGAGGAGGGGATTTTTTGCCTCACCGGAGAGGAGGGAGGAGGGAGAGGAGGGAGGAGGAGCTCACCGGAGAGGAGGGAGGAGGAGCTCACCGGAGAGGAGGGAGGAGGAGCTCACCGGAGAGGAGGGGATTTTTTGCCTCACCGGAGAGGAGGGAGGAGGGAGAGGAGGGAGGAGGAGCTCACCGGAGAGGAGGGAGGAGGAGCTCACCGGAGAGGAGGGAGGAGGAGCTCACCGGAGAGGAGGGGATTTTTTGCCTCACCGGAGAGGAGGGAGGAGGGAGAGGAGGGAGGAGGAGCTCACCGGAGAGGAGGGAGAAGAAACCATGAGGGGAGGGGAGGGGAGGGGAGGGGAGGGGAGGGGAGGGGAGGAGGGAGGAGGGAGGAGGGAGGAGGGAGGAGGAGGTCGCCGGAGAGGAGGAGGTTGCCGGAGAGGAGGGAGAAGAAACCATGAGGGGAGGGGAGGGGAGGGGAGGGGAGGGGAGGAGGGAGGAGGGAGGAGGGAGGAGGTAGGAGGAGGTCGCCGCAGAGGAGGAGAGAAGGGAAGATGAAATGAAGAGAGGAGGAGAGGACCAGCCATATATACGGCATACTAATGGCGCACCGCGGGCAGGTGCGCCATTAGTAATTTTTTTTATTTTTTTGATTTATCTTGAATTTTGAAGGCGGGAAGATACTAATGGCGCACCACGGTCAGGTGCGCCATTAGTAATTTTTTTTTATTTTTTTGATTCATTTTGAATTTTGAAGGCGGGAAGATACTAATGGCGCACCATGGTCAGGTGCGCCATTAGTAATTTTTTTTTATTTTTTTGACTTATTCTGAAATTTGAAGGAGGGAAGATACTAATGGCGCACCATGGGCAGGTGCGCCATTAGTAAGTTTGAATTTTTTTGATTTTTTTTGCCTCTCTAGATCTTAAAAGCCCCGTATCTTTTTTTCTGTTAGGTTTTTGAGGATTTTGGAAATGTTTAACGGGGTTCCCCCGGTTAAATTTGGATGTAACTTTTCGAGTAGATGATTTTTCATATAAAAAACTTTTTCATCCGAGTTAGTATGCAAAAGTTATGCCCATTTTTACAAATTCTCGCGAGATTTTGCAAATGAAGTCAAAATTCATATTTGCAAATTTTCCCAACAACTAGGCCACATATCACATGGGAAACTTATTTTCTTTTATTTTTTTAACATTTTTATCATTTTGTTTTATTTTTTTTAAAACTAAAAAGGCGATCCACAGGGGGGGGGTGCATTCGGTGGAAGTGGTGGCCAAGGTTACTAATGGCGCACCGTGGCATGGTGTGCCATTACTAGTTTAACTAGTAATGGCGCACCACACACACGGTGCGCCATTAGTATGTTTGGACACAGGCGCACTAGTTCAAAAAAAAAATTGGTACTAATGGCGCACCGTAGGCAGGGTGCGCCATTAGTAGTTTCAACACTAATGGCGCATCAGAAGGTGGTGCGCCATTAGTATATACTAATGGCGCACCACATGTCTGGTGCGCCATTAGTGCCATTTCCATCTATAGCCCTATTCCTAGTAGTGTGCTCATTATTGCATAATGACCCGGCCCTTGGAGGCTACACTGGTTGAAGTTTTTATGAGCATAAGGCAATTACAAGTCCCAGGTTGCTGGAAGCATGTCAACCCGGCACTTGGGGGCTACCTATGTGGAATATTCAATTTATGACTAATGATTGAGATGAACAAACCGGATTTCTTCAAAGGTTGCAACACTTATATTGGAGCAAGTCTTAAGCTATCACTATGTTCTCCTCTTAAGACTTGGGGGCTACATGTATTATGCATATATAAGGAGGAACATCTTCAAATTATCAGTTTTGAGAAAATCAGGAAGATCAATTGCATGACCCGATGTCAACAACAATTATGACCCGGCATCGTCTGTTCTATAACTCGGCAATTTTGGTAATATTAAACCGGAAAGTTTTACATCTTCAAACCGGCTGAATATCAGATGAGTATTTCAAGACCAATATTTCTTAAGCCGCCCGATCCTGGCGACTTATGGGTGACCTAGCAAGCGGATCAGAGGAGCGACAAGACCCAGGGGCCCAGGAGGCTCAAGGCCTAGAAGGCTGGCTTACATTATGGTAGGCCGGCTTAAGAGGAATGGCCTGAGGGATATCTTCCTTACAAGGAATCAAGACTCGGACTTGTATCCGGCTTGTAGTAGAAGATAGGCTAGTCCTAATCCTATTTGGACTCCACATGTAACCCGCCCCTCTAACTTATATAAGGAGGGGCAGGGCACCCCAAAGAGGGACAAGTAACTAGAAACAATATCTAGGGCTAGACACAAAGGGGGAGCCGGCTTATGCAGCGACTCTCGATGAGCATAACGAGACCTAGCCTCAAACAGCATGTAGGGCTATTCCGGATGATGTTTCCCGGGGCCCGAAGTTGTCTAAATCCTCGTCTTGTGTGATGATCCGCCTAGCGTCTCTCGATTCTGCCCAACCCCTCTCAGGCTACCACATAGATGCGTTTGCCTCGCGACTAAGTCCTCACACTAAAGGACATCTGCCGTGACAAATCCACGACACCCCCCCTCTCTCTCCTAGGGTTCTTTGGTTAATTAGGTTTTAGTTAGGGCAGTATGTTAATTAGGTTATCTATTTAGTTATGAATTTAGCTAGGTTTCAAAATTAGCTGAATTTATATGCAAATTTGAACTCGACATGTGATATGTGCATATGTCATGTTTTGGACATGTCATGTTTGGAAAATGATCCGAGTGGCCTATGTTACGCCGGAATGTTGATTCATTTCCGTTCCGGTGAATTTCAGGCGCCCGATATGTCCATTTTTTAGCAAAGGTCATGCCGAAATTTCTCGTGAATAAAGGCATGATTTGTGCTACATAGTTGGCATATCGAGTGCTGGCACATAGATTTCTTTTTATGTCATTTCTAATTTATTCATACTTTTAGAGATAAATGAGGACACTTAATCATAGGAAACATGTTGAACAACGAAGAAACTGGGCCTTCTGACCAAGATGCAGACAAGGTGGATTATGAGGGTGAACAAGAGTACCTCGACTATTTGACTCCTAAGCAAGGTTTGCAGGTCGGACTCGATGATGGTACTGACGCCGACATCGACACCGACGGCGCCAGCACCGATGGTGGCACCGAGACCGGTGGGGAAGGTACCGGCGGGGAAGGTACCGGCCCCGATGCCACTACCGAAAAGAGGAAGCATAAGAAGCAGAGGATACGAAAACCTAACAAACTAGGGATTGGATGACTTGTGATCACAAAGATGGCACCTGGCAAGTTTGAGCCATTAGAGCCGGAAGAACCTCTCAAGTGCTATGGGAACCAAGTAGGATGCATCCTACGGGAATGCGCGAGCATCAACGACGATGACTTAAGGAGTAAAGAACATTTGACGCAGTTGCTCCTAACGAAGTTGCACAAGAGATTCAAGTTCCTCGACCGGGATGATAACATAGAACAATAGTAGGATGATCCGAAGATGAAAAATATTAACAATCACGCCATGGACATGTTCAGCAATGATTTGGCCTCCTGGAAAGGGAGGGTGAAACGAGCTATTGAGGCTGATGAACCACTGTCCAAGATTCTGGAGGAAAATCTGACACTTACGTAAGAGGAGTTCGAAAAGTTCAAGGACACTTGCGCTACCGAGGCAGCCAAGGCTAAGGCTGCGAAATTCAAGAGCCTTCAGCAAAGGAGCACGGGGAAGCATCGCCTCGGAAGCCGTGGCTACCCCGGTAAAAGGCCCATATGGGATAAGGAGGACGTGGAACGTGAATCCGCGGGTCTCCCAGACCCCTTCGCGAAGTTCACCAACCCCTTGGAGCATGACTTCATCAGGGCCCGCTACAAGTGGGACAAGGAGAAAAAGGTTTTTTACACGGACAAGATCACGAGGAAATTGATTAGACTACTGGAGAAGCAACACCAGCTTGCAGCCGAAAGCGCTACTTCTCCGATGAGGCCCAAGTGGGACACCCCTCTCAACCGGGCCTTGAACGAGATTAAGGGACTCCCTTTGGACCAGCGGCCGCAATATGGTCGTGTGCACGGCGCTGGAGACGACACCACGTGGAAGGTGTTTTACAACAAGGGCTCGGAGGCCAAGAAGCAAAAAAAGAAGTTTAGTCAGGCGGACATCGACATGAAGGTGAAGCTTGCGGTCGAGAAAAAAGCAGCTGAGGACGCGAAAAAAGCAGCCGAGGACAAATATGAGTTGCTACAGCAGGCAGTCAATGCAGCTGTAACTACCTGCAGAAATGATTTCGCTACTAACTTGGTTCCAGTTATCATCAACTGGGCGAAGGAAAATCCAGACAAGACGGTACATGATTTCCTGTTGCCCAGTTTCATCGGGAGGAACTCCATGAACAACAACAACATCACACCATCACTTGCTCACGCAGCCGCTCCCGCTCGCAGCCGCTCCCGACGCCTCCTCTCGCAGCCATCACTTGCTCACTTGCTCACCATCACTTGCTCACGCAGCCGCTCCCGCTCGCAACCTTCTGCCTCCTCTCGCAGCCGCTCCCGCTCATAGCAGCCCGTCCTCAGTCTCAAGCGTGCTAGGTGGGCCTTCATCTTTGGCTGAGCTCGATGCCGTGACTGTAATTACATGTCACACCAACATATATATATATATATATAATATTCCATTTTTGTTGCCTTTCGGTTGTTTTACGCCACAGACATATGTGTTTGCAGGCGAAAGAAACCCCGTGCACCATACTCTACTTGATCAAAGGCCAGAAGGTGGACGTGGGAAAGGGGATGATAATGGACCCCTCTCAACGCATGTTCCACAACCAGCCGATCCCCGCTGGGCACTTCAGGGTTAGCTTGACCAGTGTGAAATTGGGGCATGAGGATTTGCCTCCTCCAGTACAGCATGTGGGAGCGGACGACGAGACCCCGCCGCAGATTGGAAGCTGCAAGAATTGGGTGCTATGGACGAAGAATCTTATTCGTCTGGAGCCGGCCGAGAGCACACCAATAACTACCACACATCAACAAGCATGTGCAGAGATCACCACCCCGCCTATGCAATTACCAGCTCCTGTAGTGCCGGGTGAGAGCGGCGGACGACATGATGAAGGGGGTGCAATAGTACTGGCTGATGTAATTTCTCCTGTAGAACAGAGAATGGATGATGAGACGGAGGTCGACCCTATGGATTACCTCAATACAAACGCATATGACTGTGACATAGATATGATGAGTCAACCATATGATGAATCGGGCTATCAGCTTGCTAATGAGGATATGGATGATATGCCCGGGCAGGGTCGTAGCATGGATTGCAAAAAGTCTCTCTTCATGAAATCCTCACAAGACACGCCTGAAGATGCTGCCTCAACACAGGCTCAACTAGCCGGGCGTGAGGGTCGTATAGTACTTAGCCCAGGAACATTGGGGCAGGAGTTAAGGAAGGGTCTGGAAGGTCTGCCCAAGAAAAAGGAGAGGAAGAGATCGGGGAAGGTAACTGCCTCCAAACAAGCCAGAGCGCATAGTAGCCAGACGATGCATTCTGAAGAGCGTGTACCCATGAAAGGTGCGGTCATGTTCCATCTCACGGGCGAGCCGATGCTACCGCTGAAACCGCTAGAGGCACTATCAGGGGATCTCAGGAGACTGCACAACCATGTGCTATCGACTGAGAAAAGCCTACTAGCCTCAAAGGATCCAGGATATCCGACAGTTCCGGACAACCCTTTCGTACATTTCAATCATTCCTTCTCTCTCATATGGGGAATAATTTGAGGTGTCTTTTCCCCACAGCAACAGGTGCGCTGTCCTTATCGTTCTTTACCCGCAAGTCTCCCATGCCGTGTATTTTGACCCTTCCAGAGACTACGAGAAAAAAGACTACACCCACATAATGAATATTCTAGATGATGCTCTCCAAGGCTTCAGCTTTAGAGGTGGCCACGTGCAGATCAAGAAAAAAAGGAACAAGAAGATGGGTTTCGCGCATAAAACTAACTTCTCCTGCATCCATGTCCCAAAACCAAGCAATAAGGATGGATTCTACATCGTCCATCTCATGATTCAGTTCAACACGGATCACCAAAAGCTTCGCATTAACAGCAGAAATGATGATCATATCCACAAGTGGCTAGAATCTCATGGAGAAGCGGATTATAAACTTAGAGATGACTTCTTTTGCATCCAAAGCGACATTGCGACAATCATCATGAAAGAAGTCGTCGATCAGAAGGGGATGTTCCACCACAGCCCTATATCGCGAGCTAACGTCCGAACTCGCATAGGCATGCAACGTCTAGACCTCACGCCGTTCAAGAAGCTAGGGTTCATCCTCGATGATATGGAAGGATGGAACTTCTAGTGATTTATGATGCCGATGATGATGATATGTGTCGGTTGAACTTGTATACTTTTTGTAGCGATGAAACTTTGTGATGTCCACGGTCCCTGCCGAACTTGCGTAACGCTACTTTGTTAGTTTGCGTACGATGACCTGCGTACCTCTAGTTAATTAATTTGCGTACTGTATGTTGCATCTAGTTGCTAACCCTTTCTTTTTCGGTGTTCCTCTAGTATATTTTGTTGCATATATATGATTGTACATCTTCTTCATGAACATGCATCTCTAACAGGTACCTAGTTTCTTGATGGCGAGATGGAATTGCTATGTCGTGTACAAAGGGAAGTTTCCGGGGGTGTACAACAAGTGGCATGAGTGTCAGGCACAAGTGAATGGGTTCACGGGCGCCAGCCAAAAAGGCTTCAAAAGCAGACAAGAAGGAGAAGCTAGTTACTTGAGGTTCACGCTAGCGCGAGAGAGGACTCGTAACCGCCACCTCATGTACTACATAGTTCCGCTCTCACTCATAGTGATAGCACTTCTTGCGTATACCTTTGTTTAGATGGATGACATTGTTGTAGTTGCAAGTATTCGAGACTTGCATGTATCGCTATTTTCGAGATGATGACAAGATATCACTATGTGTTGGATGATGATTATGATGAGACTATTTGTATGTACATGCTATGATTACATTTGTGGTCTCGCAGGCATTTGTATGTGTATCATGATGACATTTCTATGTGCTAAAGATTCTTCTATAAAGCCTGTTCAAATACAAAACAAATATGCCAAAAAAACTACTTAAATTAGCAGTAGCGAGTGTATAAAAGTTAGCAGCAGCGCCGCGATAGCAGTAGCGCGTCCAGGCAAAGCGCGCTAGAGCTACTAGCAGTAGCAAGCTTCCGCTAACAGCGCTGCTGCTACACTTGTGTAGCAGTAGCGCCGGTGAGCACGCGCTACTGCTATGTGTTAGCTGTAGCGCCTTATTAGTAGCGCCTATCCCCGTGCTACTGATACATCTAAAACCCGCGCTGCTGCTAGCCTTTTCCCTAGTAGTGTGTATCGGGATATGCAATGAATCAAGACCGACATGTATGAAAATTATGAAAGTGGCCTTGCCAAAAATACAATGTCAACTACATGATCATGACAAAAGTAATGCGTGTCATATGAACGGAACGGTGGAAAGTTGCATGGCAATATATCTCGGAATGGCTATGGAAATGCCATAATAGGTAGGTATGGTGGCTGTTTTGAGGAAGGTATATGGTGGGTGTATGGTACAGGCGAAAGTTGCGCAGCACAAGAGAGGCTAGCAATGATGGAAGGGTGAGGGTGCGTATAATCCATGGACTCAACATTAGTCAAAAGAACTCATGTACTTATTGTAAAAATCTAGAAGTCATCAAAAACAAAGTACGACGTGCATGCTCCTAGGGGTATAGATTGGTAGGAAAAGACCATCGCTCTTCCTCGACCGCCACTCATAAGGAAGACAATCAATAAATAAAATTGTGCTCCAACTTCATCACAAAGCGGTTCACCGTACGTGCATGCTACGGGAATCACAAACCTCAACACAAGCATTTTTCATAATCACCTCAACTAGCATGACTTTAGTATCACTACCTCCATATCTCAAAACAATCATCAAGCATCAAATTGATCATAGCATCCAATTCACTTTCTATTATTGTTTTTATTATACCCAACTTGGATGCTCATCATTCTAGGACCAAATTTGTAACCATAGCAAATACCATGCTGTTCTAAAAGACTCTCAAAATAATATAAGTGAAGCATGAGAGACTAGCAATTTCTTCAAAATTAAGTCACCTCCATGCTCTAAAAGATATAAGTGAAGCACTAGAGCAAAAACTATCAAGCTCAAAAGATATAAGTGAAGCACATAGAGTATTGTAGCAAATTCTAATCAAGTAGGCTTCTCCCAAAAGTTGTGTACAGCAAGGATGATTGTGTTAAACTAAAAAGAAAAGACTAATATAATACACGACGCTCCAATCAAAACACATATCATGTGGTGAATAAAAATATAGCTCCAAGTAAAGTTACCAATGAACGAAGAATAAAGAGGCGATGCCTTCCCGGGGCATCCCCAAGCTTAGGCTTTTGGCTATCCTTGAATATTTTGGGGTGCCATGGGCATCCCAAGATTAGGCTCTTGCCACTCCTTATTCCATAGTCCATAACAGCTTTACCCAAAACTTGAAAACTTCACAACACAAAACTCAAGAGGAAATCCTATAAGCTCCGTTAGTGAAAGAAAACAAAACCACCACATAAGGTATTGTAATGAACTCATTCTTTATTTATTTTGGTGTTAAACCTACTGTATTCAAACTTCTCTATGGTTTATAAACTATTTTACTAGCCATAGATGCATCAAAACAAGCAAACAACACACGAAAAACAGAATCTGTCAAAAACTGAACAGTCTGTAGCAATCGGTAACTAACGCAAACTTCCGGAACTCTAAAAATCCTACCAAAATAGGAAGTCCTGTAAATTTTTTCTATTTATCAGAGGAAGAAAGAATCAACACAAAAGCACGTTTGTGTGATTTAACAAAACTAAATTCATGCGCAAAGTTCAGTTTTTCAGCAGAATCAAATCAACTATCATCATAGGTTATCCTCTAGGTTCTACTTGGCACAAACACTAATTAAAAGACAAAAACACATATAAACAGAAGGTAGATGCAAGATTATTACTAAACAGGAACAAAAACAAAAAATGCAAAGAAAATTGGGTTGCCTCCCAACTAGCGCTATCGTTTAACGCCCCTAGTTAGGCATAAAAGCGAAGATGGATCTAAGTAGTGCCATAATAATAAGATAGATCTTGAAAGCTCATCTCGTATTCTCTATGTTTGGCAGCAAATTTTCTTTGAGGCAAGCAAAAGTACAAAAGGGCTCAATTTAACGGGACAAAAGTCCCCAAGATCAATCTCGGGAGGAACGGGTTCCTCCTTTGGCCCTTCATAATGCACAACTAATTCATCACTAAAAGCATTCTTTTGGCAAAATCTCGTGAGCCTATACTCAAGAGAGTATCCTAGCTCATTGTTTCGAAGGGCAAAATCATTATTAAGTTCGTTAATTCTATCAACCAAGACATTGGTAGGAACCTTTTTTCTAAGGTTTTCATTGAAACCAACATAGTACGAAGATTGAAAACGCCTAAATTCCTCTTGATCATAGAGGATCGCCTCTATGGGAGGACGACTGGCTTCCACCCTATAGTGCGCAAAGATTTCTTTGGCCTCTCTTATGATAAATCTAAACTCATGAGCCAAAAAGATAGTAACAACGTGCTTAACAGAAGAATGCTCAATATTAGAAAATTCTAGGAAAATTCTTTCTATGCAAGGATGCATATGCATAAATTGTCTTTCAAGTTCAACTACAAGCATAGCGATAGCATCCGCAAGACTACTAGTTCTATGAAGAATAGAACCACCGATGGAAGGTAAAGCACCGGCACAAGTAAAGAAATCTTGAATAACACCTTTTCCAATGATGTTACCACTACCGATTCGAAACTTTTTAGTATGAAAGATAGGGGGTTCTTCGGCCAGAGCCTCATAATTTTCCATGTTATCATTATTGTCCATATCGATGATAATCTCCCCAATTTCAGACATAATGGCAAACAAAAGCAATGAAGAAGAAAGCAAGCGAGATAGAGAGGAGATTGGGAAAGATAGGGCGAATAGAATGGCAAGGGTGAAGTGGGGGAGTGGAAAACGAGAGGCAAATGGCAAATAATGTAAATGCGAGGGAGATGGGTTTGTGATGGGTACTTGGTATGTCTTGACTTGAGCAAAGACCTCCCCGGCAACGGCGCCAGAAATCCTTCTTGCTACGTCTTGAGCTTGCATTGGTTTTCCTTGAAGAGGAAAGGGTGATGCAGCAATAGTAGCATAAGTATTTCCCTCAGTTTTTGAGAACCAAGGTATCAATCCAGTAGGAGGCTCCTCAAAAGTCCCATGCACCTACACAAACAAACAAAGAACTTGCAACCAACGCAATAAAGGGGTTGTCAATCCCTTCACGACCACTTGCGAAAGTGAGATCTAATATAGATAGTATGATAAGATAGATATATTTTTGGTATTTTATAATATAGATGCAAAAAGTAAAGATGCAAATAAAAGTAGATTGAAAGCAAATATGATAAAAGATAGACCCGGGGGCCATAGGTTTCACTTGAGGCTTCTCTCAGGATAGCATAAGTATTACGGTGGGTGAACAAATTACGGTCGAGCAATTGATAGAAAAGCGAATAATTATGAAATTATCTAGGCATGATCATGTATATAGGCTTCACGTCCGCAAGATGTAGACCGACTCCTGCCTGCATCTACTACTATTACTCCACACATCGACCGACTCCTGCCTACATCTAGAGTATTAAGTTCATAA
The DNA here is from genome assembly GCF_018294505.1 of Triticum aestivum. Classification (NCBI taxonomy): domain Eukaryota; kingdom Viridiplantae; phylum Streptophyta; class Magnoliopsida; order Poales; family Poaceae; genus Triticum; species Triticum aestivum. The sequence continues at coordinate 82,517,804 of NC_057798.1, forward strand.
GAACAGAGTAATGCCTTAAGGAAGATGAGATGATGTAGAGGGATAAACTCATGCAATATGATATAAACCTCATCTTTTTATCCTCGATGGCAACAATACAATACGTTCCTTGCAACCTTTCTGTCACTTGGTAAGGACACCGCAAGATTGAACCCAAAGCTAAGCACTTCTCCCATGGCAAGAAAGATCAATCTAGTAGGCCAAACCAAACTAATAGTTCGAAGAGACTTGCAAAGATAACTCAATCATACATAAAAGAATTCATAGGAGATTCAAATATTTCTCATAGATAAACTTGATCATAAACCCACAATTCATTGGATCTCGACAATAACACCGCAAAAAGAGTTTACATCGAATAGATGTCCACAAGAGAGGGGGAGAACATTGTATTGAGATCCAAAAAGAGAGAAGAAGCCATCTAGGTAATAACTATGGACCCGAAGGTCTGTGGTAAACTACTCACAACTCATCAGAGGGGCTATGGTGTTGATGTAGAAGCCCTCCATGATCGATTCCCCCTCCGGGGAGCGCCGGTGAAGGATCCAAGATGGGATCTCGCGGATACAGAAGGTTACGACGGTGGAAATTATGTTTCATTGGCTCCCTGGATGTTTTCGAGGTATTTAGGCTTATATGGGAGGAAGAAGTACGTCGGTGGCCGCCCGAGGGGCCCAGGAGACAGGGGGCACGCCCTATAGGGGAGGGCGTGCCCTACCCTCTCGTGGCCGCCTTGGCTGCTTCTTGACTTGCACTCCAAGTCCTCTGGATCACGTTCGTTCCAAAAATCATGCTCCCAAAGGTTTCATTCCGTTTGGACTCCGTTTGATATTCCTTTTCTTTGAAATACTGAAATAGGGCAAAAAAAACAGCAATAGGGACTGGGCCTCCGGTTAGTAGGTTAGTCCCAAAAATGATATAAATGTGTAAAATAAAGCCCATGAACATCCAAAAGGGGTAATATAATAGCATGGAACAATAAAAAATTATAGATACGTTGGAGACGTATTAGCCGTATTTTCTTTCTTGCACCCTGACCGCTGTACGTACGAGTACATGCTACGTGCACGCCTCTACTACGACACGTGTGCGCCTCTACAACGACCAGTATTTACGTACACGTTCACGACCAGAATGACAACGCTACGTACGCTTCGACCAGGTGGGTCCCGACTGTCAGGCACTTCCTTGACTGTGAAGATGTAGCTGGTGGGTCCCAGCAGTCAGGGGGGCGAATCATTTTTTTTTGCCCGGACGCACTTCCTTGCGTGCGGAGATGTAGCTGGTGGGTCCCAGCAGCCAGGAGGAAACGTTTTTTTCATGAAATACGGTGGCCCGTCTGGTGGGTCCCTGCTGTTAGTGGAGGAATAATTATTTTGCGCGTAATAAGGAGGCACTTCCTAGCTGTGGCCGTTGATCAAGCTGTCAGCCTCTCCACATACAGTACACTTCCGATGGAAGTCGTTCCTTGACCATGTTGACCACGCCGCGTTCCGTTGCATGCATGCTTCCATGGGCGTGGTGCGTCCCCACTGTCAGCCTCTCACGTACAGTCATGTTTCGATGACTCTCGGTTGTTGACCACATTGACCATACCGTACCGAGCGCACCAAAGGACGGTGCACGATGGCGAGGCCCCAGACTAGAACGACCCGGAGATGGGGAAGACGGGGCAGTGGAGTCGCAGATGGAGAGGAGTGGGAAACTTGACTGGTTCGGGTGTGCGGCAGCACAGCCGCGGTGCCGCCCACGAGAGACAAGAGCAAGAACAGAGGTTGAAGAAGGAGCACGGATGTTTGATTAACATCCAACGGTCCAGCTGCTAGAATCATTTGTTGATTAAGTTGACAAAGCCCTGCGTACACGTCCGCTTAGTAGGCCCACAAGTCAGCCACCAAATCTGACGGGTCCCAACTGTCAACGGGAGGAATAATCTTTTTCGCATAACAAGGAGGCACTTTCTTCCGTGCGAAGATACAGCTGCTGGGTCCCAGCTGTCAGGGGGAGGAAACATTTTTTTCATCTTAATAAGGAGGAACTTTCCTTGCGTGCGACCATGAACCTCGTGGGTCCCAGCCGTCAGGCTCTCCACGTACAGTCCTCCTTCGATGACTCTCGTTTGTTGCCACGTCGCACCGATCGCAGCGATGCGGTGGACGACGGCGAGGTCCCGGATGGGACGACTCGGAGATGGGAAGACACGACAGTGGAGTCGCAGATTGAGTGGAGGAGAAGGGTTATCACTGGTTCTGGTGCGGTGTGGGGCTGCAGTCGGTGGAGAATAATAGGAGGTGTGGAGGGATAGTCTGGCCGGCGGTGGGGTATCGCTTCGCAGCGATGCGTGCTAAGCAGAGCCGCTAGCTGCCGGAGGCCGGACCAAGCGGTCCCGACGATGCTGGAGGAAGAAGATGAGAGATTGAAGGTGCATGCCGACCAAGTTGACAACACCCTGCGTAGGCTTCGACCTATTGGCCCACATGTCACTCTGCAAAAATGTGGCATATATTTAACCCATGTTTTCTAGAATGTACAGTCCATTTGTTGGGCTGGGTGAACAAACAATTTTGCGTCAATGCGGCCCATTTATATTATCTAAGAAATCCCAGCCCATTTGCACTTCCTTCAAATACACGAATTAGCTGGGCTCATTATATATATAATGTTATGTTAGAAGGAGCAATTAATATCAAAAATAAACCGGAGAGGCACATTTTTTGTATACATAATTAACAAATTAGCGAGTTATTGCTCAAAATAAAAATGAGCGCGTTATTATTACATTGGTCCTTAAAATCTTCGCAAGCTTTTGTACGCAATCACAAGGATTTTCCTTGCCTGTGAGTCAAAAACAACCAAGATTTTCCTTGCCAACTTCTGTTAAACATTTACTTTTATAAGTTAATAACACGTGGGATGTTTTCATAATGTATATATAAGTCTCTATAAAATATACGATAATAGTAATAACATAAATATATATAATGTGGTTAAAAAAATACATTGGGCTGCCGATCTTTAAGAAAAAGCCCATAGGCCGGTATGGACCTCAAAAAATAAGTTGAAACCACTGTCACCCGTATGTCGTGGGCTACTCATGTTGAAATACAAAACCTAGGCCTAGCTGATACTTGTTCGTCCTCTGGAAAAAAATGATACCAGATCCCCGAGCGAACTGGATTATAGAGGGGGCCGGCGGCACAACTGAAGAAGCACATCAGGAGAGATTTTTTTTCTTCAGTGGATGGCTCTTGATGGCGTTTTTTAGTTGCCTCTGCACCATACAACTTGTATTTTTAGCCTCCCAGTCCGTGGTGGACCAGCAGCCCATTTGCTGGGCGGGCCAACCTATAGAAACCAGCACTCATTTTTTCATCAAGCCCCAAAAACAATGCAGTACTATGTTTGTTTTGAGGCCGAAAACATTACGGCAGGGGTTGAGCGGGGAAGGGGGAAAGATAGAGCAAAAAGATTAAAAGGAGCTGATGCGCTGTTGCTACCCTAACAAAGCAGGTGCAATTCTTCTCGGGAAGAAGGTGTGCCGTTGACACCCACACGTCATATACCCCAAAGTAGGCATACTAACAAGTTCACACACAAGCACAACATAAAAGGTAAACATTCGTATCAAACTCAGGTTCACAGGACATGTTCATATTCATAGCCATCATTCACTATCAACAACTCAAAAGATTCATATATACACAGTTCAGCATGTCTATGGATCCAAATGATTGATAGATCACACAACAATATTCATAGATAATTCACAAAAAGATTCAGATATACACATGTTCAGTATGTTTATGCATCCAAATGATTGAGATCACAGCCAATATGATCCATGGACGAACTTTAATTACCTAGGGTACAAACTGGTAAATGGTGTTCAGTCGGAGGTACGTCTTGCTAAAACTAATGCTTCTACGAGTAAACTTTCGAGTACATAAGAGGCAGCACAGACAATCTGAACTTTGCTTTTAGGTTTATCCTCAAATAGTGGCCTCATGCCGAGGGAGCTTTGAGCAACTTGGCCACTACTTTCATCCAACTAGTTTACTAGCTCATCTTGGTCCTGTATCTTTCCAAAATTCCACATTGCAGACGAGAAATGAGGCGGCTAAGAAAATGAACCACCCAAAATTTTTGTGCAGTTTAACTGAAATGGAGCATCCTTGGCGTGCAGACTGATTAAGTGCCAGATGAATATACGCGTCAACCAACTTGTCTAGAATCTTTAGACTCCATGCCATACAGTTCGCTACCATATGTGCAGATAACCAAAAGGGACAAGTTGGGACCAAAGACTAGACTGCATTTTTCTGGGCTATGCGCCAAGCAACATTTTTGGTGTTCACTCTCCTAATACTTGGAGTTTGACAATTGGTTGACGCCGGTTGATACTCGAATGAATATCGGCACTTCTTCTTGTCAACATCGATGCTTGTCTGAGTGAACTTTGGAGTACATAGCAGCGACATAAGTACCTGTCCATCTGATCTTTTTGTGCAGTTCTACTGAAATCACCCAATGTAATGATTTGCCTGCGAGTTCAGGCTCCAAGTTACTCCTTTATGAAATCGGCAAACAGTAGCACAATACCAAATTACCAATACATATGACAAGCACAATAATCAGGACAAAGACCAGTACCAACCTGTGTGAGGTAGCATATAAATTACTATTTCCTTTGACTGGAAGCCGAGATAAGACAAGCAACTGACAGGAAAGGAAGAATGCAAGCCGAGATTAGCGACTAACAGGAAAGGAAGGAAGCTGTTGAGGCAATGAAGCACCCAAAGTTTTTGTGCAGTTCCACCAAAATCGAGCATCCCTGTTGGCACATATATTGAGAGAGTGAGATTACTGTAACAGTGGGACTAGTTGATGAAACATACACTAACAAATAGAAGCACCCTCATTATCTTAATGGGTAAAGTCAGCATTCCCTCCCTGCTCCACCACATGATTCACCTCATAGACAAACATACACATGTACATGATTCAGCATAGGGTGCTACTAAAGATTTGTTTAACTCTGACAGGAAAATTGGGAAGCAATAAATTAGTGGTACTTAAGTACTCCTAATTAATTAAGTGAGACAATAGAAGTGGAAGGGCTCCCTGGAGGATCGTCTCACATGTAAGATAGTCATTGCCGGAGCCCTTGAATGGCATGAACTGAGGCCTCTGGCTTCAACAAGATCACCTGGCACTGTTTACTCTTCTTCTTCTTCCTCTTCATGCTCTGTTTCTCAGTCCCCTCACTAGTTGGTGAAACCAAGTACATGATTGGCCTTGTATTTCAGAATTTGTTTTGTTAGTGAGGGATTACAAGTGTAATAGTAAAAAAATAGCATTATTTTCTCATGCCAGTCGCAAAATAGAGATGAACACATGCATTAAATATCATTCTTACCTAAAGGAAGGTTATGGTGCCAATATGGATGATGAGGATTGGAACACAGATCTCCCTTTGTGCAGTTCCACCGAAATGAACCAACTGTTCCATTCTGACATTCCAGTTAAACAACACAAAAGTCACTTCTTTTAAGAAGAGTTTTGTGCAGTGCACCCAAAGGTCACAACAGCAATCAGGTGAAATGGATATCCCTGTTTGCACAAAAAGCTAAAGAGGAAACAGTCAGAGTCTCAAACAATTACAGGCAAAAACATTTGGCTAAACTTGTCATGGCTTATAATAGTGGCATGGCTTCATTTTTACGAGGGGCATTAGATTAAGAACAGCTAAATATTTGGTATAAGGGCATGGGACAGTGGGTGCACCAGCAGTCCAGCACCATGTACCTGAACAGGGGCATAAAGTGGTGATTCATAGTTTGTTGCCCCGAGAAACAAACATCCAAGAAACATATCTGGGTTGGTCCCATTTTTGTTCACTCTAGCCACCTACTACTATGTGTGGATAGCAAATCTAGTCCTGGTCATACCACTTTGTACAATGTTACCCCTATATTTCCCTTTTCGGCCAAGAGACCGGTTGGATGACCAGTCTGTACTAATTTCACCCCCTTTCCTTCCTGTCTGTACCGAGTCCAATGTACTACATACTAAATTCCCCCACTGAAGGAGTCCTGGATTAGGGGGTATCCGGACAGCCAAACTGTGTACAACGTTCGGACTATTGAAGCATGAAGATACAAGACTCAAGACTTCGGCTCGTTTCCGGATGGGACTTTCCTTGGCGGGGAAGGCAAGCTTGGCGATCCGGATATTATATTTCCTTCCTTGTAACCGACTCCATGTAAACCCTAGCCCTCTCCGATGTCTATATAAACCGGAGAGGTTGGTCCTTAGAAGGCCGATCACAATTACAATCATACCATCATAGGCTAGCTCTTAGGGTTTAGCCTGTACGATCTCGTGGTAGATCTACTCTTGAACTACCCATATCATCAATATTAATCAAGCAGGAAGTAGGGTTTTACCTCCATCGAGAGGGGCCGAACCTAGGTAAACATCTGTGTCCCTTACTTCTCGTTACCATCAGCCTTGACGCACAGATCGGTACCCCCTACCCGAGATCCGCCAGTTTTGACACTGACATTGGTGCTTTCATTGAGAGTTCCTCTGTGTCGTCGCTGTCAGGCTCGATGGCTCCTTCAATCGTCATCGACGATGCTGTCCAGGGTGAGACTTTTCTCCCCAGAAAGATCTTCGTGTTCGGCGGCTTCGCGCTGCGGGCCAATTCGCTTGGCCACCTGGAGCAGATCGATAGCTATGCCCCCGGCCATCAAATCAGGTTCAGAAACCTGAACTACACGGCGGATATCCGCGGATACTTGATCTTCGACGGATTCGGGCAAGCGCCAGAAACACCGAACAGTCACGATGAGCACGGCCTAGACCTGCTGTCAGACGTTGCTTGGGATATCACCCTGACAGAAGCCTCAGATCTAAATCCGGGGCAGGTTCCTTCACCTAAGGACGGAGGGCTGGACCCCGCCCCGCAGGCCGTACCCTCGTCGGTGATGGAGCCGAGTACAGGTCTCACCTCTGAGGGAGCCTGTGACTCCGGACCCCCGGGTTCATATCCGGATGCAGGTTCCAGTCTGCACGCCCCCGAGCCCGCCGATCCTGGTTGGGCTCCGGTGATGGAGTTCACCACGGCGGACATCTTTCAGCACTCGCCCTTCGGTGACATGTTGTACATATTGAAGTCTCTCTCCTTATCAGGAGACTCCGGGCCGAACTAAGTCCGGCTCGAGTGGGAAGCACATAACGACGCAATTCGTTGCCCACCCACCACCCACTTCATTGCCACGATCGATGATCTAACCGACGTGCTTGACTTCGACTCCGAAGACATCAACGGTATGGACGACGATGTAGGAGAATTACAGGAGCCACCGCTCACCGGGCGATGGACGGCCACCTCCTCATATGATATATATATATATATATATATATGGTGGACACCCCGAAGGAAACTAATGGCGAGGCAACGGAGGACAATCCCTTGGGAAGAAAATCAAAGAATGGGCGTCGCCGGCGCCGCTCTATGCCCCGCCATAGCAACATCAGCCCCGGAGACGAAAATAATCCGGATGGCGCCGAAGAAGAATATGACCCTGACCAGCCCGCCTTCGAGCAGGCCGAACAGGAAGATGAGCAGGTCAGCGCAGAAGAACAGGCGACAAATGCATACCCGGAGGAGGACAACTACATGCCCCCCTCCGAAGACGAGATCAGCCTCGGCGATGATGAATTCGGCATGGCTGAGGATCCCGTGGAGCAGGAGCGCTTCAAGCATAGGCTTATAGCCACAGCGAGGAGCCTGAAGAAGAAGCAAGAGCAACTCCAAGCTGATCAAGGCCTGCTCAAAGATAGATGGACTGAAGTCCTGGCAGCCGAGGAATATGGACTCGAACGCCAAACGGCTGACCGGCCAGCCCGTGGTCGGGATAAAATGGGATACCAGCCTGCACCCCCACGCCGATACACTACGGCTCAGGACAACAGGCACGACCTGCAAGATATTCTGGAAAATAAGGCGGGACAACCAAGATCGATCTATGGATCGAGGGGGCGCGACCCAGCGCACGACGATGACCGTTGCGCCGGATACACCATCAACAAGTCCGGCCGGGCCGAACATAGCAACCTAGACCAATCCGACCTGCGTAGCCACATAGCCCAACATAGAGGCGCCGCACACCCCCTCTGCTTCACTGATGAAGTGATGGATCATGAATTCCCAGAAGGATTCAAACCCGTAAACATCGAATCATACGATGGCACCACAGACCCCGTAGTATGGATCAAAGATTTCCTTCTCCACATTCACATGGCCCGCGGAGATGATCTTGATGCCATCAAGTATCTCAACCTTAAGCTCAAAGGACCATCCCGACACTGGTTAAACAGCCTGCCAGGAAATTCCATTGGCAGTTGGGAAAACCTGGAAGACGCATTCCTTGATAACTTCCAGGGCACATATGTGCGACCACCGGACGCTGATGACCTAATCCACATTACTCAACAGCCCGGAGAGTCAGCCCAGAAATTCTGGACTCGATTCCTCACTAAAAAGGACCAAATAGTCGACTGTCCAGACGCCAAAGCCCTGGCGGATTTTAAGCATAATATCCGTGATGAGTGGCTCGCTCGACACCTCGGCCAGGAAAAACCCAAGTCTATGGCAGCTCTCACAACCCTAATGACCCGTTTTTGTGCGGGTGAGGATAGCTGGTTGGCTCGCAGTGGCACCACGCCACATTCCGGCGTTTCGGACAGCCGCGATGCTAACGGCAAGCCACGGCGCAACAGACATAAGAGATAGAACAACAGCGACATCACTGAAGACACGACAGTCAATGCCGGATTCAGCAGATCTAAGTCCGGACAGCGGAAAAAGCCGTTCAAAAGAAATAATCAGGGACCGTCCAATCTGGACCGCATACTAGAATGCTCGTGCCAAATTCATGGCACACCGGACAAACCAGCCAAGCACACCAATAGAGACTGCTGGGTGTTCAAACAGGCCGGCAAGATAAACGCCGAAAACAAGGACAAGGGGCTGCACAGCGACAATGACGATGAGCCCCGGCGTCCGAATACGGGGGGGGGGGCAGAAGAAATTTCCCCCCAAGGTGAAAATGGTCAATATGATCTACGCCACTCACATCCCCAAACGGGAACGGAAGCGAGCACTACGGGACGTCTATGCGATGGAGCCAGTCGCCCCCAAATTCAATCCATGGTCAACCTGTCCGATCACCTTTGATCGTAGGGATCATCCCACTAGCATCCGTCATGGCGGCTCAGCCGCACTGGTCTTAGACCCAATCATCGACGGATTCCACCTCACGCGTGTCCTTATGGATGGCGGTAGTAGCCTGAACCTACTTTATCAGGACACAGTGCGCAAAATGGGCATTGATCCTTCAAGGATCAAGCCCACCAAAACTACCTTCAAAGGTGTAATTCCCGGAGTAGAGGCCCGCTGTACGGGCTCTATAACGTTGGAAGTGGTCTTCGGATCCCCGGATATCTTCCGAAGCGAAGAGTTGATCTTCGATATCATCCCTTTCCGCAGTGGTTACCACGCACTGCTCGGACGAACCGCATTCGCTAGAATCAATGCGGTGCCACATTACGCATATCTCAAGCTTAAGATGCCAGGACCGCGCGGGGCCATCACTGTCAATGGAAATATGGACCGCTCCCTTCGAACAGAAGAGCATATGTCAGCCCTCACGGCAGAAGTACAATGCGGCCTACTTCAACACACCAATCCGGCGACAACTTCGAGCACTGTCAAGCGAGTCCGGAGTACCCCGCAACAGGATCATCAGGAAAACCAAGATCGTGATTAGCAGTCCGGCCTCCGCTCAAGCCCCTCCAAAGCAGCATTCATGCTGCGCATACACAATTATGCACTCAAGATACCATGGGCATAGGTGGAGGCGCATCAACGACTCAGTCGATAATGTGGGTAACCCCCAAATACCTTCATAATCTTTCCCTCTTACCTTTCAGGACACCGCGCTAGTGCAGCATCCTCAGAAGAGCCGAATTGCCGGACTCATAGGGGAGAGACATCCAAGGAGGCAACAGACTTGCAGAACAGAAGAAAACCCAGGTGGAATCTATTTGCGATCATTATACCTGCTTTATCTACCTGTACGCAGCCTGCCCCTAGATAGGACATGTCAAATAGTCCTATTTATCTCCGCTTAATGCATCCGTTGTAAACATACGCTTAAACGTATTTTTCGTCAATGGGAGATTATATATAGCGTCAGCTTATTATTCTTATTGGAGCATTTTTCTTCTCCTATAAATGTTTATTTGGTTTTGCATCTGTACACCTTGGTACGGTTAGTTTGCCAGGGGCTTCTCATGGCGCCCCGTAATATGGCAAATAAAAGTCCGAAAACTTTCAATAGTGCGGCACCCCGAACTTATAGCACTATATGCATCAGCTCCGAATCATGTCTTGGGTCTAAAGTTTGGATAGCCCGTCTCCCTTGTTTTGGTGCCTTACGTTGTTATATCGGCTAAGGTAGCGCAGGGAGAACTACTGCGATTGTGTCCCGGTTCTTCCGGACGAGCACCTCAGTAGAGAAAGCCGAAAACTGACCGGCATGATGTGGCGAGAGCTGGTCGCTGTTCGAGAGGAACTAAAATCCTTAAAGATTTTCCGCTTTAGGCAATAAATCGGCTTTGTTCGATCCAGGCGTATATAGCGCCCCAATTCGGTCTTTCGGATTCTAGGGGCTTTGCCGAAATTTAAAATTGTGGACTTCTATGGCTAAGTGAAAGTTATAAAGCCGCATAGTCCTATTAAATCATTCGTTGCGCCGGACACCTCCTTAAGTGACCAAACATTTGGATAAAGAGTGTCCGGTTTTTCCACGAACACCCCCGTGCTAGTCACGTGGGGGCGAAAGCCGACGACTGGCCTACTTTCAGGATTTTATAAACAGCCGCACAGAAGGTAATATTTTAAATAACAAAAGCTCTACATAGCGCAAGTAACATCGTCCTTAAAATACAAACATGACAGAAGTGAATTCATTCAAAAATGGTGTCCTTGGTACATTCGTCAGCCACGAGACGAGCACCCTTCATAACGCCATCATAGTACAGCTCGGGAAGGCGATGCGCCTTGCCCTCCGGCGGCCCGTCCTTGACCAGCTTTTCCGCATCCAGCTTGCCCCAATGCACCTTCACGCGGGCAAAGGCCCGGCGGGCTGTCACAGCCCTAGAGCTTGCTTGTAATTAGTGGCATCTGCATCCATGCATCATGTTTGTTTTCGAAGGAAATATTGAAGTAGGGATGACCAAACCCTAGCACTAAAGCAAATCAAATAGGTTCAACTAAAAATATTTTTCAGTGAATCCAAATGGCTTTAAGAAAATGTTCATCATTTCTGGAAAAATGTTATAAACCATAACCAGAGGTGTTGCACATTTTTCATGACATATTTGGTCACTGGATTAATTCATTAAGTATTTGCATTTGGGCATTTAATGCTAATAAATAGTTTAAATGTTCAAATAATCATAAACCAAAATGTTTGCTGTTTGTTATATTCCAAATAGTGGCATTGATTAGTTTCATGATTTTTGGGTTTGACCTAGTATTTTTAATAAAGCCAAACAGTTGCAGATAAATAGAAAACAGTAACATAATTAGAAAAAGAGAGAGAGAGGAGTCGACCTGGGCCACTTACCTGTAGCCGGCCCAGCTTGACCAGCCCAGCCCACCTACCTCGCCGCTCGCCGTCATCCTCTGCCAGTAGGCAGAGGCGAGGCGTGGCGCGCGCCCGAGAGCCCCGGCCACCTCCTGCTTACCTGCTCGCCGCTGGAGGCACCCGAGGGTGCCACGCACTCCCCTCGACCCCTTGGACCTCTCGCCTCTCTTCCAGGACTCCCTGTCCCTCCTCTGCTCGCTTCCGCGGCGCCACCGAGTGCTGCCGTTGACGCCGCTCGCCACCACCACAGCCAACGCCTCTCCCTCAACCTCCCGATCAGCCCAAAGGCTCCGCCATTCCGTCCTCGACCCCCTCACCGAGCCACGCCCTCCAGAAGCCCCCCGAACGTCCTCACCGGGCCCGTCTCCTACCTCGGACCCGCCGGTCGCCGTCGCCCGATTCGTTGAACTCCGGACGCCCCCGAGCCCGCTGACCACCTCTTCCGCTCCACTGTGAGCTCCTACGCCTCCCCTCTCTCTTCTCCGCCTCGATTGCGCCCTGTAGCCTCGATCCCACCGGAGCCGGAGCTTGCTTGCCGCCGTCCATGTCTCTATCGCGGCTAGAACCCACATGTGTCGCGTCCGAGCACGCTGTCGTCCTCAGCGTGCTCCCAGGAACCCAAAGCACCTAACCACTCGTCCTCCCGTGCACCGCAGCGCCGGTCCCGGCAACCCCCGAGCTCCGGCCGCCGCCTAAGTGGTCGCCGCCGTCAACCCCAGCCTCCCCGTGCCCAGCTGCGTGCGCCCCTAGATGCGCGGGAGCACGGGCTCCCTCTTGGTGCCCTCAGCGCGACCAACCGCGGGCTGTAGCGCCGTCCCGAGCAACTCCGGCGAGGTCTCGCCGTCGCCCTGGTCGCCGGCATCACTTGCTGACGAGGAGTTGCCATTAGCGGCTAATCGCCCCAATTAGCACACTAACAGACACTGACAGCGGGCCCCGTAGCGGGTCAAAGCCCGAGTCAACGCGGGTTTAGTGTATGTCTCACTGACCAATGGACCCCACGGGTCAGGTTTGACCCGGGGCGCCCAGTTGACTCTGCTGACGTCACAGTGACGTGGTGCTGACGCCATAAATCATTTTCTGGATTTATTATTATTCAGGAAATTTCAGAAAATGCCCTAAACTTCAATAAATCATAGAAATTAAACCGTAAATCCAATGGAAATAAGTTATATATGAAAAATTATTAGAAAAATTCAATGAATCCATCTGTACCATTTTCATGCATGTTTGAGCAATGTTTGTCCTCTGTTTTGGACAAAACAAATAAAGGGCATTTAAATAACCATATATGGAGTTGGAATGTGAATCATGTATTCAAACTAACTTCATTTAAATCATAGCTAGGTGCATTAGCCCAAAACACATTCATATTGCCATGTCATAGCATGCATCATATTGTGCATTGCATTGATCGTGTTTCTTCTATGTTTGCCGGTGTTGTTCCCCCTCGATAGACGTTGTACCGACGATGTGATCGTTGACACTGATGAAGACTCAATGCTATCTTCAGAAGTGCCAGGCAAGCAAAATCCCCTTGTTCATTCCGATACAATCCCACTCTCTCGCTCCTGCTCTCTTTTATTGTATTAGGACAACAACGATTCAACTGTTACTTGCTGCGGTAGCTGAACCCCTTTATCCTCTACATGACCTGTCATTGCCACAGTAAATAGATGAAACCCACTAGCAGGAGTAGGAGTTGTTTGAGCCCTGTTGTGCCTACTCATTCATGTTTGTTTGTCATGCCTGCTACTGCTTAGAGTTGAGTCAGGTCTGATTCATCCGGGATGAATCGGAGGTGTGTAAACACGTCCTACTGTGTGTGAGCTAAGTGTGTGAACACGATTTGGTAAAGGTAGCGGTGAGAGGCCATGTAGGAGTACATGGTGGGTTGTCTCATTGTAGCCGTCCTCAGGAACCGAGTTTTGTGTTTGTGATCCATGATTCAGCTACTACCACGCATTGGGCCCGAAACCAATGGACCCTCTCGGCTTCTTGATCACCCTTGTCCTCTGTCCAGGAGTTGCAAGTAGTTTCTGGTGTTTGTAGTATGCTGGAGGCCGTGGGCAGCGCTGACCGGAGGGGTGGGCTGTGATGCGGTAGGCACGTGGCCGGGTATACCGGGCGCCCGTTTTGTGTCACGGAACCCTGTTCACATCGTTTGGGGCTGTGAGCGAAACTCCGGCCAGATCTCCTCATGGATGGAACCCGAATAGGCGATAAACCTGGACTAGAGACTTGAGTGTTTAGGCAGGCCGTGGCGGACACCCACGTTGGGCTTCCGCTTGAAGGTTGCCGAGTACATGTCGTGTAAACGGCGGTAAGTGGTGAGAGCGTGTGTGAAGAAGTACACCCCTGCAGGGTTAACATCATCTATTCGAATAGCCGTGTCCGCGGTAAAGGACTTCTGGGTTGCCTGTACAGTTCATAGACAAGTGAAAGTGGATACCCTAAAATACGCAAGATAAGCGTGAGTGCTATGGATGGCGTTCTCGTAGGGAGATGGGAGCGGATCCATAGTGGTGTACTGATATGGTGAATATGTGGACTCGTGTGCGCCACCTCAAAAGAGTTACTTGCAGTCGTAGTTCAGGATAGCCACCATGTCAAAGCTGGCTTGCTGCAGTTAAACCCCACCATCCCCTTTGTTGATAATGATGCATATGTAGTTAGTTCTGATGTAAGTCTTGTTGGGTACATTTGTACTCACGTTGCTTAATTTATGTTTTTGTAGAGAGACTTCAGTCTCGCTAGTAGTTCCACGTGGACTTCGCCGTTTAGCTTGTTACCTCAGCTACGATCTTGTGCCCTCGGCAGGATCTGGTAGATAGTCAGGCTTCTCAGCCTCTTTCATTTATAGTTGTCTGTACTCAGACATGATAGCTTCCGTTTGTGTTTTGACTTGTATGCTCTGAATGTTGGGTCATGAGACCTATGTTCGTAATATCTCGCTCCCCGGAGCCTATTGAATAAAATACCTGTGTCGTAGAGTCATGTTGTAATGCCTTGTTGTATTTGCACATATCGAGCATATTGTGTGTATGATTGAAATGCTTGGTATCTGTGGGATCTGACTATCTAGTTGTTTATCTTTAGTAGCCTCTCTTACCGGGAAATGTCTCCTAGTGTTTCCACCGAGCCATGGTAGCTTGCTACTGCACCGGAACACTTAGGCTGGCCGGCATGTCTCCTTCTTCGTTCCTGTGTCTGTCCCTTCGGGGAAATGTCACGCGATGTATACTGGAGTCCTGTTAGCCCGCTACAGCCCGGTTCACCGGAGTCCTCCTAGCCCAGTGCTACAGCCTGGATTCACTCACTGATGACCGACACGTTTGATGCTGGGTCATGGATGCCTGTCCCTATAAGTTTGTGCCACTTTGGGTTTACGACTAGCCATGTCAGCCCGGGCTCCTTATCATATGGATGCTAGCGACACTATCATATACGTGTGCCAAAAGGCGCAAACGGTCCCGGGCAAAGGTAAGACGACACCCGTGGGAATACCGTGCGTGAGGCCGCAAAGTGATATGAGGTGTTATATGCTAGATCAATGTGGCATTGAGTCGGGGTCCTGACAGCGTTGGTATCAGAGCTTGACTGCCTGTAGGATTACCAAGCCAAACTGGTCGAAGTTGAGTCTAGAAATTCTTTAGTTATACAAGGGAATTGATTGTGGGATGGAACGTAAGGCTCTTTTTACTCCTTATACCTCATGGCCTTCTGATCTGAGTCAACCTCTTCTCTTCTACGGGGATTAAGAACTAGTCTATCTCTTCTTTCTATCAGGATCACGTGTTACTAATCCGTAGACTTATAGAATTGTTGGAATTAAGTCTCAGTTCAATTTCTACCTCTGTATGTTAATTATTGATCTCGAGACCTTGATATTGTGCTTCTGAGTGGCTATGCCACCATTTTTGTAGCATGTCTCAAATCTTTTTGAGCATTTATAGCCGTTATGCTGTCCGAGTCATCCCAGGTTTCTAAATAGTCTGATGCATTTGCGAAATCCTTTCCCTCTGGTTTCGATGTTCCTTATGCCAGCTCAATCACACTAATTGTTGAGTTGAGGTATTCTATTGCCTTGACGTTTATATTGGAGTTACTATTATGACCCTAGGTGTTTTAGGGAGTCACCTAGTAATCTAGCAACGTTTTGTGTTCCCAGTGTGAAGATTCTGGCCATCATTCTCGAAAGCATCTCATGATGCTACTTAGGAGTAGGTATTCTATTTCTGGGTTCTTGAACTCGAGATTCACCCTACTTACATCATGTTGATAGTGTTGCTAGTTCCTTTAGGATATTAGTAACCTTTGCGATAGTCCTCGAGGTTCATGGTACATCCTTCTTCCAATTACCATGAACCATTCTTGGCAGGAGTTCTTCTGAACCAAAAGATGACAACAAGACTGCTCTTGATGAGTTCTCCATGCTATATTGTGACTCTGCCAGCTCAACCCTTCTGCATGGGTTATCTGGAAGAATTATGTTGAACTTGGTTGGACATACTAATCTATGCATCCACAACTCAAGAAGTTATATGTTCCTTTGAGTTGTCCCTCTTTAGTTGTCTACTGACCTTCGTCTATCAATTGATAGTCAAGAGTATGCGTGCGTTCGTTTATCGATGCCTATTACTCTTGTGGTCCATCAAGCCATTCTGTCCTGAATGACTTGGAGAAACAAACTCCAGTACCTCTTCCATATCCAGGATTGGGTCAAAGCAGTTGTATTCCGCAGATCAAATGCCAATCCAGCCTTTGGTTCTGTTCTACCTTGGAGTATTACCCCCTTTATGTCAGAATTGTCATGAGAACTGCACCAACTCTCATGAATTTTGACGTAGTGATACTTCTCACCATCATTAGTCATTCCTCGGTCCTCGTGTTGATGCACTGGAATACCGACAAATGAATTGTGATGTGTGAAATCAATACTCCCAGCAACCTCGTTGCTTGGTAGTTAAAGGATAATAATTTCATTCTTAGCGTGTTGGTTTTTGAATCATCCTTCTAAGACTGATCATGCTACCTAGTCCTTATTTCGGTGCACCCTTCGATTGATGAGTTAGGATCTTGTCAAGTCCTCACTCATTTGATCATATCGTCTTGCCCTCAAAAGCGAGATTGTTCTCGAGCTTAGTAACATAACGGTGGTTCATGATTTTCCGAATATCTTCTCGAAAGTATCACCAGGTTGTCACCTGACTGTTATGTTGAGCTCGTGATCAAGTTGGTTTATCCTGTAAACCACCCTTTCTCCAAGAACCCGTGTTGGATACCCCTGAGCTAGTTGGTTAAGCTATGCATCAACTTGGAGAGTTGGAAGATAGAAGCTTGTCCGATATAGTTCATTATAAGGGATGTCTTGTATGTGTGTTGAAGAAAGTTGATATTTTCATCGACTGAACCTCGTGATCAGTTAATGGGCCTATCATTTTTATCCAACCTTTGATTGGAGTATGGGCTATCATCCAATCAGACCAGAACCAACGATATTCGTAATGTTATCTTACTCGTGGTTGATCCCTCGAGCATACACCATTATATCTTTTGGGTCTGACCAATGCTATCACTTGTTCACTTAACTATGGAATTCCTTTTAAAAGGAAACCCAGATGAATTGTTGTTGATCCCATTGACAACATCCTTATCTCCTCCATGATCTTGTTGGACAACATGTTAGTGTTGGAAACTTTTGAAAGCATTTTCTTCATGCTAGCTCATGAAGTATGTGTTTTATGAAAGGAGTGACTTCCTCTTATACACGTGCATTTGGTGAAAGTTGCCGCCGTGAATTTGAGAAAGTTAGTTTTGCTTCCTCTGGAATCATCCCAAGTTAGTCATGCATACGTGCGAAGTATACTGTGGTCTGGAGACTTGCAACCGTCATTCCATATGTGTCCCGAGCACACCAAGCCACTGATTGAATTGTTCAAGGAGGAAAAGTTCCTTCTTAAGAGCATGCCTTATGCAAGGACTTCGAAATCCTCGATGATGGTTCCCTTTCCTGAACTCGGTAGTGTTTTATTATAAGACTACTTTGTGGTCATGCTTGTCTTGGACAACATGTTCACATGTTGTAGCAGAACCAGCTCATGTTTTGGAGCTTGCTATCGTAATTCATTTTCCGAGAATCTTGCAATGTCATCTCGTCGATTTGTGTTGCAAACTTTCATTTCTCTTCCTAGACTCGATGAGTCTAGAATATTCTGACACCAACCGGATCTGAATCTCAGGCAGATATGATGGTTGGAATGTTTCCCAAGAACTACAATATTGGTCCCTCTATAACCGGTAAAGTGGATGTCGTGCCAACACACCCAGCTGGAAGACCTGTTATTGTAATATCTTGTTTGAGGAAGTTGGCCACCTCCCCATAAGGACTTCGTAGGATTTACTCCTTAGATGTTCCTTATGGATTTCTTTTGTGTTCCCGAAGTCCGACCTTTACCTGATGTTCTAGATGTCAAACCATATCTATGAATGGATTATGCTATCACATCAGGGAGAACAATAAAAGCAGAGTGCTAAATGTCTCTCGGTCGATCATCTAGATTTTGATCCCTTGGCCTCGCTAAGGTGAAATCTGAGAAGGTTATCTTCCTTTGCATCTGCATCATCCATCGTTGCTCATCATGGTAGTACGTTGTGTTGCCAGGATCCTTGACACGGATGTTGGTAAAATCTTGATGATTATGGAAATGCTCAAGTTCTTGAGAGCATGCACAAGCGCTACGTGTTATCATCGGCACTAACTGGGATTCCTCTCAGTTTCCTCGGCAATGCTATGACCTTTTCAAACAGTGAATTCACTCTCTATTGTTGAGTTCTTCCCCAGTTACCAGAATCATTCCCAGCATTTGCATTTTGTTCCCAGCTTGCACCGCCAATTCATCCATTACATTGTCTTCAACAAGGTAATCCACATCATCCAAGTCCGAGTATGCCATTCTACCGACCCCCTCCAAACGATCGCTCAAGAATTGCCTTAGGCTGGTTTAAAGAGTTTCAATGATCTCTGAATCAAAGGTAATTCTTTTTGCCACTTAAGGGGATATATCTATGAGTCACCATCCCTAAGATGCCTCGTTGTGGTATCATGGCAACTCAACTCCTCGCTACGTTGACAATCATCTACCACCTTCTTAAGTGTGGAATTGTTGTCTACCTAGTGACCCTCATCATCTGTTCCACTCCATCCCTCCAGATGTGTGCTTCATGTCTCAGCTCAAGAGATGTTGCTATGACTCACTCTGTGAGTTGGTCCTAAGTTGATTGATCTTCGACAAGATTGATTTTTCTGGAATTGTCCCTTTCCCCTTGTTGTCATGTTAGATGGAGTTCTCAGAGCAAGGCTTCGAGACAATGATGGTGAACGAATCAACGTTCATTTGAAGTGCAACCTGGATCGTGAAGATTGTGCTAGTTTGCGTTCCCCCTTCACCTTACCCTACGCTTGAATCTCGGGACGAGATTCTTGTTTAGTGGGGGTGAGTTGTCACAGCCCTAGAGCTTGCTTGTAATTAGTGGCATCTGCATCCATGCATCATGTTTGTTTTCAAAGGAAATTTTGAAGTAGGGATGACCAAGCCCTAGCACTAAAGCAAATCAAATAGGTTCAACTAAAAATATTTTTCAGTGAATCCAAATGGCTTTAAGAAAATGTTCATCATTTCTGGAAAAATGTTATAAACCATAACCAGAGGTGTTGCACATTTTTCATGACATATTTGGTCACTGGATTAATTCATTAAGTATTTGCATTTGGGCATTTAATGCTAATAAATAGTTTAAATGTTCAAATAATCATAAACCAAAATGTTTGCTGTTTGTTATATTCCAAACAGTGGCATTGATTAGTTTCATGATTTTTGGGTTTGACCTAGTATTTTTAATAAAGCCAAACAGTTGCAGATAAATAGAAAACAGTAACATAATTAGAAAAAGAGAGAGAGAGGAGTCGACCTGGGCCACTTACCTGTAGCCGGCCCAGCTTGACCAGCCCAGCCCACCTACCTCGCCGCTCGTCGTCTTCCTCTGCCAGTAGGCAGAGGCGAGGCGTGGCGCGCGCCCGAGAGCCCAGGCCACCTCCTGCTTACCTGCTCGCCGCTGGAGGCACCCAAGGGTGCCACGCACTCCCCTCGACCCCTTGCACCTCTCGCCTCTCTCCCAGGACTCCCTCTCCCTCCTCTGCTCGCTTCCGCGGCGCCACCGAGTGCTGCCGTTGACGCCGCTCGCCACCACCACAGCCAACGCCTCTCCCTCAACCTCCCGATCAGCCCAGAGGCTCCGCCACTCCGTCCTCGACCCCCTCACCGAGCCACGCCCTCCAGAAGCCCCCCGAACGTCCTCACCGGGCCCGTCTCCTACCTCGGACCCGCCGGTCGCCGTCGCCCGATTCGTTGAACTCCGGACGCCCCCGAGCCCGCTGACCACCTCTTCCTCTCCACTGTGAGCTCCTACGCCTCCCCTCTCTCTTCCCCGCCTCGATTGCGCCCTGTAGCCTCGATCCCACCGGAGCCGGAGCTTGCTTGTCGCCGTCCATGTCTCTGTCGCGGCTAGAACCCACATGTGTCGCGTCCGAGCACGCCGTCGTCCTCAGCGTGCTCCCAGGAAC
The DNA here is from genome assembly GCF_018294505.1 of Triticum aestivum. NCBI lineage: Eukaryota > Viridiplantae > Streptophyta > Magnoliopsida > Poales > Poaceae > Triticum > Triticum aestivum. The sequence goes on from NC_057798.1 coordinate 82,538,147, forward strand.
CCAAAGCACCTAACCACTCGTCCTCCCGTGCACCGCAACGCCGGTCCCGCGAACCCCCAAGCTCCGGCCACCGCCTAAGTGGTCGCCGCCGTCGACCCCGGCCTCCCCGTGCCCAGCTGCGTGCGCCCCTAGATGCGCGGGAGCACGGGCTCCCTCTTGGTGCCCTCAGCGCGACCAGCCGCGGGCTGTAGCACCGTCCCGAGCAACTCCGGTGAGGTCTCGCTGTCGCCGTGGTCGCCGGCGTCACTTGCTGACGTGGCGTTGCCATTAGCGGCTAATCCCCCCAATGAGCACACTAACAGACACTGACAGCGGGCCCCGTAGCGGGTCAAAGCCCGAGTCAACGCGGGTTTAGTGTATGTCTCACTGACCGATGGACCCCACGGGTCAGGTTTGACCCGGGGCGCCCAGTTGACTCTGCTGACGTACAGTGACGTGGTGCTGATGCCATAAATCATTTTCTGGATTTATTATTATTCAGGAAATTTCGGAAAATGCCCTAAACTTCAATAAATCATAGAAATTCAACTGTAACTCCAATGGAAATAAGTTATATATGAAAAATTATCAGAAAAATTCAAGGAATCCATCTGTACCATTTTCATGCATGTTTGAGCAATGTTTGTCCTCTGTTTTGGACAAAACAAATAAAGGGCATTTAAATAACCATATATGGAGTTGGAATTTGAATCATGTATTCAAACCAACTTCATTTAAATCATAGCTAGGTGCATTAGCCCAAAACACATTCATATTGCCATGTCATAGCATGCATAATATTGTGCATTGCATTGATCATGTTTCTTCTGTGTTTGCCGGTGTTGTTCCCCCTCGATAGACGTTGTACTGACGATGTGATCGTTGACACTGATGAAGACTCAATGCTATCTTCAGAAGTGCCAGGCAAGCAAAACCCCCTTGTTCATTCCGATACAATCCCACTCTCTCGCTCATGCTCCCTTTTATTGCATTAGGACAACAACGATTCAACTGTTACTTGCTGCGGTAGCTGAACCCCTTTATCCTCTGCATGACCTGTCATTGCCACACTAAATAGATGAAACCCACTAGCATGAGTAGGAGTTGTTTGAGCCCTGTTGTGCCTACTCATTCATGTTTGTTTGTCATGCCTGCTACTGCTTAGAGTTGAGTCAGGTCTGATTCATCCGGGATGAATCGGAGGTGTGTAAACACGTCCTACTGTGTGTGAGCTAAGTGTGTGAACACGATTTGGTAAAGGTAGCGGTGAGAGGCCATGTAGGAGTACATGGTGGGTTGTCTCATTGCAGCCGTCCTCAGGAACTGAGTTCTGTGTTTGTGATCCATGATTCAGCTACTACCACGCATTGGGCCCGAAATCAATGGACCCTCTCGGCTTCTTGATCACCCTTGTCCTCTGTCTAGGAGTTGCAAGTAGTTTCTGGTGTTTGTAGTATGCTGGAGGCCGTGGGCAGCGCTGACCGGAGGGGTGGGCTGTGATGCGGTAGGCACGTGGCCAGGTATACCGGGCGCCCGTTTGGTGTCACGGAACCCTGTTCACATCATTTGGGGCTGTGAGCGAAACTCCGGCCGGATCTCCTCATGGATGGAACCCGAATAGGCGATAAACCTGGACTAGAGACTTGAGTGTTTAGGCAGGCCGTGGCCGACACCCACGTTGGGCTTCCGCTTGAAGGTTGCCGAGTACATGTCGTGTAAACGGCGGTAAGTGGTGAGAGCGTGTGTGAAGAAGTACACCCCTGCAGGGTTAACATCATCTATTCGAATAGCCGTGTCCGCGGTAAAGGACTTCTGGGTTGCCTGTACAGTTCATAGACAAGTGAAAGTGGATACCCTAAGATACGCAAGATAAGCGTGAGTGCTATGGATGGCGTTCTCGTAGGGAGACGGGAGCGGATCCATAGTGGTGTACTGATATGGTGAATATGTGGACTCGTGTGCGCCACCTCAAAAGAGTTACTTGTAGTCGTAGTTCAGGATAGCCACCGTGTCAAAGCTGGCTTGCTGCAGTTAAACCCCACCATCCCCTTTGTTGATAATGATGCATATGTAGTTAGTTCTGATGTAAGTCTTGCTGGGTACATTTGTACTCAAGTTGCTTAATTTATGTTTTTGCAGAGAGACTTCAGTCTCGCTAGTAGTTGCACGTGGACTTCGCCGTTTAGCTTGTTACCTCAGCTAGGATCTTGTGCCCTCGGCAGGATCAGGTAGATAGTCAGGCTTCTCAGCCTCTTTCATTTATAGTTGTCTGTACTCAGACATGATAGCTTCCGTTTGTGTTTTGACTTGTATGATCCTAATGTTGGGTCATGAGACCTATGTTCGTAATATCTCGCTCCCCGGAGCCTATTGAATAAAATACCTGTGTCGTAGAGTCATGTTGTGATGCCTTGTTGTATTTGCACATATCGAGCATATTGTGTGTATGATTGAAATTCTTGGTATGTGTGGGATCTGACTATCTAGTTGTTTATCTTTAGTAGCCTCTCTTACCGGGAAATGTCTCCTAGTGTTTCCACCGAGCCATGGTAGCTTGCTACTGCACCGGAACACTTAGGCTGGCCGGCATGTGTCCTTCTTCGTTCCTGTGTCTGTCCTTTCGGGGAAATGTCACACGATGGATACCGGAGTCCTGTTAGCCCGCTACAGCCCGGTTCACCGAAGTCCTGCCAGCCTAGTGCTACAGCCTAGATTCACTCGCTGATGACCGACACGTTCGATGCTGGGTCATGGATGCCTGTCCCTGTAAGTTTGTGCCACTTTGGGTTTACGACTAGCCATGTCAGCCCGGGCTCCTTATTATATGGATGCTAGCGACACTATCATATACGTGTGCCAAAAGGCACAAACGGTCCCGGGCAAAGGTAAGACGACACCCGTGGGAATACCGTGCGTGAGGCCGCAAAGTGATATGAGGTGTTACATGCTAGATCAATGTGGCATTGAGTCGGGGTCCTGACACGGGCACCCTCGATGCACACGGATCGCTTGATCACCTCAAGCTGTCGGCAGGCATCCACCATCCGCTTGATCAGGCCGAAGTAGCTACTAGGCATTAGTTCACTAGGCCACATCCGGACTATGAAACTTTTCATAGCCAGTTCGGCCGCCCTGTGGAGTTCGACCAACTTCTTTAGTTGGTCACTCAGAGGCATCGGGTGTTCGGCCCCAGCTTACTGGGACTAGAACAGCTTCTCCGTTGAGTTCGCTCCTGGGCACGGTAGAAGTCTGTAGCGTCTGATACGCTGCGTGGCAGATCTGCGAATGCCCCTGGAGAGCTCCGAATTCGAGTAAGTAAAAGAAACGCCTCCTCCACATGTTTGCTTTGCATAAAGAACTTCTTACCTACTGCTATCTTCTTGGCCTCCTAGATCTCCTGCTGTGCTTTCTCGGCTTCGGCCTTGGCGCCTTTTAAATTTGTAAGGGCCTTCGCAAGCCCGGCCTCTTTCGCCTTCAGATCATGCTTCACGGCCTCGCATTTCTTGCCGAGGTCCTGGAGCTCTTGTTGTACCTCACCTACCCTAGCACTTTGCTTTTCGCGCTCCTTACACTCCGAGGCCACCTTGTCTTCGGCCTCGGACAGTGCTTTCTTCAGGGACGCCACTTCGGCGGTGGCCCCTGTTACACGGTCATGACACTTAGGTCTTAGACCCACCAATTCTGCCTATCCTTAAATATATAAGAGCGGGAATTACTTACCGTTGTTCTCTTTGAGCTGCCTCTTCGCGAGGTCGAGCTCTCCCTATGCCTGCTCCAGGTCCCGCTTCAGTTCGGCAACCTCGGCAGTACGGGCAGCAGCAGCAAGCAGCACAACCTGCTCATTCACAATAATACTTATGATTAGACTCTTGCGGATTATAATTGACCCTCTGCTCGGCTTTTCTTTCCGAACACCAAACAGAGTATCAGGGGCTACTACCTATCGGGTGGTAATTTTGCACATATTTATTACGTACCTCGAAGCCCGTTAGGAGGCTGGTGCAAACTTCGGTTAGTCCGCTCTTGGCGAACGAAACCTTCCAAATCACCATACTCATAAGAGTATGGTGCCCTTCATCCAGGGAAGCGCCGCGAAACACTTCCAGCAGACCGTCCGGCGCCCCATGCGCAACGGACGTCCGCGACACAGACGGCTCGCCCTCCCTAGCGAGGGGTCGCCCGCCTGAGTCCGGAACCTTCGAAGGTTCCCGAATTGTGTTCGGCTGAGAGCTTGGCTGGCTAAGGCTCTCATCGACACGGTCTGCGGGGATCTTGAACCCCGCATGTCCGACGTCTGGGACCCTGCCTCGAGGCATCTCTGGAGTCACCTCCCCCCGCTCTGGGAGCCTTCGGGACAACACCTCCGTGTCATCCGCGTGTTGAGGAGTAGTGGCTGTCGGAAGCAAATTGATCTCCGAATCACTCAGGGACCCGGAGGAAGACACTTCGGGGAGATCCCTGGCCGGCCTGCACATATGTTCGGCATTATAAAACTCAGAAACTATGAAGTGAAATCATGATAGAATGCGGACACTTACGATCGCACTAGGGGCTTCCCCCTGGGCAGCCACCCCTCCTCACTATGAGCGGCCGTGGCGGAATAGTCCCGGAAGGGGCACCTTCCCCTTCTTGGACGCCCCAGCCTCCCCCTCCAGGCCGACTTTTCTTTTCTTACCCTCCCTAGTGCGGGGAGGTGGAATTTCTTCCTGATTCCCCCCGCCTCCGCGGGAGGAATCTGACTCGTCGTCATCCGACGACAGGGGTATGACGGCCTTGTGCCGGGGGCCTTTTCCGGCCCCCTAGTCTGCCTCCTCGGACCCCTTATCCTTTCCGGATGGGGCGTTTTGTTTTTGTTCCTCGTCCCCTTCATGGGAGGAGTCCGCCTCGTCGTGTTCGGACGAGGCTTCCGGCACGACCATACGCCGGAGACCCTTCCGGATCCCCGGGGCCTTCTTCTCGGCCTTCTTCTCCAGCACCTTGTACGGCGCCGGGACCAGCATCTCCGTCAGGAGAGCATCTGCTGGGTCTTCTGGCAGCGGAGCCAAGCAGTAAACCTGCTCCGCTATCTCCACATAATCCTGAAGCAAATATGCACAACTACTTAAGGCACTCCCATGAATATATCGGGAAGAACTGGGTCTGGTGCTAGTCTAAGAACTCACCATCCTAGGAGCCCCCGCGGCGTGGAGCCCGTGGTCCTCAGATGTTGGAGGTACTTTGGAGGCCTTGAACAACACCTTCCACGCGCCTTTGTGTGTCATGTCGTAGAGCCTCCGGAGTGTCTGGTGCTCAGTTGGGACGAACTGCCACAGGTTGAGTGCCCGCCTTTGGCAGGGCAAGAACCGGCGGACGAGCATGACCTGGATCACATTGACAAGCTTGATGTTCTTGACCTTTATGCTTTTGACGCATGTTTGGAGTCTGGCCAGCTCTGTGGAATCGCCCCAGGACAGGCCCTTCTTCTCCCAGGAGGTGAGCCGCATAGGGGGGATCCGGAGCGGAACTTGGGGGCCACTACCCAGTTGGCGCCGTGCGGCTCGATGATATAGAACCACCCCGATTGCCATCCTTTTACGGTCTCCGCAAAGGAGCCATCGAGCCATGTGACGTTGGGCATTCTGCCCACCATGGCCCCTCCGCACTCCGCCTGTAGGCCGCTTACCACCTTCGGCTTCACGCAGAAAGTTTGCAGCCATAGGCCGAAGTGAGGCCGGATGTGGAGAAAGGCCTCGCACATGACGATGAACGCCGAGATGTTGAGGACGAAATTCGGGGCTAGATTGTGGAAATCTAGCCCGTAGTAGAACATAAGCCCGCGGACGAAGGGATGGAGTGGAAATCCCAGTCCATGGACGAAGTGGGCAACGAATACGACCCTCTCGTGGGGTCCTGGGGTCGGAATGACCTGCCCGGCGTCTGGTAGACAGTGCGCTATGTCCGCAGCCAAGTATCTGTCAGCCCGAAGATTTGCGATGTGCTTCTCCTTGACGGTGGAAGCCACCCACTTGCCTCCTGCTCCGGACATGTTTAGCTGTGTGGGGAAGACTTGGGCTTGGGCGCTGGAGCTCAAGGGGGCAAGAGTGGGCAAAGGAGGAAGAAGGCGTGGGTGAAAATGGGGGAATCTTATCCCTTTATAGAGGCACCGGAAGCGGTGCGTCTCCCCACTTGCCCATTGGGAATCGCTTGTTTCCCAAGCGCCACGATTAATGGCGTGGTGAGATTACCCATACCCGTATTGATGAGAATCCCATAATAAGGGGACACGATCGCTGCTTTGACGAGACGTGTCACAGAAACTGCCTCGTAATATGCGTTGTAGCTGGTTGTGGGGAAATTGTTCTAATAATGTATCCGATCATAATAACGTGTCATGTCATCAGAAAAAGTTGTCAGCAAACTGCATTTGTGAAATATCATTCTCTCTACGGTGGTATGCGAAGATCATCTTTCAGGTCCGGACACGATTTGAGTGTTCGATAATTGCTTTGGAGTATTCGGAGAAGGAACCCACCTTGCAATGCCGAAGACAATACTGCACGTCGGACTCATCTTCATTGAAGCCTGGTTCAAGGGCTACAGAGGGAGTGCTAGATTAGGGGGTATCCAGACAGCCGGACTATGTACAACGTTCGGACTATTGAAGCGTGAAGATACAAGACTCAAGACTTCGGCTCATGTCCGGATGGTACTTTCCTTGGCGTGGAAGGCAAGCTTGGCGATCCGGATATTATATTTCCTTCCTTGTAATCGGCTCCATGTAAACCCTAGCCCTCTCCGATGTCTATATAAACCGGAGAGGTTGGTCCTTAGAAGGCCGATCACAATTACAATCATACCATCATAGGCTAGCTCTTAGGGTTTAGCATGTACGATCTCGTGGTAGATCTACTCTTGTACTACCCATATCATCAATATTAATCAAGCAGGAAGTAGGAGTTTACCTCCATCGAGAGGGCCCGAACCTGGGTAAACATCTGTGTCCCTTACTTCTTGTTACCATCAGCCTTGACACACAGATCAGGACCCCCTACCCGAGATCCGCCGGTTTTGACACCGACACCCACCCCCACTTTATTTCTTGTTTGAACCAAGTACAAGATTTGACTCCATGAAGTAGCTTTACCTCTAACAATAGAAGAAGAAAAATAGGTGACGTTGGACCATCCGATCGAGAGGGGATGAGAGGTAGAAAATGATGCACCTGCAGCAACATAGCAAGTTGGGGAAGTAGAGCTAAGGCAGTTTCGAAGGAAGATATACCTGAAGGTCATCGAGATGTGGATAGGTGGGCGGTGTGAGGCTGGATCCGCCCACACTAGGGCAACGACGAAGGGATCGGAGGACCTCTCGTGCCGGCGCTCGGCCAGAGATAACGGTGCGGCCGGTAGTGGGTCTCCTCCCTCGCTCTCGACGACGGCCTAAATGCTGCCCCTCCTCCCCTTCAACAGCGGAGGGGATACGTCCGGTTCTATAACCAGTGGTGAGGATAGAAAGATAGTGTTTTTTGAAGGGAGAAAGACAGTGTTACCACCCCTATCTTGTTTAGATCTGGAGAGGATGAGAGTGTGTGAATAGAGAAATCCTAGCAAGCAATCGTGGAGGCTCCGGCCTATATATACGTAGTGGGGTAGTTTTCCTTATTCCCTCCATCAAAACAATCGTTTAAAATTGTGTACTATACGTGCCAGGTCTCCATTTTTTTAGTTGTTGATTGTTTTTTGAGATAGTTACCCGCTTGTTCCAAGTGGTGTTACAGTGTGTCAGACACACTTTTTTTGAGGGTGCCAGGTCGCACTTTGTATCGTTCAAGTCTGGTACAAGTCCCTCCATTAAATGAACAACCACCCCCTCGTAAAAATTGTGAACAAGCCCATGGCTAAAATTATTGGAAACGTGGGTTGCCCCAACATGCATTATTATTTATATTTTCTACTCCCTCAAGTTCTTAAATATAAGTCTTTTTTTATTCGCCACACTAAAGACAAGAATTTTTTTATTAGCAGTGAACCCCACATGTCATAGACACAAAAAGTGTGGCAAGATTCCCTTAGCCAAGCCAAAGTGTGTCTAGCAATTTGAGCAACTCAAGTTAGGCAAGTGTGGCAAGTGTGGGAAAAATAATTTGGAAACATAAGACAAACATAGTCACAATCCAAACAGCCCCGTAATTTTTTGTGACATGAATGAAAATTTGGTTAGTTAAATTTATAGTCAAAATTTGGCTAGGTGCATCAAATCAACACATGCAAGTATCAAAACGGAGGTCACAGCATGCATGCATGCGTTGTACTCCCTCCATTTCCAAATATAAGTCTTTTTAGACATTGTAACAAGTGACTACATACGAAGCAAAATATGTCTACATACATCCGTATCTAGTAGTCCATTTGAAATGTGTAAAAAGACTTATATCGAGTGCAGTCCTACAACGCCCCCTCCCTCGCGCATGAGCGTGGTGGCTGGCAGGACTAGTAGGAGCTTTGGCTACACGCTTCTTGACGGTGGCGAACTTGTGGATGGACTTGACCATCATGTCATCCATGCGAGAGGTGAACCCGGCATTGGTGAGGGCTACGACGCTGGCGGTCGCCAGCACTGTCTGGAAACGCTACACGGTGCGGGGCCACAGGCTGGCGCCTTGGATGATTTGGCATAGCCGACTGTCGCTCGCGACCATCGCCTCCATAGGTGCTTCTGGCTTCTGGTCACTTGGTCTTGGATTGGAGTGAGCAGTGTTGCGTAGTGATTGAGAAAGAACATTTATTGTCAATCTAACCCTGCCATCCATAGACCTCTTTGGTTTAGAGTTAGTTCAGGGTTCGAATCTAACTCTAACCTCTAACTGAGTTAGTAGAGTTCTCCTCATCTCGGTTCATCGCCATCATACTTTCCTCATTTCTGTGTTTTCAGTATGCTGCAAATCAAAGAGGCCCTTAGACTGGTTTGGTCCGGTAGTTTTTTCCAAACGTGTTATGTCCAAAATTTAATGAACGTGCTCCAGTTTCTATGAAAGTAATCTAGTTTCATGTAGTAATTCATTTATTTATTTATTCTTCTGCGGGGGGTTTGCATGTAATTCATGAGGTCCGAAATGTAAAGTACCCCGGCATATGCTCCGAGTCGTGCATGCACTACGACCCAGATGCTCTATGTCCCACATCTCGGCAAAAGGGTGCACGTCGAAATAGCCTAGGAGTGCATATAGGAGGATAAATGCGTGAAAAAATATGTACGGTGAAGCGTAGCTGCGGTTCGAAAAGGAGACCTAATGTGATGACAGATATAGGTCGCACGCACCCAACTAGTGGTAGTAATAGACATACGACTGCCTTTTCCCTAAAAAAAGAGGTACGAGTGCTTAGTACTCCTATTCTATCAACGCGAGTCCCATCTGACAATAGCGTATGTGCTACAGCTAGCTCTTCTCCCTCGTTTCTCTCTTCTAATTCTAAACTCAGCCGACGCCCGGTGGGCGGGGTGGGGATTTGCTGATGGTCGGTTTGCTCAACTGCGGCCCCACCTCATAGTGAAAACGTTACTACTGGAATAAAAATGCCATATACTCCTATACTAATAAAACATTAAGGCCACGAGGTGATGCAGTGCTGGTTACAGGAGGCAAGAAGAAGAGATGCATCGAACGGCGGGTAAGTAGCAGCGGCTTTCGTGGCCAGGTCGACGTGCTTCTGAACAATGGCGTCCAAAGATTCCAGCCGCTGGAAGAAGGCCAACGTCTTTCTTTCATCACTAGCCTTGTAGTGTCCTATGAAGATGATTTCCTCGTAGACGTGGATGTGTAGGTCGGTGGTTTCTTGCATGGCGAGGCGCTGCGCGACGAGTGTGGCCTCGAGGTGCACATTCTTCATCGCGACTTCCGGCAACTGCAGGGCCACCAGGGCTTGAAAGAGTTCGTCACCATGCAGGCCGATGAGGGTGGCAGGCAATGAGGAGCCTGGGCGCGCGGGCTGGAGCAGTACGGCAAGGTCGCCCGCGTGCTTCTTGACGGCGGCAAACTTGCGGATGGAGTTGACCATCATGTCATCCATGCGAGAGGTGAAGCCGGCATTGGCGAGGGCTACGACGCTGGCGGTCGCTAGCATCGTCTGGAAACGCTGCGTGGAGCGGGGCCGTAGGCCGACGCCTTGGATGATTTGGCACAGCCGACTGCCACTCGCGTCCATCGCCTCCATAGGTGCTTCTGGCTTCTAGTCACTTGGTCTTGGATTGGAGTAAGTAGTGTTGCGCAGAGACTAAGGAGTAGATGGATTGGATTGGTGGTGCGCCTTTATATGAGAATCCAAACTCTGTTGCATTCACATCATGCTGGCTCTATTCTGCTTCTCTAATTAATTCCCTCTGCATGTAGAGTAATTTGAGGATGCATCATTGACCGTTCAACGTCTCGGGAACTGCTACCCTCTCCCTCCTTGGCATTCAAGCACCTATGGAGGCGACTGCCGCTCGCATCTATTGCGTGTCAGGAGACGTTCCCGTCGACGACGAGGTGCCTATGGTGACTCTGTAAATTTCAAGATGATAGTACTAGTATACTCAATATTGTGCACTATGACCAAGGCCAAAAGGAAAACGAGAGAACTAGTACGTATTTATTTACGGTGTAGATTCACTCATTTTTCTCCAGATGTACTCCGTCTCGGTGTAGTCTAGTCACTTGTTGAAATCTCTAGAAAGGCAAATACTCCTTTCTGGTTATAGGGCTATACTAGCAAGTACTTACTACAAATAGTGGGTTCACATAGCAATTTTGTCTCATGCAAGAGCCTGGCTATATGCGTGCTCCAAGGTTCACAACTGCCACGTTCGGGTTGCACTTGGCTCTTCGCCTCTTCGAGAAGACGAACAATGATGTTACTACTACTGCTTTTACAGTATCGAATCCACTGTTGCATCTCCGTCCACCGTGAGCGGGAGGGATAGTTTGTTGTAGTACTATTATAAGCAAAAGCTTGTCCTCGTCTACGAGCCACCGCGTGCATGGGCGAGGGAGAAGGCGTGTAGTAGTAAAATCAAGCTTCTCCTTGTTATACGAGTTGACGCAACACATCATAGTACTGGCCCCACATGGTTGCCTCTAAACTTGGCTGAAAGACCCGTAGAGTACAATACTCCATTTGCTGCAACCTCTAACATTTCCCCCACCACAAATTAAAATATATATTCCTATCTTGACCAGATGAGCGTGCAAACTAGAATCACCAGGATGACAGGTAGGGTCAGAAGATAATTTTAATCAAAAAAATATAGCATGGAGCCGACCCCAACGATTTTAAGCTTACACGCACGATACATGCTATCCTAGACTACTCTACACATGAAACTGCCACATGAGCGACCGGGCTGCGCTTGGCACTTCGCCTCTTTGGGAAGTCGAACAAAATGATGGAGTACTACTGCAGTGGAGGAGTACTACAGTATGCTTCTGGCCATCTGACACCGATTGAACTACTGCATGTCCAACACGTACGGGAGGGAGAGCATGTAGCGAACGAAAGCTTCTCCTAGTCCTGCCAGCCACCACTCTCATGGGAGAGGGAGGGACGAATCTTCATTGACTTACTGCTCCTGCCTTTGCGTCCATGACAGGTGGGCCCAAATGGTCGGTGTCCCACCTGTCATGCAGCCAAAGGCAGGTGCGGTTAAGGCGAGAGGGCATTGTAGTAATCAAACTTCTTGGTCTTGTACGAGTTGACGCGACACATCAAAGCACTTCACTCGATATATTTCAATTTGCGTTGATTGATGCATTAATTACAACGCATGCATGCATGTCGTGACTCTCCTTTTGATACTTGCATGTGTTGATTTAATGCACCTTGAAGTAGTATGAATATGTGACGGTAAAGCTTTGTAATGCCCCGGCCCTAATAAAGCGAGAGATGGTTGTGCATGAGGAGGGCGAGATCCTGCAGACGGAACCGGACCCTACGATGGAGCTCTCTATGGTCTTGATGGACCTCACCTTGCTCCACTGCCCCTTGTGCCTCCGCCCCTTGAAGCCTCCAATGTATGAGGTTCTGTGGCACCCCGGCTCAGAGAAACCGGAACGCCTCGTATTCCAGCCTAGAGATCGAGGAGAAGTCTGTGGAATACGACACTGCTTGACAAAGAACAAATCAGCTCTTATTACAATAATAAATACAAAGGTCTGATGTTACAAAGGTTCACATCGGCACGGCGACACTACGCCTGCGATACTACACTTTCTCTATGCTAGCAGCGGAACAACTCGTAGCAGCGGAAATCTTCTAGCAGTTTAAAAATAACTAAGGTGGTGAACTCCACTCCGCAGGGACTCTGGCTGGGACACAATCTAGCTCGCACGAACGAAAACCACGACAAGCAATCAAGCAATCATGGCATCACCTGCAATCTGGCATGACACGCCAGAGCAGTACATTGAATGTACTTGCAAGCTCACAACAACCAAAAACATCAAAGCAAGACAACAACATAGCATTAGGCATGTTAATTAAATTAACAACTACCATAATACAACAGCTACTACTAAGCATGATATGAAACTACTACAATACGGATAAATCACCATCTCTGATCTCCATAATCATATCTCTCTTGGCTAACCGGCCAAGCAATATACCATCTCGATCACCTCGTGATCAAAACCAAACGGTGATCTTTCCAGTGATCACAACCATGACCAATATTTGGCCCGTGATCCTTACGGCGATCACAACCACGACCAATATTTGGCCCGTGATCCTTACGGCGATCACAACCACGACCAATATTTGGTCAAATATCCACATATAAACCACCTATAAGTCATTCCGTCATGTGAGTGTTGATCGAACGGTGTGACCTAGTACGAACCCATGCCCATGACCGAGGACGCGGCTATCGATAGATTAAACACACTCTGCAGAGGTAGCGCACTGTACCCACACCACGGAACCTGTCACGACCGGTTTTCCAATAGAATACTTATTGAGAAACCGATCTTTTTAGTCCAGTATGAGGAAAAATACTCCTGGCTGGTAGACAAAATCTTGATACAGTAAGCCAGTAGCATTAAATATATTACATGGTCGAGCTAGGGTTGCTCAACAATTTATTACAGACACGCCAATAATTATACATAATGGCGGATATGACACAATGGTGTGGTGGCATACTACTGACTCGTAATAAAAGTGGTGGTGGAAATATCACAGTGGAGTGGATAACATGACTCCTAAACTGGCAGCTCATCGGGCGTCGAGGTGAGGCTCGACGAATCTTTTTCGGGTAGTGGAAGCGGATATAACACAGTGACCAAATCCAGGATCGCACGAGACTGACTGGGACTCCTCTAGGCGTCGGACTCGCTATCGAACTCTTCATCCATGAGATCGCCTTCGTCAACATCTGGCCAAATCAACAAGATAGGTGAGTACTTTGAAAGTACTCGCAAGATAGTTCGGACGTAAGATATAACAAATGCATGCATCAATGCGTCATGAGCAATTAGTAATGCACATTCAAATGATTAACTTGCACGACAATGTTAACAATAAGGAAGTCAGGCGGTAGTCGTCCTGAAATCCTCAAAATAACTAAAAACCGATCGGGTGTCTGAAGCGATGCCCCGAAGGGTGAACAAATAAATAATCATGCCGCAGTCGGGCGTCTAAGCGACACCACATAAAGGGCGTACATTGAAAAGTAAAGGACATGCGTGCAACAGTCGGACGTCGGAGCGACATCACAGAAAGGGCTTATATCAAAAGTAAATAACAAGCGTGCCACAGTCGGACATTTGAGCGACATCGCAGAAAGGGCTTATATCAAAAATAAATAACAAATATGCCACAGTCGGACATCTGAGCGACATCACAGAAAGGGCTTATATCAAAAGTAAACAAATATGCCACAGTCGGACGTCTGAGCGACATCGCAGAAAGGGCTTATATCAAAAGTAAACAAATATGCCACAGTCGGACGTCTCAGCGACATCGCAGAAAGGGCTTATATCAAAAGTAAACAAATATGCCACAGTCGGACGTCTGAGCGACATCGCAGAAAGGGCTTATATCAAAAGTAAACAAATATGCCACAGTCGGACGTCTGAGCGACATCGCAGAAAGGGCTTATATCAAAAGTAAACAAATATGCCACAGTCGGACGTGTGAGCGACATCGCAGAAAGGGCTTATATCAAAAGTAAACAAATATGCCACAGTAGAACGTCTGAGCGACATCGCAGAAAGGGCTTATCTCTAAAGTAAACAAATATGCCATAGTCGGACGTCTGAGCGACATCGCAGAAAGGGCTTAAATTCATTATTAAACTCACAAAATATAATACTCGTGAGAAATATTCAACACATAGTAATAAACGGGTTAGTCCATCCATAGGAATAAACATTCAACCGGACTTAACACTCATGTGGTTCTCCGGAGTTTTTGTCACCGAGACTGACACATGACAAGATAAGTTGAACACGGTATTTGGACATGGATAAGATGATTCATAGAATTTTTGACTCTGCAGAGTTTGTACTAAAATACCCACAGCCAACGGATTTCCGTAGTCACGAGGACTAGTTCCATTTACGGTATTTCGTAAGAAACACATCTAACCAGTACACACCCATCCCACCTCATGATGCCAGGAATCACCCTAGACAGCGTTGAAGAAAAACTTTGAGACGGGGAGATCACAATCTCGAATAGCATGGGATCAAATTTATATACGCGCGCTCTAAGGGGTGCCCCCCTCTCGGTCCCAATCGGAAACACCCATGCCCCCTGACCGGATGACTGGCTTTAATCCAGGGCCATGGAACCATCATCACGGCCTCTCGATTTGGTATGTACCGGGAAAGCGGTTTGCAACTTACTAAGCCATATCCCTTGCGGAAAACATGTGGTAGTACAAGAAGGGAAAACGGATGGAAACTGGAGTGAATCATTTCACACTGGAGTCAAATAGTCTGGCATAAGACTGGCATGCTACAACACTGCCATCTTACCCATTCTCATGCCATCACATGGCCATGCAAACTCATATCCAACAACTCATGGATTTTCGAAAACTCACTTGCCTCATCTTTGCATGTAACATAACATTCATCGAGATGCTCATAAACATGCCATGAAACTACTTACTGCAAACATGTCAAAGACACTCATCATATCAAAAGTTCAAACATGCTTGCCTGGTTCGGAGTAGTCGGAGTCTAGCTTGGCGAGGTTCGCGGTTCCGTCACCTCCTTCGGTATCTACGGTATAAAGAAACATACGCGCTAACGTAAATACCGTGAGGTGCACAAAAGTATTCCAAATATTTCTCAAATAAATATGATAAAAAACTAGAAAAAAATTTAAAGAGGACAGAAAAGGAATTAATCAAAAATCCTTTTCTGTTTAAAAGTTATTAGGGTTTTAATCCATAGACCTTTCTGTAATGAAACAGAAACTTCTCAGGGGGCTGAACAGAAAAGACCAGAAAAACGCTTCAGACGGAAAGCGTATTTGCCCAAATTCGTTTTAAGAAAATGTTTCAAAAAAAAGAAAAGAGAGGCTGACGGACGGGTCCCACCCGTCAGGTTTGAATTTTCAAACAGGGAGAACAGAGCTCGTCGGTGCCCGAGAGCTGCGGTGGTCGCCGGCGGCGATCCACGGTGAGGCAGAGGGATCGGGCGATACCTACGTGCTCATCATGTCCTTCCGCGTCAGTGGGTGGTGGTGGTGGTCGCCGGCGAGCACCACGTCGACGGCGGCCCTTGCTCCGGCGGACGGCGGCTCGGGTGGAGTTGGATCTCGCTGGGGAGTGCTGCGGAGGTCAACTTGAAGCTGGGGTTAGCTCACTGGGTGCTCTAGGAAGCTACTGACGCGGTTTGGGCGTCGGGGATGACCTTACCGGAGTGGATCGAGATGGTGGCCGAGGCGGATCGGGGCGGCCGAAGTTGGGGGAGGAGACCTCCTCGATGTCCTCCCAGTGGCTTGGCGAGGCATTGGTGGGGTGCAGTGGTGGTGTGTGTTCGAGAGCGAGCTCGGGGCCTCTTTTTATAGGCGATCCGAGGCGGTGGCCGTGAACGGGGATTTCCGGCGATGGTAACGGCGGCGCAGAGCTTGGTCGGGGAGTTTAGGGAGTTGGGCGTCAACGTGGAGATCCACTGGTCCCATTTAGGTGCTAACCAGGTTTGGATTAGGTGCCACCGCAGAAGCTGCCGGCATCGGCGATGCTCGCCGCCACCGGCACCTGCATCCGTCCAAGAGGGCGTGCAGTGTTCTGGTCAAGGAGGAGAGGCTATGCGCAATGCGCCAGGGCGCACAGGTGATCGATGACAACACTCTGACGAAAAAGGACACTGCAATCTCTGAACTTTCTGAAAGTTTACAGGAACAGTGCCGGCCAAGTGCTCGACGAAATGATTTTGGCATGTGGGAAATTTTCCTTGAGCTGTTTTTTCGTGGGGTGGCCTCTCATTGCATCTGGGGCCTGCCTGAATTTTGGTAGAATTTTTGGAGTAGAGGAGATATGAATTTCACCAAATTTGACAAATCTGGTCCAAATTTGCAGAGGCTGATATTTGAAAATTTTGAAAATAGGAAGAGTGGATCTTGATGGTTCTAGGTTGTGGGTGCTAAGGACTATCCAGAGGAGTTGATTTGAGATCAAAACTCGAAGGCAATTAGGTACTTGCTTTGTAAATCACCTAGGCTTAAAATAAATGACAGAATTATTTTGGGAAATAAAATAAATGAAATAAAATCCAAAAATGGGTTGGACATGTTGGAACAGAAAGTTTGGATTGCCCCAAAGTGGAAGGAGGGGTTTTGGGAAGATTTACCACATGAGGCATGGTAAAACCATGGATGGTTTCAATATAAGAGAAGTCCCAAAACTCCTAGGGTTTCTTAATAAAAGAAAATAAATCCCAAAAAAATTAAATTTGAGAAGGGGACAACCATAAGAAAGGTTTTTAATAACCAAACACCAAGGTTGGAGAAGATACCAAAATAAAATCCTTGCCAAGGGGGAAAAAGTTTTGAGAGAGAGGTTTTTGGAAGAATTTAAATGACCTTCTTTAAATCCAACAAAGTATTTGTTGAAAACCAACTAAAAATTTTGGAGTGTCACAACACCTACCCCCTTAGGAAAAATCTTGTCCCCGAGATTTCAGCGGATCCTCAAATAAGTGTGGGTGCTCTGTTCGAAGAAAATCCTCTCTTTCCCAAGTGGCTTCACTCTCGGTGTGATTGCTCCACTGAACTCTGAAAAACTTGATGGTTTTCTGTCCGGTCCTTCTTTCAGACTCCTCCAATATTTTTACTGGATGTTCCGGATAGGTGAGGTCTGGTTGCACGTCAATGTTTTCATGGGATATTTGCTTCTCTGGGTTGCTTACGCACTTCCTTAATTGCGAGACGTGGAACACGTTGTGGACATCGGATAATTCTTCGGGTAAGTCTAGCTGGTAGGCTACCGTGACTCTTCGTGCCACTATGCAGAATGGTCCGATGAATCTTGGTGCTAGCTTCCCCTTAATCTTGAATCATTGCAGGCCCCTCATTGGAGATACTCGTAGGTACACAAACTCACCGGGTTCGAATCTGACTCCACGATGTTTCTGATCGTAATAACTCTTCTATCGGCTTTGAGCTGTCTTGTGTCGGTCCTTGATTAGCTTGACCTTTTCTTCGGCTTCTTTGAGAATGTCTGGGCCGAAGACACAGCTGCCTCCGGTCTCTGACCAATTTAGCAGGGTACGACATCTCCGCTCGTACAAGGCTTCAATGGTGCCATTTGCAGGTTGGGTTGGTAACTGTTGTTGTATGCGAAATCTGCGTATGGCAAGCTTTCCTCCCAACTGGTTCCATAAGTGAGGACACATGCTCTCAGCATGTCTTCTAGAATTTGGTTTACGCGTTCAGTTTGTCCGTCAGTTTGGGGGTGGTATGCTGTATTGAAAGCTAGTTGAGTTCCCAGAGCCTGTTGCAGGTGATCCCAAAATCTGGAGATGAATTGTGTGCCCCTGTCAGATATTATGGTCTTTGGAACTCCATGTAAGCAGACGATACAAGAAAGATAAAGCCTGGCAAGCTTCTGAGTGGTGTGGGTCGTCTTCACAGGGATGAAGTGTGCTACTTTAGTCAGTCTATCTGTGACGACCCATATGGCATCACTCCCGTGTCGTGACTGAGGTAGCCCAACAATAAAATCCATTCCAATCTCGTCCCATTTCCACTCGGGTATCTTATTCGGTTGTAATAGCCCAACCGGTTTCTGGTGCTCGGCCTTGATGCGTTGACATGAGTCACAACATGCAATGAACGTGGCTATGTCCCTTTTTATACCGTGCCACCAAAATGTTTCCTGAAGATCCTTGTACATTTTTGTTCCTCCAGCATGGATTGAATACGGAGCGGTGTGGCCTTTAGCTAAGATTTGCTGTTTAAGGTCCTTGATATTTGGTACGCAAAGTCTATCTCCGTACCACAATATTCCCTGCTCGTCAATAACGAATTCTGAGGCCTTGCCCAAATTCACCTTCCGTTTTATGCCATCAATGCTGGGGTGCCCACGCTGAGCCTCCTTAACCTTTTCTATCAGGGTAGGTTGTATTTCTAAATTTGACGCACTGCCTTCGGTGACCACCATCAAGTTGAGCTTAGCAAACTCCTGCCGAAATTCAGGTCTCAGGTTTGGTAGGCTGTCGTTGTTCGGACTGGGGTTTCGACTTAAAGCATCTGCCACTACATTTGCTTTTCCTGTATGGTAGTGGATTCCAACATTATAATCCTTCACTAATTCCAACCAGTGTCGTTGCCGTAAATTCAGTTCTGGTTGTGTGAAAATATACTTGAGGCTCTTATGGTCCGTGTATATTTCACAACGATTTCCAAGTAAAAAGTGTCTCCATTCCTTGAGTGCATGAATAACTGCTGCTAACTCCGGGTCATGAGTAGGATAATTTTCCTCATGCTTGCGAAGTTGTCTGGAAACATACGCGACTACCTTGCCTTCTTGCATCAATACGCATCCGAGGCCCTTCCGGGATGCGTCACAATACACCTAAAAATTCTTGTGTATGTCTGGCACAATTAATACTGGTGCTGTCGTTAACTTCCTTTTTAGTTCTTGGAAACTTTTCTCGCAAGCTTTCGTCCATTCAAACTTCTTGTCTTTCTTGAGTAGCTGCATCATTGGCTTTGCTATAGTGGAAAATCCTTCAATAAATCTTTGGTAGTAACCTGCCATTCCCAAGAAACTTCGTACGTCCGTCACGCTAGCTGGTGGTTTCCAGCCAAGTACGGCCTTGACTTTTTCCAGGTCTACGGCAATACCTTCTTGGGTCAGTACATGGCCCAGAAAACCTACTTGTCTTAGCCAAAATTCACACTTGCTAAACTTTGCGTACAGTTGATGCTTCCTGAGTTCTCCTAGTACAATTCTGAGATGTTCAGCGTGTTCTTCTGGTGTCTTGGAGTAAATCAGAATATTGTCGATGAATACCACAACAAACTTGTCCATAAACTTCATAAATACTTTGTTCATGAGGTGAACAAAATATGTGGGGGCGTTCGCTAGCCCAAATGGCATTACAGTGAACTCATACAATCCGTATCTGGAGGTGAAGGTTGTCTTGGGGATATCTTCTGTTCGTACCTTTAATTGATGGTATCCCGACCTGATGTCAATTTTTGAGAATACCTTGGCCTAAGCGAGCTGATCAAATAAATCATTTATCCGTGGCATCGGATATTTGTTCTTGATTGTGACCATGTTAAGTGCTCGATAGTCTATACACAATCTCAGTGTTCCATCCTTATTTTTGGCAAATAAAATTGGTGAACCCCAAGGTGAGGAACTGGCTCATATATATCCTTTGTCCAGTAATTCTTTTACGTGCTTCTTCAATTCTACCAACTCGGATGGTGCCATTCTGTATGGTTTCTTGTATATGGGAGCGGTTCCGGGTGCTAGCTCAATGCTGAATTATATCTCTCGATCTGGTGGCAGGCCTGGTAGTTCTTCGGGAAATATGTCTAGAAATTCACACACTACTGGAACCTTGCTTAATTCAGAAACGTCCACCTTGTTCAATCTCGGTTTCCGGGATATTTTTCTTTCTTTGGCTGAAACTTATTGTCTTCCCATGGTGGTGGGTGAGAATTACGGTCCTGTTGAAGCAGTCAATAAAACCTTTGTTGGTGGTTAACCAATCCATCCCTAAGATGACATCCAGTCCTTTATTTTCCAACACAATATGGTTGGTGTGAAACTTCAATCCTTCAAACTCAGTAACCACACCTTGGCAGTATATCTGAGTAACTTGCTTAATCCCAGCGGACTTGATGATCATGGATTTTTCCAAGGGAAGCATTGAAAAATTATTTTGCAAAGCAAAACTCTTCGAAATGAATGAGTGAGAAGCTCCAGAATCAAACAAAACCGTGGCAGGTATTGTGTTGATAGGGAATGTACCGAGTACGATATCCGGGGCATTCTGTGCTTCCTCTCTGGTCACGTGGTTCAGATGACCCTTCCTGTGGTTGTTATTGGGGTTGAAATTGTTTCGCTTGGGCGCTGAATTATTGCCACCGTTGTTCTGCTTTGGGGTAGAGTTCCTTGGCTTGGGGCACTGCTTGGCATAATGCCCTTCCTCCCACAAGCGTGGCATGTAACGCCTGGGCAATATGTGAACTCCTTGTCCCTTGCATGGAAATTCTTGATTGGGCGTGAGACGTTTGTCGTGCGTTTGTGTGTCCCACCCTTATGAAAATCCGTCTTGCTTCGGTGGTTGCGAGCAAGAGTAGTCTGGTCCCTTTTTCGCTTGCGGAAACCCTCCAAGCTACGTCTCTCATTTTCCAAGGTAATGGCCTTATCCACCAGCGTTTTAAAATCTGGGAAGGTGTGCACAACCAGCTAGCATTTGAGCGCGGGCGCCAGACCGTCTAGGAATTTTTCCATCTTCTTGCTTTCAGTCATACGCTCTTCGTTGGTGTAGTGAGACAACAGAGTAAACTGACCGTTGTATTCTGACACCATCATGGTCCTTTGTTTGAGGTCATCAAACTCTCTCTTCTTGATCTTCATAAGACTTTTAGGAATATGCGCCCCACAAAACCTTCTTTGAACTCCTCCCAGGTTATATTATTTTCGTTGGTGTGCATGTGTATGAAATTTTCCCACCATGATGCAGCTGCTCCAGTGAGATAGTGCGGTGCATATAGCACTTTCTCAAGGTCTGAACACTGTGCAATAATTAATTTTCGTTCCATGTCTCGAAGCCAGTCCTCGGCCTCAAGAGGTTTGTCAGTATGAGAAAATGTTTGGGGACGCGTCTTCTGTAGCTTAGATAACTTGGATTGCTGCTGATACTGTCCATGGTGATTTCCCATATTGATGACTTGGTTCATCATTTCCTGATGTTGTTGCTGACTTTGCTCATAAAGGCGGCACATTTGGGAAAGTGTTGTTTCACTGTCCCGTTGACTTGACTGCCCCTGTGTGAAATTGTTGCTTGGTTGGGTGCCATAATTTTCCTCTGCCGGAGTTGGCATGGAGCGCGTCCAAGGGCGAGACATTTTTCACTCTAGGGATATATTTTGTAAAACTCATAAGAAAGGGAAAAGATTCGCAAAAATTCAATAAATGCATAAATACTGGAAAAAAATAAATGTTCCAGGATTTAAAAAATGAAAATCGATTGCGCACGGAGAAGGACTGCTCATTACATATCTTACATGCAGGCGGTAATTATACAATACATCACTCAGGATATGCGTACATATTCCTGACATGTTATTTAGGCTAGTGCACTTCTCCCAGTTCCTACATGATGCGCAAACAAGCTACTTCTCACAACCTATGTACATATAAACATATCGTACAAGTCGGTACATCGCATGGCGGCTAAGCGTACTCAGTCGGAGATGGTAAGGATCTCCCTTGGCCTGTCGAGGGTGAGGCGCAGTGAGGCTGGGGACTCAACCTCCTCCTCGCTAATAGGCTCCAGACGTGAAATGCTGTGCTGAGTAGATGGAGCGGGCGCCATAGGAGGAGCAACACGGACGGGAGTGGGCGCAAAGGGTGGTGTGGTGCGGGCTAGAGTGGGTGCAATGACTTGGTTGAACTCCTCGGTGGTAGGTAGGCGACGAGCAGTGGCGAGAATGGTAGGTGAACAAGATGCCGAGGACGAGACGAAAGTCAGTGGCGGTGCGGTGTGCAGGAGCTCCCTCCTGTTGGCAGCACAGCCATGGACTGAGTCCATGCGGGCAGCCACAAGGCCGTCCACCAGGTTGTTGAAGGCTGCCTCCAGAGCCCGGAGGTACTCGATAAGTATCTCAAAAGCCTCATCTCGTTCTCCTCTGGGGCAAGAGAACGCGTAGTGACAGGTGTATGGCACGTGGCATGGAAGGTAGCAGTAACGATGAGTCTTCATCGAAGGAAGGACATCCCTGAGATGAGCTATCGCCTCACGGGCTGCCATCTGCATAGCATGCTTCTCCGTAGGCATGGCTCTTCCCAAGTACCGGAAGGGGCATAACTCAACACGCCCTCCCTTGAATTGCACCGCGGCCTGGCGCATGGTCAGACTGTCGTTGACCTTGTGCTGATAGAGGGTGAAGACTAGGCGCATAGATGGCCCCATCGCGACCTGGACGATGAAGGAGAGAAGCTTGACGAACCCATCAGGCACGTTGGCGAACATCTGTGACTCGCAGTTGTTGTCAGCCATCTACAAAAGTAGGCAAAAATTCTGAGTGGTCAAGTCATAAATTTATGCTGACTGTCAGAAAGTGAATACATTTGCAAAAATATGAATTAGCTCTATCATGCTAATAACCGATTAGCGATCACGCCTAGTGGCTTCCTACAGTCAGCCTGGTTCTGGTACCAAGCTTGTCACGGCCGGTTTTCCAATAAAATACTTATTGAGAAACCGATCTTTTTAGTCCAGTATGAGGAAAAATCCTCCTGACTGGTAGACAAAATCTTGATACAGTAAGCTAGTAGCATTAAATATATTACATGGTCGAGCTGGGGTTGCTCAAGAATTTATTACAGACATGCCAATAATTATACATAATGGCGGATATGACACAATGGTGTGGTGGCATACTACTGACTCGTAATAAAAGTGGTGGTGGTAATATCAAAGTGGAGTGGATAACCTGACTCCTAAACTGGCAGCTCATCGAGCGTCGAGGTGAGGCTCGATGAATCTTTTTCGGGTAGCGGAAGCGGATATAACACAGTGACCAAATCCAGGATCGCACGAGACTGACTGGGACTCCTCTAGGCGTCGGACTTGCTATCGAACTCTTCGTCCATGAGATCGCCTTCGTCAACATCTGGCCAAATCAACAAGCCAGGTGAGTACTTTGAAAGTACCCACAAGATAGTTCGGACATAAGATATAACAAATGCATGCATGAATGCGTCATGAGCAATTAGTAGTGCACATTCAAATGATTAACTAGCACGGCAATATTAACAATAAGGAAGTAGGCGGTAGTCCTCCTGAAATCCTCAAAATAACTGAAAACCGATCGGGTGTCTGAAGCGACGCCTCGAAGGTGAACAAATGAATAATCATGCCGCAGTCGGGCGTCTAAGTGACCCCACATAAAGGGCTTATATTGAAAAGTAAAGGACATGCGTGCCACAGTCGGACGTCGGAGCAACATCACGGAAAGGGCTTATATCAAAAGTAAATAACAAGCACGCCACAGTCGGACGTCTGAGCAACATCGCAGAAAGGGCTTACATCAAAAATAAATAACAAATATGCCACAGTCGGACGTCTGAGCGACATCGCAGAAAGGGCTTATATCAAAAGTAAACAAATACGCCACAGTCGGACGTCTGAGCGACATCGCAGAAAGGGCTTATATCAAAAGTAAACAAATATGCCACAGTCGGACGTCTGAGCGACATCGCAGAAAGGGCTTATATCAAAAGTAAACAAAATTCCACAGTCGGACGTCTGAGCGACATCGCAGAAAGGGCTTATATCAAAAGTAAACAAATATGCCACAGTCGGACATCTGAGCGACATCGCAGAAAGGGCTTATATCAAAAGTAAACAAATATGCCACAGTCGGACGTCTGAGCGACATCGCAGAAAGGGCTTAAATTCATTATTAAACTCACAAAATATAATACTCGTGAGAAATATTCAACACATAGTAATAAACGGGTTAGTCCATCCATAGGAATAAACATTCAACCGGACATAACACTCATGTGGTTCTCGGGAGTTTTTGTCACCGAGACTGACACTTGACAAGATAAGTTGAACACGGTATTTGGACATGGATAAGATGATTCATATAATTTTTGAATCTGCAGAGTTTGTACTAAAATACCCACAACCAACGGATTTCCGTAGTCACGAGGACTAGTTCCATTTACGGTATTTCGTAAGAAACACATCTAACCAGTACACACCCATCCCACCTCACGATGCCAGGAATCACCCTAGACAACGTTCAAGAAAAACTTTGAGACGGGGAGATCACAATCTCGAATAGCATGGGATCAAATTTATATACGCGCGCTCTAAGGGGTGCCCCCCTCTCGGTCCCAACCGAAAACACCCATGCCCCCTGACTAGATGACTGGCTTTAATCCAGGGCCATGGAACCATCATCACGGCCTCTCGATTTGGTGTGTACCAGGAAAGCGGTTTGCAACTTACTAAGCCATATCCCTTGCGAAAACGTGCGGTAGTTCAGGAAGGGAAAACGGATGGAAACTGGACTGAATCATTTGACACTGGAGTGAAATAGTCTGGCATAAGACTGGCATGCTACAACACTGCCATCTTACCCATACCCATGCCATCACATGGCCATGCAAACTCATATCCAACAACTCATGGATTTTCGAAAACTCACTTGCCTCATCTTTGCATGTAACATAACATTCATCGAGATGCTCATAAACATGCCATGAAACTACTTACTGCAAACATGCCAAAGACACTCATCATATCAAAAGTTCAAACATCCTTGCCTGGTTCGGAGTAGTCGGAGTCTAGCTTGGCGAGGTTCGCGGTTCCGTCACCTCCTTCGGTATCTACGGTATAAAGAAACATACGCGCTAATGTAAATACCGTGAGGTGCACAAAAGTATTCCAAATATTTTTCAAATAAATATGATAAAAAACTAGACAAAAATTTAAGGAGGACAGAAAAAGAATTAAACAAAAATCCCTATCTGTTTAAAACTTATTAGGGTTTTAATCCAGGGACCTTTCTGTAATGAAATAGAAACTTCTCAGGGGGCTGAACAGAAAAGACCAGAAAAACGATTCAGACGGAAACCGTATTTGCCCGAATACGTTTTTAGAAAATGTTTCAAAAAAATAGGCTGACGGACGGGTCCCACCCATCAGGTTTGAATTTTCAAACGGGGAGAACAGAGCTCGTCGGTGCCCGAGAGCTGCGGTAGTCCCCGGCGGCGATCCACAGCAAGGCAGAAGGATTGAGCGATACATGTGTGCTCAGCGTGTTCTTCCGCGTTGGTGGGTGGTGGTGGTGGTCGCCGGCGAGCACCACGTCGACGGTGGCCCTTGCTCCGGTGGACGGCGGCTCGGGTGGAGTTGGATCTCGCCGGGGAGTGCTGCGGAGGTCAAATTGAAGCTGGGGTTAGCTCACTGGGTGCTCTAGGAGGCTACTGACGCGGTTTGGGCATCGGGGATGACCTTACCGGAGTGGATCGAGATGGTGGCCGAGGCGGATCGGGGCGGCCGGAGTTGGGGGAGGAGACCTCCTCGAGGTCCTCCTAGTAGCTTGGCGAGGCATTGGTGGGGTGCAATGGTGGTGTGTGCTCGAGAGCGAGCTCGGGGCCTCTTTTTATAGGCGATCCGAGGCGGTGGCTGTGAGCAGGGATTTCCGGCGATGGTTACGGCGGCGCAGAGCTTGGTTGGGGAGTTTAGGGAGTTTGGCGTCAACGTGGATATCCACTGGTCCCATTTAGGTGCTAACCAGGTTTGGATTAGGCTCCCTGGGTGGCTTCGACGGAACGGGGCGGCGTGGGCCCGTCGGCGGCAGAGGGCGCACCCTGTGCTTGCCGGGGCACGGCGACGGTGCTGCGGGGTGTGCTGGTATGCATGAGTCCACGCGGAGGGCAAGGGAGTGTCGGGCGGCGCCGGACGGCGTAGCGAGCTGGCACGGGCTCCCGTTGGCCGCCACGGGTGGCTCTGCCACCGCAGAAGCTGCCGGCGTCGGTGATGCTCGCCGCGACCGACACCTGCATCCGTCCAAGAGGGCGTGCGATGCTCTGGTCAACGAGGAAAGGCTGTGCGCAACGTGCCAGAGCGCACGGGTGATCGATGACAACACTCTGACGAAAAACGATACTGCAATCTCTGAACTTTTTGAAAGTGTACAGGAACAATGCCGGCGAAGTGCTCGACGAAATGATTTTGGCATGTGGGAAATTTTCCTTGAGCTGATTTTTGGTGGGGTGGGCTCTCATTGCATCTGGGGGCTGCCTGAATTTTGGTAGAATTTTTGGAGAAGAGGAGATATGAATTTCACCAAATTTGACAAATCTGATCCAAATTTGCAAAGGCTGAAATTTGAAAATTTTGAAAAGAGGAAGAGTGGATCGTGATGGTTCTGGGTTGTGGGTGCTAAGGACTATCTAGAGGAGTTGGTTTGAGATCAAAACTCAAAGGCAATTAGGTACTTGCTTTGTAAATCACCTAGGCTTAAAATAAATGACAGAATTGTTTTGGGAAATAAAATAAATGAATAAAATCCAAAAATGGGTTGGACTTGTTGGAACAGAAAGTTTGGATTGCTCCAAAGTGGAAGCAGGGGTTTTGGGAAGATTTACCACATGAGGCATGGTAAAACCATGGATGGTTTCAATATAATAGAAGTCCCAAAACTCCTAGGGTTTCTTAATAAAAGAAAATAAATCCCCAAAAAAATTAAAGTTGAGAAAGGGGCAACCAGAAGAAAGGTTTTTAATAACCAAACACCAGGGTTGGAGAAGATACCAAAATAAAATCCTTGCCAAGGGGGAAAAAGTTTTGAGAGAGAGGTTTTTGGAAGAATTTAAATGACCTTCTTCAAATCCAACAAAGTATTTGCTGAAAACCAACTAAAAATTTTGGAGTGTCACAGAACCCATGGCCTCGCACTCCCATTCGGGTGGACCAATGGCGTTCCGACAAAACCGATCTACTGCCATGACACTCTCCCAACCACTCCGATTCACTCCCCACTCGTCTATGTCATGGGTGGCCCCGATGTCTACCAAAGACACCAACGACCACCGTCGTGGCCCGTCCCACACGGGGACACGCGCGTGAAAACCAACTACGGGCACACAAGGTTATGTTTGCTTACCGAGCCAGGGTACCGCATGCCCATAACCTTCCCTCGTTGGAGGAACCGGCGAGAGGCACAACAATAGACCGCATTAGGACCGTCCCACACCGGCAAATGTGGTTGCACTGGAAAAGCCCAGTTCGGTGGCACCGGACCAACTTAATGACTTAATTTATCCCCAAAAATATAACTGTGATAATTGATACTCCGAAATCAACTATCAAACTATAATCCAAGTCATAGCAATATCCAACAAATAATCTGAGCAAAATATCATCATACCAAAATACTCCGAGGATAGCATAACACTACTATCTTGATGAGTCCGAAAAAAATAATCCTACTACTCCAATAACAAGAATAAGGCCATCTGACTCAGCTCCACATGTAAACACTATCTCTGAAAATAATATCTCCAAGCAACAGAACATCAACTATCATCATGAAGATAATCATACTAACCACTAATAATCCAAAGGTAGCATGACATCCAAAGTAATACTCCAAACATAACCACAGATATCATCATGGAAATAATCATAATACCAGCCACTAATACTCCAATGGCAACATGATACTCATCAACTACAAACATAACTCCTAGTAATCCAAACAATAGTGTGGCATCAACAAGATCAAAATAATACTCCGAGGAAATGCCATGCACAAAGTCATGCAACTAAAACAATATTTTAAACAAGTTCAAATAAGGTAAACCATGTCAATGCATTACAGTGATGCAAATGGAGGATGTGGCTTGCCTGGGGTGGAAGAAATCACCGGGATAGAGTGCGAGAAACTCATGAAACGAATCGCTAGAAATCATACTCTCTCGAAGGGGGATGATTAAGGGCAGAGGCGAAATGGTCATTTTTAGTATGCCGAAACATAATGAAAGTGAAACCAACAGAAAGGGCTTGACGAAACGAAGAAGTAGGCTTTGGATTCACCTCCTCTGGAGCTACGGTTAAAAAGTTATGGGGTGTTTTCTGCCAGGGACCTATCCGCAAGAAAAATATCTTCAAACAAGGGTCTGGACAGAAAAACTGAAAGCGTAATCAGGGAAATACGCTTTCACCTTATCCACTCCAACAGTGGCAGGGTCGGGCGCTTGCGGGTCCCACGGGGTGGGGTCCGTCACTTATCCACATGGGCTGGGCGGGGTCAATGCCGCAGCCACTGACTGGCGGGGCCCGCGGGCAGGGGGTGGGGCCTGGCGAGTCGTCGCCTTCTTCCCTGCTCTGTCCTGACTGACGCAGAGGAGGAGCAGAGGCAGGGGCGCTGCCGGCGTCAGCCAGGCCACCTCCGGCCAAACGGATGCCACCGACGGGCTCTGGAGGACTGGCTGCACCCGTCCCCAAGGTCAGCCAGCACTGGGGAGGGGGCGGGATGACCGCAAGGAGAGGGGAACAGAGGTGGCTCTGGTGGTGGTTGGACTTGAATATGGAGGCTTCTGCTACTCCGTCCAGTGGGTGAGGGGGTTTGGGTGAGTAGCTGGACTCCGGGGAGGCTACTGGTGGAAGAATGGAGGGGAGAGGAGCTTGGGATCGAGCTAATTTAGCCGGAGTAGAGCGATGGCCATGGCGGCAAGGGAGGGCAACGGGAGATCCTCGAGGTCGGGAGAGTGGCTAGGCAGGGCTAGAGGAGGGCTGTGAGGCTGGTGGTGAGCTCAAAAGGCTCAGGGGAGGGCTTATATAGCCACGGGGTGAGGTGCCGCGCTGTCGTTGCCGCAGACGCGTGGCTGGCGCCGCGGACACGTGTGCGCGCGCATGATCTCGGGGGCAAACGACAGGGAGGGCACAGGGGAGAGCTCACGGGGAAGAGACGACCAGGGGAGGGGTAGAGGAAGAGGCCAGGTGCCATTAATGCATTGTCGGCCACAGAGCTCCCGAGGGCAAGCGGTGATGAGCGCTGACGGAGGGGCTGATGGAGGGGAAGAGGGCTCCAGGAGAACGGCGATGACACAATGAAGCTGTTGGACAGGCCCGTGCTCGCTGAGACGCCGAGCAGAGGAGGGGCCCGAGCAAGAAGACGCCTGGGCGCGGCCATTGCACGACAAAGCGGTGGTCATCGCGCAGACTGGCATCCAGAAGAGCCAAATGGCTGGCAAGTGTTGTCTAGTGGTAAGTCCTTCGAAGGGTGGTTTCAATTGTGGTGGTATCTTGGATAAACATGCTCTGGTTAAATGGTAATCACCCTCTAAAGTTTACTGTAGTAAACTTGGGTGAGCACTGGTGATCAACAAGAAGGGTTTTGGGAGCAATGGAGTTGTCTGCGAGGTTGAGGTAAAGAAGGACTTTCATCCTGGTAATTTGGAGAAGATTTGGACCAGGCTTTAATATAGTTGCTTTGCAACTGCCAAAATGGTCCATAAATGAAGATCATGATGATGCTCTCACCTAGAGTGTCAACTTGAGCTCAAATTGGGCAAAGCTTGATCATTTGGACATATGAAGATGCTGTAAAAAGCTCATGCCAAATGGACAAACAAAAATAGCACTTGCTTCACAAACATCATTTCTGTCCAGAAACTTGGAATAATTTTGGTGATCAAATGGATCAATGAAATGATGGCAAATTTAGTGGAGAGATGTTTTATGGGTAAAAGAATGGTTTGGTAATTTATCAAGATTTTTGAAGCAATATAAAATACACTTGCTTCACAACCTGAAAATATTGCCAGAGTTAAAGATTTTCTCCTATGCTCACATAGATGATTGGATGGGGCTACAAATGGGTGGAGGGGTTAATATGAGTACATTAAGGAGTGTGCAAAAGTTCAACTAATTTGGATACTCCTAGCTAGTACTTCCTTCACAAAGCCTTCTGTCTGACAAAAACTTTGAAAAATCACTGAGGAATATTGGCTAGGCAAATAATGTTGAATTTGTGCATGAGGAAACTATTTGGACATATAAGCATGCCCAAAAAGGTTGGGAGCCACTAGGAGAAATATAAATGACACTTACTTCACAAAGTGCCATTCAGGGCAGAATAGAAAAAGGAATATTGGGGAAATATTTTTGAACTGGCCAAGAAAATGTTTGGGCATATTTGAGCTATATATGACACAAAGGAATTATGAGAATTATTTGGGGTTTTTTGGATGGACAGAAATATGGGTTGCTTCACAACCTAGGGCAGATAGGGGTATTCCTTTAATAGAAAAAGGAATATTCCCTAGAAAAGAATTTTAGGGTTTGGTCAGGGAGTGAAGTGACATGATCTTGGCAAGGTTTCGAGAATGATGAGCCACTTGGGAGGGGAAATGAGGATGATTTCCCGGGTGACAAGGCCACAGAACCACTCCAAAAAGAAAAACAGAGCAAAAACCAAATAAATCAAAAGCAAAAGAAAAGGGCCAAAATCCAGGCCGTTACAACTCTTACCCCCTTAAAGAAATCTCGTCCTCGAGATTCGATTGCTCAGGGAACAAGTATGACTTGAGGACACCGTTTCCAACTCGATTATCCTTGTTCCTTTATTTATTGTTTCCCCAAGAATTTCATAACATCCACTTACCTTGTTGTGGGGTGGTTTGCTTCACCTTTCTCCAAGTTCTGACGGGTTTTGCCGCACATACCAAATCCTTTTACTACCGTGAATTTTATCATATCTGCGGTGGTATCCAATGGACTTGAGCATAGATTTTTCCTTTGGTCATGAAAACCTTTTTACTTCTGCCATGGGGTTGCTTCCAATAAATGCCAGCTTTCTGGGTTCAATAAATGTTGAGAATTATCGTGGCCATCTTCTGACGGGATCTGACTGCTCATAGGTGGTACTGATTTATCTTGATTTATTTCTTTGTCTCGAGCATGAGATATGTACCAACGATTTGAATGCCTTCTGTCGTGAGCAATATAACAGAATATGGAGTTATAGGTGTGTCATACCTCAAATATTTACATCTTGAAATTGGCCCGACAGGTGGCTGACGGACATTTGCTTTTCCTGACAGACTGACCATGTACTTGATTCTGTCGGTAAGTATACCGGGTCTGAGCTGATTGCTCGGTTGTTTTTTCTTTATTTTGTTGGTATACCAATCTGTGGTAATAGGTTGTGATATGCTTTAACACTGCCGTTGAGGTCAAATTGCGGAGGTGGCCAAGGAATTTTGGATCTGACAGAAGAGACTTGGATATTCCACACTAACCATGTCAAGCGGGTCAGCGGGATACGAAAATGCTTGTAAATAGAGTAGGCCCTTGAGAGTATCACATTGTGGATCCATATGAGATTATGGCCTCCAACTGATTTGGGTATCCGGACCCTGATGGTCGGGCAAAAATCATCATGCTTTGCTGTCAGTCTCATCCTTTTTACGGTCATGATTTTATTTGTTAGGATACCTTACTGAAATAACTTGGTCACACATGTCCTTGATTCTCCGTATGACCACGGATGCGGTTAGTGCAATATTTTTCACATTAGTCCTTGTGCTTGTTTTCTAACTTGGGTGCGCACACATATGACATATACCCGGGGTTTGTAGCTGTACGGAGCTCATTGCTGAGGCCAATCATACAAGAAGGTGACTAGATTTCATGATATCATCTTGTCAGCTCCGGGAATAATGACCTTGATGACCATTGTCAAGACTGTGGATTCTGTGATGTCATCTCCAAATATTGTCGATCCTTGTAATTCATGACGTGTATTTCTGCTTATCTTTATTTTCCTTTGCCTGACTCGCGAGGTTGTGGGATCCTTACTTTTCTTAGGTATATCTGTTGGATCACTGTTGCATCTCGTATGAGTTACTGATATGTCACATCCCTAGCTTCTGGTGCTGCCTAGTGTTTGCATCTTGCTTGCATCATGTTAAAATTTTGAAACTTGAATTGAGGAAATTTTGAAGCCTCAAAATTTTAATTAAAAGAAGGGAAAATAACCCTGGAAAATGCATCCAATGTTTCCAAAATGCTCTTCAATGATGTTTAATATCTTTGGCAAGGGTTTTGGTCCAAACCAAAAATATGGAACATTTTTGAGGAATTATTTTGGCTATTTGGATTTAAATCATAAATATTTGAGTTGGACTTAATTTTTTTATAAAAGAATTGCAAGTCCAACAATTCTGAAAAAAACCTGTGAGTGGCTTTGAATATATTGCATCAAGCCACATAAATATTTTCAGAAGCTACTAAATGATTTGGGCTGTGAATCAAATCAAAACAGAATTGAAATATTAGAAACAGAAACAGAGATGTGAAAAAAAGGAAGGAAACAAACCTGGCCCAGCTTACCTGTACCTGGCAGCCCACCTGGCCAGGCCACCTGGCGGCCCAGTTGGCTGGCCAAGCCCAGCCAGTGCTGCCTGCTTCTTCAACCTTCTGCCAGAAGGAGAAGCAGGTGCATGGCGACCGCGCAGCCGAACGCGGCCACCTCCTGCTTGCCACCTCCTGCCTCCCCCTCACGCCACGAAGACGCCCGACGCATCCCCTCACTTTCCCCTCGCTCTCTGGCTCTCTCGCCCCCTCCTCTGTTCCCTCGCTCGCGCCCGAGTGGAGCCGTCGCTGCCGCCCACTGTTGCCGCATCCACCGCCAACCCCTAGCCTCGTAGTTACTTCGAGAAGAACCGCTGTGATGCCCCTGTCCTTCCTGCCGATCCACGCGAGCCGGGAAGCTCTTCATCGCCTCCACCATCGCCGTCTTCACCTCTAGCCTCTCGAGATCATCGTCACTGTTCTGGCCGCACCAACGCATCCCTGACCTCGCTCTCACGCCCGTCGACCTCATTGTGAGCTCCGCCGTCGATTACCCCTAACCCCGTTGTGTTTCTCCCGCCGTACCCGTTGTTATGCCGACGCCCGTAGCGTCGCAGTGGTCGAGCGGCGCTCCGCCGCCGCTCCGCTTGACGCCGCCGCCTCAGGCCATCTCCGGCAGCCCCGCGGCTACCACCCGATGCGCCCCATCGCGCCGCAGCCGTAGAGCCCAACCCTGCCTCTTCTCGTCGCCGGAATCGCCGGGACGAGCGACGCCATCACGTCTGTGTGCCACCGGCGGTTAGCCGCCGACCTGGGCATCATTAGTGTCTAATGACCCACTAACTAACCCCTCCTGTGACACCGACAGCTGGGCCCCGCCCCTAATTAACTTCGGGTTTATTTTCTGTTTAGAGTAGTTTAATAACGTGGGGCCCACCAGTCAGGGTTGACTGTGCTGACGTGTCCGTTGACCCGACCCCACCTGTTAGTGACACAAACAACACTGGGTCACTGACCAGTGGACCCCACTGGTCAGGTTTGACCCGGGCCGTGACCCGTTGACCTGCTGACGTCATGGTGATGTCAGGCTGACGCAGTAATCCTTTTCGGAATTTAAATAAATCTTAAATGATTTGTTTAATTCAGAAAATATCCCAAACTTCTAAAATTCATAGAAATTCAACCGTAACTCCAAATGAAATAATTGATATATGAAAAATGATCAGAAAAATCCAATCTATCGATCTGTACTAATTTCATGCATGATAAAACAACTTATGACTACTGTTTAGGACAAATGGTATGAATGGCATTTAAATAACCACATGTGGAGTTTGAATTTGAATCTTGGATTCAAACCAACTCCATTTAACCTACTGCTAGATGCATTAGCTCGAATCATAGCATATTGCCATGTCATGATCATGCATCATATTGTGCATTGCATTGATTGTGTTTCTTCCTTGTTTGTCGGTGTTTGTCCCCTCTCGATAGACGTGGTACCGACGATGAGATCGATGACACCGATGAAGAACTATTACTATCTTCAGAAGTGCTAGGCAAGCAAAACCCCCTTGTTCATTCCGATGCAATCGCACTCTCTCGCTCCTGCTCTCTTTTACTGCATTAGGACAACAACGATTCATCTGTTACTTGCTGCGGTAGATGAACCCCTTTCCTCTGCATGACCTGTCATTGCCACAGTAAATAGATGAAACCCACTAGCATGAGTAGGAGTTGTTTCAGCCCTGATGTGCCTACTCATTCATGCTTGTTTGTCATGCCTGCTATTGCTTAGAGTTGTGTCAGGTCTGATTCATCAGGGATGAATTGGAATGTGGTGAACATGTCCTACTGTTGAGAGCTAAGTGTGTGAACACGATTTGGTAAAGGTAGCGATGAGAGGCCATGTAGGAGTACATGGTGGGTTGTCTCATTGAAACCGTCCTCAGGAATTGAGTTCTGTGTTTGTGATCCATGAACAGTTACTACCACACATTGGGTTCCGGTAACTCGACCCCTCTCGACTTATTAATCAACATGATCTCTGTCCAGGAGTTGCAACTAGTGTCTGGTGTTTGTAGGTAGTGTTAGTAGTCTACCAAGTGGCACCCGGTACAGGTGGGCCTGGGACAGACTAGGTACCATGGCACGGTGTACCCAGTGTAGATCTACCCATCGAGGTGGGCTTGGGAACCCTGCTCACATTGTTTGGGGCCGTGAGCGACACCCCGGCCGGATCTCCTTGCGGATGGAACCCGAATAGGTGATAAACCTGGACGAGAGACTTGTGTGGTTAGTCAGGTCGTGGCCGACTCTCTCGCCATGCTTCCGCTTGAAGGTTGCCGAGATACACGAGGTGTACATGGCGGTAAGTGGCGAGAGCGTGTGTGAAGAAGAACACCCCTGCAGGGTTAACATTATCTATTCGAATAGCCGTGTCCACGGAAAAGGACTTCTGGATTGCCTGTACAGTTCATAGACAAGTGAAAGTGGATACTCTAAAATACGCAAGATAAGCGTGAGTGCTATGGATGGCATTCTCGTAGGGAGTCAGGAGCAGATCCATAGTGGTGTATTGATATGGTGAATATGTGGACTCATGTGCCCCACCTCAAAAGAGTTACTTGTAGTCGTAGTTCAGGATAGCCACCGAGTCAAAGCTAGCTTGCTGCAGTTAAACCCCACCATCCCCTTGTTGATAATGATGCATATGTAGATAGTTCTGATGTAAGTCTTGCTGGGTACATCTGTACTCACGTTTGCCTATTTTATGTTTTTGCAGAGAGACTTCAGTCTCGCTACTAGTTCCACGTGGACTTCGACGTTTTGCTTGTTACCTCAACTACGATCTTGTGCCCTCGGCAGGATCTGGTAGATAGTCAGGCTTCTCAGCCTTTTTCTTTTGTAGATGTCTGTACTCAGACATGTTAAGCTTCCGCTTGAGTTTGACTTGTATGCTCTGAATGTTGGGTCATGAGAACCATGTTTGTAATATCTCGCTCCTCGGAGCCTATTGAATAAAATACTTGAGTTGTAGAGTCATGTTGTGATGCCATGTTGTATTTGCACATATCGAGCATATTGTGTGTATGTTATTGAAATGCTTGGTATGTGTGGGATCTGACTATCTAGTTGTTTATCCTTAGTAGCCTCTCTTACCGGGAAATGTCTCCTAGTGCTTCCATTGAGCCTTGGTAGCTTCCTACTGCTCCAGAACACTTAGGCTGGCCGGCATGTGTCCTTCTTCGTTCCTGTGTCTGTCCCTTCGGGGAAATGTCACACGGTGTTTACCGGAGTCCTGTTAGCCCGCTACAGCTCGGTTTACCGGAGTCCTGCTAGCCCAGTTCCTACATCCCAGATTCACTCGCTGATGACCGACACGTTCGTTGCTGGGTCATGTATGCCTGTCTCTGTAAGTTAGTGCCACTTTGGGTTTACGACTAGCCATGTCAGCCCGGGTTCCTTGTCATATGGATGCTAGCGACACTATCATATACGTGAGCCAAAATGTGCAAACGGTCCCGGGCCTGGTAAGGCGACACCCGTGGGGATACCATGCGTGAGGTCGCAAAGTGATATGAGGTGTTACATGCTAGATCGGTGTGGCATTGGATCTGGGTCCCGAAAACTTTGGTATCAGAGCCTGACTGCCTATAGGATTACCAAGCCAAACTGGTCGAAGTTGAGTCTAGAAATTCTTTAGTTATGTAAGGGAATTGATTGTGGGATGGAACGTAGGGCTCTTTTTACTCCTTTACCTTATGCCCTTCTGATCTGAGTCATCTTATCTTTTCCTACGGGGTTAAGGAACTAGGATCTCTCCTTCTTCTACCAGGATCACGTGTTACTAATCCGTAGACTTATAGAATTGTTGGATTTAAGCCTCGGTTCAGTTCCTACTACTTCCGTATGATAACTGTTGATCTCAAAAACTTGATATTGTGCTTTTGAGTGGCTATGCCAGAATTTTTGTAGCATGTCTCCAATCTTTTTGAGCATTTACAGCCGTTATGCTGTCCGAGTCATCCCAGGATTCTAAACAATCTGATGCACTGGCAAATCCTTTCCCTCTAGTTTTGATGTTCCTTTGGGCCAGGTTAATCACACTAACTGCTGAGTTGAGGTATTCTATTACCTCGACAAATATGTTGGAGTTATTATTATGACCCTAGGTGTCTTAGGGGATCATCTAGTAATCCAGCCATGATTTGTGTCCCAGTGTGATGATTCTGGCCTTTATTCTTGAAAGCATCCCGTGATGCCATTGAGATAGTAGGTATTCTATTCCTAGGTCCTTGAACCCGAGATTCACCCTACTTACCTCGTGTTGATAGTGTTTGCTAGTTCCTTTAGGATATTAGTAACCTTTGTGATAGTCCTCGAGGTCCGTGGTATATCGTTCTTCCAAATACCATGAACCATTCTTGGCAGGAGTTCTTTTGAACCAAAAGATCACAACCAGAGTGCTCTTGATGAGTTCTCCATCCTATATTGTGAATCTGCCAATTCTACCTTCTGCATGGGTTATCCGGAAGAAATGTTGAGCTTTGCTCGACATACTAATCTATGCATCCACAACTCAGAAAGATATATGCTCCTTTGAGTTGTCCCTCTTCAGTCGTATTCTGATCTTCGTCTATCAATTGATAGTCAGGAGTAGTCGTGCGTTCATGTTCAACGATGCCTTTTACTTCTGTGGTCCGTCAAGCCATTCTATTCGGAATGACTAGGAGAAACAAACTCCAGTACCTTATCAATTTCTAGGATTGGGTCAATGCAGTTGTAATCTGCAGATCAAAATGCCAATCTAGCTTTTGCTCTGTTCTACCGTGGGGTGTCACCTTCCTTATTATCAAGAGTGTCATGAGAATTGCACCACCTCTTACGAATTCTTGATTTAGTGATACTTCTTGCCATCATTATTCATTCCTCGGATAGGTGTTATTGTAACGGAATGCCGACAAGTGAATCGTGGTGTGTGAAATCAATACTCCTAGCAACTCTGTTGCTTGGTAGTTAAATGGACAATAACCTCATCCTTAGCGAGTTGATTATTGAATCATCACCCTAAGGTTGATCGTGCTACCTAGTCCACTTTCCTGGTGCACTCCTCGATAGATGAGTTAGGATTTTGTTTAGTCCTCGTTCATTTGATCATATCATCTTACCCTGAAAAGCAAGATTGTTCTTGAGCTTAGTAACATATCGGTGGTTCATGATTTTCCGAATATCTTCTCGGAAGTATCACCAGGTCGTCACCTGACTATTATGTTGAGCTCGTGATCAAGTTGGTTTCATATAAACCACTCCCTTCTCCAAGAATCTGTGTTGCATACCCCTGAGTTGGTTGGTCAAGCTAAACAACAACTTGGAGAGTTGGAAGATGGAAACTTGTCCGACTTAGTTCACTCCTAGGGGGATATCCTTGTGTGTGTGTGTGTGTGTGTTGGAGAGAGATGATATCTTCATCGATTGTTCCTTGTGATCGGTTGTTGAATCTATCGTCTTGTCCAAACCTTGATTTGAGTGTGGGCTATCGTCAAATCAAGTTAGAACCAACGATATTCGTAATATTGTCTTACTCGTGGTTGTTCCTTGAGCATACACCATTACATCGTTTGGTCTGATCAATACTATCACAGTGTTCACATAATGGTGGAATCCCAGTGATATGGAAAATTCTGATGAGTTGCTGTTGAGCCCATCAGCTGCATTTCGTCTCCTCCATGATTCATGTTGAGCATCAACCTAGTGTTGGAAACTTTGTAAGCAACGCCTTCGTGTTCCATTCATGAAGCTTCTGCTTGGATTGAAGAAGTGACTTCCTCGAATTCATGTGCATTTCATGCAAGTTGCCACCCTGAGTTCGAGAAAGGTTGGTTTTGTTTCCTCTGGTACCATCCCAAGTCAGTTATGCATGTGCAAAGTATGCTATGGTTTGATAGGCTCGCTACCTCCATTCTATATGTGTTCCTAGCACACCAAGCCACTGATTGACTTGTTCAAGGAGAAGAAGTTCCTTCTTAAGAGTATACCTTATGTAAGGACTTTGATATCCTCGATGATGGATTTCCCACCTGAACTCGGTAGTGTTTTATTATAAGACTACTACGTGACCATGCTTGTCTGGGATAGTGTGTTCACATGTATGTAGCAGAACCAGCTCATGTTTTGGGGCTTGCTATCGTAGTCCATTTCCAGAGAATCTCGCAACGTCATCTCGTCGATTTGTGTTGCAAACTTTAATTTTTCTTTCTAGACATGATGAGTCTGGAATACCCTGACACCAACCAGATCTGAATCTCAGGCAGATATGATCGCTGGAACTTCTTCCAAGAACTATGATATTGGTTCTAGTGAAGTGGATGCACCTAGCTCGAAGAACTATTATTATAGTATCTTGATTAAGTTGTTTGGACACTACCCATGAGGATTTCGCGTGACTTATTCTAGAAGTTGTTCCTTATGGATTTTGTGCTCCCGAAGTCCGACCTTTACTTGATGGCCATGTTGATGCTTTTTAAGCATGACTGTGGTAGCTAGCACATCAAGGAGAACATTAGAAGCGGAGTGCTAAATGTCTCTCGGTCGATCATCCAGATTTTGATCCCTTGGCCCCGCTAAGGTGAAATCTGAGAAGGTTATCCTCCTTTGCATCTGCATCGTCCATCATTATTCATCATGGTAGTATGCTGTGTTGCCAGGATCCTTGACACGGAGATTGGTAAACCCTGATGAATATGGAAATGCTCAAGTTCTTGAGAGCACGCACAAGCGCTAGGTGTTATCATCGGCACTAACTGGGATTGCTCTTAGTTTGCTCGGTTCTGCTATAACTTTTCAAACAGTGGACCCGCTCTCTACTGTTGAGCCTATCCCAAGTTACTAAATCATCCCTTGTGTTGTTTTCAACAAGGTAATCCACATCATCCATTCTAATCCGGGTATGACATTCTACCGAACCCCTCCAAACAATCACTCGAGAATTGCCTTAGGCTGGTATAAAGAGTTTCAATGATCTCTGAATCAAAGCTAATTCTTCTTGGCACTTAAGGGGATATCTCTTCGAGTCACCTTCCCTAAGGTGCCCCGTTATGGTATCATGGCAACTCAAATCCTCGCTACATTGACAACCGTTCACCACCTTCTTAAGTGTGGAATTATTGTCTACCTAGTGAACCCTCGTCATCTGTTCCACTCCATCCCTCTAGATGTGTGTTTAGTGTCTCACCTCGAGAGATGTTGCTATGTCTCACTCCATGAGTTAATCCTGAGTTGTTCGCTCTTCAAGAAGATCGATCCTTCCAGAGTTTCCTTCTCCTCTCATTGTTATGTTGGCTGGAGTTCTCAGAGCAAGACGACGAGACAAAGATGGTGATTGAATCAATGTTCATTTGAAGTGCAACTTGGATCGTGAAGAACGTGTTAGCTTTGTGTCCCTCTGTCTTCTTACCTCACATCTTGAATCTCGGGACGAGATTCTTGCTTAGTGGGGGCGAGTTGTCACATCCCTAGCTTCTGGTGCTACCTAGTGTTTGCATCTTGCTTGCATCATGTTAGAATTTTGAAACTTGAATTGAGGAAATTTTGAAGCCTCAAAATTTTAATTAAAAGAAGGGAAAATAACCCTGGAAAATGCATCCAATGTTTCCAAAATGCTCTTCAATGATGTTTAATATCTTTGGCAAGGGTTTTGGTCCAAACCAAAAATATGGAACATTTTGGAGGAATTATTTTGGCTATTTGGATTTAAATCATAAATATTTGAGTTGGACTTAATTTTTCTATAAAAGAATTGCAAGTCCAACACTTCTGAAAAAAAACCTGTGAGTGGCTTTGAATATATTGCATCAAGCCACATAAATATTTTCAGAAGCTACTAAATGATTTGGGCTGTGAATCAAATCAAAACAGAATTGAAATATTAGAAACAGAAATAGAGATGTGAAAAAAAGGAAGGAAACTAACCTGGCCCAGCTTACCTGTACCTGGCAGCCCACTTGGCCAGGCCACCTGGCGGCCCAGTTGGCCGGCCCAGCCCAGCCAGCGCTGCCTGCTTCTTCAACCTTCTACCAGAAGGAGA
Source organism: Triticum aestivum (assembly GCF_018294505.1). Lineage (NCBI taxonomy): Eukaryota > Viridiplantae > Streptophyta > Magnoliopsida > Poales > Poaceae > Triticum > Triticum aestivum. Next base: position 82,578,748 of record NC_057798.1, read on the forward strand.
AGCAGGTGCGTGGCGAGCGCGCAGCCGAACGCGTCCACCTCCTGCTTGCCACCTCCTGCCTCCCCCTCACGCCACGGAGACGCCCGACGCATCCCCTCACTTTCCCCTCGCTCTCTGGCTCTCCCACCCCCTCCTCTGTTCCCTCGCTCGCGCCCGAGCGGAGCCATTGCCGCCGCCCACTGTTGCCGCGTCCACCGCCAACCCCTCGCCTCGTAGTTGCTTCCAGAAGAACCGTCGTGATGCCCCCGTCCTTCCTGCCGATCCACGCGAGCCGGGAAGCTCTGCATCGCCTCCACCATCACCGTCTTCACCTCCGGTCGCTCGAGATCGCCGTAGCTGTTCCGGTCGCACCAACGCATCCCCGACCTCGCTCTCATGCCCGTCGACCTCACTGTGAGCTCCACCGTCGATTACCCCAAACCCCGTTGTGTTTCTCCCGCCGTCCCGTCGTTCTGCCGACGCCCGTAGCATCGCAACGGTCGAGCCATGCTCCGGCGCCGCCCCGCTTGACGCTGCTGCCGCCTCAGGCAATCTCCGGCAGCCCCGCGGCTACCACCCGATGCGCCCCATCGCGCCGCAGCCGTAGAGCCCAACCCTGCCTCTTCTCGTCGCCAGAATCGCCGGGACGAGCGACGTTGTCGCGTCTGTGTGCCACCGGAGGTTAGCCGCCGACGTGGGCACCATTAGTGGCTAATGACCCACTAACTAACCCCTCCTATGACACCGACAGCTAGGCCCCGTGCCTAATTAACTCCGGGTTTATTTTCTGTTTAGATTAGTTTAATAACATGGGGCCCACCAGTCAGGGTTGACTGTGCTGACGTGTCTGTTGACCCGACTCCACCTGTCAGTGACACAAATAACACTGGGTCACTGACCAGTGGACTCCACTGGTCAGGTTTGACCCGGGCCATGCCCCGTTGACCTGCTGACATCATGGTGATGTCAGGCTGTCGCAGTAATCCTTTTTGGAATTTAAATAAATCTTCAATGATTTCTTTAATTCAGAAAATATCCCAAACTTCTAAAATTCATAGAAATTCAACCATAACTCCAAATGAAATAATTTATATATGAAAAATTATCAGAAAAATCCAATATATCCATCTGTACTAATTTCGTGCATGATAGAACAACTTATGACTACTGTTTAGGGCAAATGGTATGAATGGCATTTAAATAACCACATGTGGAGTTTGAATTTGAATCTTGGATTCAAACCAACTCCATTTCACCTATTGCTAGATGCATTAGCTCAAATCACAGCATATTGCCATGTCATGATCATGAATCATATTGTGCATTGCATTGTTTGTGTTTCTTCCTTGTTTGTCGGTGTTTGTCCCCTCTCGATAGACGTGGTACCGACGATGAGATCAATGACACCGATGAAGAACTATTACTATCTTCAGAAGTGCTAGGCAAGCAAAACCCCCTTGTTCATTCCGATACAATCCCACTCTCTCGCTCCTGCTCTCTTCTACTGCATTAGGACAACAACGATTCATCTGTTACTTGCTGCGGTAGATGAACCCCTTTCCTCTGCATGACCTGTCATTGCCACTGTAAATACATGAAACCCACTAGCATGAGTAGGAGTTGTTTGAGCCCTGATGTTCCCACTCATTCATGCTTGTTTGTCATGCCTGCTATTGCTTAGAGTTGTGTCAGGTTTGATTCATCAAGGATGAATTGGAATGTGGTGAACATGTCCTACTGTTGAGAGCTAAGTGTGTGAACACGATTTGGTAAAGGTAGCGATGAGAGGTCATGTAGGAGTACATGGTGGGTTGTATCATTGAAACCGTCCTCGGGAACTGAGTTCTGTGTTTGTCATCCATGAACAGTTACTACCACACATTGGGTTCTGGTAACTCGACCCCTCTTGACTTATTAATTAACATGATCTAAGTCCACGAGTTGCAACTAGTTTCTGCTGTTTGTAGGCAGTGTTAGTAGTCTACCAAGTGGCACCCGGTACAGGTGGGCTTGGGACAGACTAGGCACCATTGCATGGTGTACCAAGCGTAGATCCACCCGTCAAGGTGGGCTTGGGAACCCTGCTCACATCGTTTGGGGCCGTGAGCGACACCCCGGCTGGATCTCCTTGCGGATGGATCCCGAATAGGCGATAAACCTGGACGAGAGACTTGTTTGGTTAGTCAGGTCGTGGCCGACTCCCTCGCCAGGCTTCTGCTTGAAGGTTGCTGAGATACACGAGGTGTACATGGCGGTAAGTGGCGAGAGCGTGTGTGAAGAAGTACACCCCTGCTGGGTTAACATTATCTATTCGAATAGTCGTGTCCGCGGAGAAGGACTTCTAGGTTGCCTGTACAGTTCATAGACAAGTGAAAGTGGATACTCTAAAATGCGGAAGATAAGCGTGAGTGCTATGGATGGCGTTCTCGTAGGGAGACGGGAGCGGATCCATAGTGGTGTATTGATATGGTGAATATGTGGACTCGTGTGCGCCACCTCAAAAGAGTTACTTGCAGTCGAAGTTCAGGATAGCCATCGAGTCAAAGCTGGCTTGCTGCAGTTAAACCCCACCATCCCCTTGTTGATGATGATGCATATGTAGATAGTTCTGATGTAAGTCTTGCTGGGTACATTTGTACTCACGTTTGCCTATTTTATGTTTTTGCAGAGAGACTTCAGTCTCGCTAGTAGTTCCACGTGGACTTCGACATTTAGCTTGTTACCTCAGCTACGATCTTGTGCCCTCGGCAGGATCTGGTAGATAGTCAGGCTTCTCAGCCTTTTTCTTTTGTAGATGTCTGTACTCAGACATGTTAAGCTTTCGCTTGTGTTTGACTTGTATGCTCTGAATGTTGGGTCATGAGACCCATGTTTGTAATATCTCGCTCCTCGGAGCCTATTGAATAAAATACTTGAGTTGTAGAGTCATGTTGTGATGCCATGTTGTATTTGCACATATCGAGCATATTGTGTGTATGTTATTGAAATGCTTGGTATGTGTGGGATCTGACTATCTAGTTGTTTATCCTTGGTAGCCTCTCTTACCGGGAAATGTCTCCTAGTGCTCCCACTGAGCCTTGGTAGCTTGCTACTGCCCCAGAACACTTAGGCTGGCGGGCATGTGTCCTTCTTCGTTCCTATGTCTGTCCCTTCGGGGAAATGTCACACGCTGTTTACCGGAGTCCTGCTAGCCCAGTTGCTACAGCCTGGATTCACTCGCTGATGACTGACACGTTCGTTGCTGGGTCATGTATGCCTTTAACTGTAAGTTAGTGCCACTTTCGGTTTACAGCTAGCCATGTCAGCCCGGGTTCCTTGTCATATGGATGCTAGCGACACTATCATATACGTGAGCCAAAAGGCGCAAACGGTCCCGGGCCTGGTAAGGCGACACCCCTGGGGATACCGTGCGTGAGGCCGCAAAGTGATATGAGGTGTTACATGCTAGATCGGTGTGGCATTGGATATGGGTCCTCACAGCTTTGGTATCAGAGCCTGACAGCCTGTAGGTTTACCAAGCAAAACATGTCGAAGTTGAGTCTAGAAATTCTTTAGTTATGTAAGGGAATTGATGGTGGGATGGAACGTAAGGCTCTTTTTACTCCTTTACCTTATGCCCTTCTGATATGACTCATCTTATCTTTTCCTATGGGGTTAAGGAACTAGGATCTCTCCTTCTTCTATCAGGATCACGTGTTACTAATCCGTAGACTTATAGAATTGTTGGATTTAAGCCTCGGTTCAGTTCCTACTACTTCTGTATGATAACTGTTGATCTCGAAACCTTGATATTGTGCTTCTGAGTGGCTATGCCACCATTTTTGTAGCATGTCTCCAATCTTTTTGAGCATATACAGCCGTTATGCTGTCCGAGTCATCCCAGGTTTCTAAACAATCTGATGCACTTGCAAATCCTTTCCCTCTGGTTTTGATGTTCCTTTGGGCCAGGTTAATCACACTAATTGCTGAGTTGAGGTATTCTATTACCTCGACATATATGTTGGAGTTATTATTATGACACTAGGTGTCTTAGGGGATCATCTAGTAATCCAGCCATGATTTGTGTCCCAGTGTGATGATTCTGGCCTTTATTCTCGAAAGCATCCCGTGATGCCATTTAGATAGTAGGTATTCTATTCCTGAGTCCTTGAACCAGAGATTCACCCTACTTACCTCGTGTTGATAGTGTTCGCTAGTTCTTTCAGGATATTAGTAACCTCTGCGATAGTCCTCGAGGTCCGTGGTATATCGTTCTTCCAAATACCATGAACCATTCTTGGCAAGAGTTCTTTTGAACCAAAAGATCACAACCAGAGTGCTCTTGATGAGTTCTCCATCCTATATTGTGAATCTGCCAGTTCTACCTTCTGCATGGGTTATCCGGAAGAAATGTTGAGCTTTGCTCGACATACTAATCTATGCATCCACAACTCAGAAAGATATATGTTCCTTTGAGTTGTCCCTCTTCAGTCGTATTTCGATCTTCGTCTATCAATTGATAGTCAGGAGTAGTCGTGCATTCATGTTCAATGATGCCTTTTACTTCTGTGGTCCATCAAGCCATTCTATTTGGAATGACTAGGAGAAACAAACTCCAGTACCTTATCCATTTCTAGGATTGGGTCAAAGCAGTTGTAATCTGCAGATCAAAATGCCAATCTAGCTTTTGTTCTGTTCTACCGTGGGGTGTCACCTTCCTTATTATCAAGAGTGTCATGAGAATTGCACCACCTCTTACGAATTTTTGATTTAGTGATACTTCTTGACATCATTATTCATTCCTCAGATACGTGTTATTGTAACAGAATGCCGACAAGTGAATCGTGGTGTGTGAAATCAATACTCCTAGCAACTCCGTTGCTTGGTAGTTAAATGGACAATAACCTCATCCTTAGCGAGTTGATTACTGAATCATCACCCTAAGGTTGATCGTGCTACCTAGTCCACTTTCCTGGTGCACTCCTCGATTGATGAGTTAGGATTTTGTTAAGTCCTCGCTCATTTGATCATATCGTCTTGCCCTGAAAAGCAAGATTGTTCTTGAGCTTAGTAACATATCGGTGGTTCATGATTTTCCGAATATTTTCTCGGAAGTATCACTAGGTCGTCACCTGACTGTTATGTTGAGCTCGTGATCAAGTTGGTTTCATATAAACCACCCCCTTCTCCAAGAATCTGTGTTGCATACCCCTGAGTTGGTTGGTCAAGCTAAACAACAACTGGAGATTTGGAAGATGGAAACTTGTCCGACTTAGTTCACTCCTAGGGGGATATCCTTGTGTGTGTGTGTGTGTTGGAGAGAGATGATATCTTCATTGATTGTTCCTCGTGATCGGTTGTTGAATCTATCGTCTTGTCCAAACATTGATTTGAGTGTGGGCTATCGTCAAATCAAGTTAGAACCAACGATATTCCTTGAGAATACACCATTACATCTTTTGGTCTGATCAATACTATCACATTGTTCACATAATGGTGGAATCCCAGTGATATGGAAAATTCTGATGAGTTGTTGTTGAGCCCATCAGCTGCATTTCGTCTCCTCCATGATTCATGTTGAGCATCAACCTAGTGTTGGAAACTTTGTAAGCAACGCCTTCATGTTCCGTTCATGAAGCTTATGCTTGGATGGAAGAAGTGACTTCCTCGAATTCATGTGCATTTCGTGCATGTTGCCACCGTGAGTTCGAGAAAGATTGGTTTTGTTTCCTCTGGTACCATCCCAAGTCAGTTATGCATGTGCAAAGTATGCTATGGTTTGATAGGCTCGCTACCTCCATTCTATATGTGTTCCTAGCACACTAAGCCACTGATTGACTTGTTCAAGGAGAAGAAGTTCCTTCTTAAGAGTATACCTTATGTAAGGACTTCGATATCCTCGATGATGGATTTCCCACCTGAACTCGGTAGTGTTTTATTATAAGACTACTACATTACCATGCTTGTCTGGGACAGTGTGTTCACATGTATGTAGCAGAACCAGCTCATGTTTTGGAGCTTGCTATCGTAGTCCATTTCTCGAGAATCTCGCAACGTCATCTCGTCGATTTGTGTTGCAAACTTTAATTTTTCTTTCTAGACTTGATGAGTCTGGAATACCCTGAAACCAACCAGATCTGAATCTCGGGCAGATATGATGGCTGGAACTTCTTCCAAGAACTATGATATAGGTTCTAGTGAAGTGGGCGCACCTAGCTGGAAGCACTATTATTATAGTATCTTGATTAAGTCGTTTGGACACTACCCATGAGGATTTCGCGTGACTTATTCTAGAAGTTGTTCCTTATGGATTTTGTGCTCCCGAAGTCCGACCTTTACTTGATGGCCATGTTGATGCTTTTTAAGCATGACTGTGGTAGCTAGCACATCAAGGAGAACATTAGAAGCGGAGTGCTAAATGTCTCTCGATCGATCATCCAGATTTTGATCCATTGGCCCCGCTAAGGTGAAATCTGAGAAGGTTATCCTCCTTTGCATCTGCAGCGTCCATCATTATTCATCATGGTAGTATGCTGTGTTGCCAGGATCCTTGACACGGAGATTGGTAAACCCTGATGAATATGGAAATGCTCAAGTTCTTGAGAGCACGCACAAGCGCTAGGTGTTATCATCGGCACTAACTGGGATTGCTCTCAGTTTGCTCTGTTATGCTATAACTTTTCAAACAGTGGACCCGCTCTCTTCTGTTGAGCCTCTCCCCAGTTACTAAATCATCCCTTGTGTCGTTTTCAACAAGGTAATCCACATCATCCATTCTAATCCGGGTATGCCATTCTACCGAACCCTTCCCAACAATCGCTCGAGAATTGCCTTAGGCTGGTATAAAGAGTTTCAATGATCTCTGAATCAAAGGTAATTCTTCTTGCCACTTAAGGGGATATCTCTACGAGTCACCTTCCCTAAGGTGCCCCGTTATGGTATCATGGCAACTGAACTCCTCGCTACATTGACAACCGTTCACCACCTTCTTAAGTGTGGAATTATTGTCTACCTAGTGAACCCTCGTCATCTGTTCCACTCCATCCCTCTAGATGTGTGTTTAGTGTCTCACCTCGAGAGATGTTGCTATGTCTCATTCCATGAGTTAATCCTGAGTTGTTCGATCTTCAAGAAGATCGATCCTTCCAGAGTTTCCTTCTCCTCTCATTGTCATGTTGGTTGGAGTTCTTAGAGCAAGACGACGAGACAAAGATGGTGATTGAATCAATGTTCATTTGAAGTGCAACCTGGATTGTGAAGAACGTGTTAGCTTTGTGTCCCCTCTGTCTTCTTACCTCACATCTTGAATCTCGGGACGAGATTCTTGCTTAGTGGGGGCGAGTTGTCACATCCCTAGCTTCTGGTGCTACGTAGTGTTTGCATCTTGCTTGCATCATGTTAAAATTTTGAAACTTGAATTGAGGAAATTTTGAAGTCTCAAAATTTTAATTAAAAGAAGGGCAAATAACCCTAGAAAATGCGTCCAATGTTTCCAAAATGCTCTTCAATGATGTTTAATATCTTTGGCAAGGGTTTTGGTCCAAACCAAAAATATGGAACATTTTTGAGGAATTATTTTGGCTATTTGGATTTAAATCATAAATATTTGAGTTGGACTTAATTTCTCTATAAAAGAATTGCAAGTCCAACAATTCTGAAAAAAACTTGTGAGTGGCTTTGAATATATTGCATCAAGCCACATAAATATTTTCAGAAGCTACTAAATGAGTTGGGCTGTGAATCAAATCAAAACAGAATTGAAATATTAGAAACAGAAACAGAGATGTGAAAAAAAGGAAGGAAACTATCATGGCCCAGCTTACCTGTACCAGGCAGCCCACCTGGCGGCCCAGTTGGCTGGCCCAGCCCAGCCAGCGCTGCCTGCTTCTTCAACCTTCTGCCAGAAGGAGAAGCAGGTGTGTGGCGTGCATGTAGCCGAACGAGGCCACCTCCTGCTTGCCACCTCCTGCCTCCCCCTCACGCCACGGAGACGCCCGATGCATCCCCTCACTTTCCCCTCGCTCTCTGGCTCTCCCACCCCCTCCTCTGTTCCCTCGCTCACACCCGAGCGGAGCCGTCGCCGCCGCCCATTGTTGCCGCGTCCACCGCCAACCCCTCGCCTCGTAGTTGCTTCGAGAAGAACCGCCGTGATTCCCCCATCCTTCCTGCCGATCCACGTGAGTCGGGAAGCTCTGCATCGCCTCCACCATCGCCTTCTTCACCTCCGGCCGCTCGAGATCGCCATCGCTGTTCCGGTCGCACCAACGCATCCCCGGCCTCGCTCTCGCGCCCGTCAACCTCACTGTGAGCTCCGCCGTTGATTACCCCTAACACCGTTGTGTTTCTCCTGCCATGCCCGTCGTTCTGTCAACGCCGGTAGAATCACAACGGTCGAGCCGTGCTCCGGCGCCACTCCGCTTGACGCTGCCGCCGCCTCAGGCCATCTCCGGAAGCCCCGCGGCTACCACCCGATGCGCCCCATCGCGCCACAGCCGTAGAGCCCAACCCCGCCTCTTCTCGTCGCCAGAATCGCAGGGATGAGCGACGCCGCCACGTCTGTGTGCCATCGACGGTTAGCCGCCGACGTGGGCATCATTAGTGGCTAATGACCCACTAACTAACCCCTCCTGTGACAGCGACAGCTCGGCCCCGCGCCTAGTTAACTCCGTGTTTATTTTCTGTTTAGATTAGTTTAATAACGCGGGGCCCACCAGTCAGGGTTGACTGTGCTGACGTGTCCGTTGACCCGACCCCACCTGTCAGTGACACAAACAACACTGGGTCACTGACCAGTGGACCCCACTGGTCAGGTTTGACCCGGGCCATGCCCCGTTGACCTGCTGACATCATGGTGATGTCAAGCTGACGCAGTAATCCTTTTCGGGATTTAAATAAATCTTAAATGATTTGTTTAATTCAGAAAATATCCCAAACTTCTCAAATTCATAGAAATTCAACCGTAAGTCCAAATGAAATAATTTATATATGAAAAATGATCAGAAAAATCCAATCTATCCATATGTACTAATTTCATGCATGATAGAACAACTTATGACTACTCTTTAGGACAAATGGTATGAATGGCATTTAAATAACCACATGTGGAGTTTGAATTTGAAACTTGGATTCAAACAAACTCCATTTAACCTACTGCTAGATGCATTAGCTCAAATCACAACATATTGCCATATCATGATCATGCATCATATTGTGCATTGCATTGATTGTGTTTCTTCCTTGTTTGTCGGTGTTTGTCCCCTCTCCATAGACGTGGTACCGACGATGAGATCGACGACACCGATGAAGAACTATTACTATCTTCAGAAGTGCTAGGCAAGCAAAACCCCCTTGTTCATTTCGATACAATCCCACTCTCTCGCTCCTGCTCTCTTTTACTGCATTAGGACAACAATGATTCATCTGTTACTTGCTGCGGTAGATGAACCCCTTTCCTCTGCATGAGCTGTCATTGCCAAAGTAAATAGATGAAACCCACTAGCATGAGTAGGAGTTGTTTGAGCCCTGATGTGCCTACTCATTCATGCTTGTTTATCATGCCTGCTATTACTTAGAGTTGTGTCAGGTCTGATTCATCAGGGATGAATTGGAATGTGGTGAACATGTCCTACTGTTGAGAGCTAAGTGTGTGAACACGATTTGGTAAAGGTAGCGATGAGAGGCCATGTGGGAGTACATGGTGGGTTGTCTCATTGAAACCGTCCTTGGGAACTGAGTTATGTGTTTGTGATCCATGAACAGTTACTACCACACATTGGGTTCCGGTAACTCAACCCCTCTCGACTTATTAATCAACATGATCTCTGTCCAGGAGTTGCAACTAGTTTCTGGTGTTTGTAGGTAGTGTTAGTAGTCTACCAAGTGGCACCCGATATAGGTGGGCTTGGGACAGACTAGGCACCATGGCACGGTGTACCAAGCATAGATCCGCCCATCGAGGTGGGCTTGGGAACCCTGCTCACATCGTTTGGGGCCGTGAGCGACACCCCGGTCGGATCTCCTTGCGGATGGAACCCGAATAGGCGATAAACCTGGACGAGAGACTTGTGTGGTTAGTCAGGTCGTGGCCGACTCCCTCGCCAGGCTTCCGCTTGAAGGTTGCCGAGATACACGAGGTGTACATGGCGGTAAGTGGCGAGAGCGTGTGTGAAGAAGTACACCCCTGCAGGGTTAACAGTATCTATTCGAATAGCCGTGTCCACGGAAAAGGACTTCTGGGTTGCCTGTACAGTTCATAGACAAGTGAAAGTGGATACTCTAAAATGCGCAAGATAAGCGTGAGTGCTATGGATGGCGTTCTCGTAGGGAGACGGGAGCGGATCCATAGTGGTGTATTGATATGGTGAATATGTGGACTCGTGTGCGCCACCTCAAAAGAGTTACTTGTAGTCGTAGTTCAGGATAGCCACCGAGTCAACGCTGGCTTGCTGCAGTTAAACCCCACCATCCCCTTGTTGTTGATGTTGCATATGTAGATAGTTCTGATGTAAGTCTTGCTGGGTACATTTGTACTCATGTTTGCCTATTTTATGTTTTTGCAGAGAGACTTCAGTCTTGCTAGTAGTTCCACGTGGACTTTGACGTTTAGCTTGTTACCTCAGCTACCATCTTGTGCCCTCGGCAGGATCTGGTAGATAGTCAGGCTTCTCAGCCTTTTTCTTTTGTAGATGTCTGTACTCAGACATGTTAAGCTTCCACTTGTGTTTGACTTTTATGCTCTGAATGTTGGGTCATGAGACCCATGTTTGTAATATCTCGCTCCTCGGAGCCTATTGAATAAAATACTTGAGTTGTAGAGTCATGTTGTGATGCCATGTTGTATTTGCACATATCGAGCATATTGTGTGTATGTTATTGAAATGCTTGGTATGTGTGGGATCTGACTATCTAGTTGTTTATCTTTGGTAGCCTCTCTTACCGGGAAATGTCTCCAAGTGCTTCCACTGAGCCTTGGTAGCTTGCTACTGCTCCGAAACACTTAGGTTGGCCGGCATGTGTCCTTATTCGTTCATGTGTCTGTCCCTTCGGGGAAATGTCACACGGTGTTTACCGGAGTCCTGTTAGCCCGCTACAGCCCGGTTTACCGGAGTCCTGCGAGCCCAGTTGCTACATCCCGGATTCACTCGCTGATGACCGACACGTTTGTTGCTGGGTCATGTATGCCTGTCCCTGTAAGTTAGTGCCACTTTGGGTTTACGACTAGCCATGTCAGCCCGGGTTCCTTGCCATATGGATGATAGCAACACTATCATATACGTGAGCCAAAAGGCGCAAACGGTCCCGGGCCTGGTAAGGTGACACCCGTGGGGATACCGTGCGTGAGGCCGCAAAGTGATATGAGGTGTTACATGCTAGATCGGTGTGGCATTGGATCGGGGTCCTGACATGATATGACCGGGGATGCATGCTCACCATATATAAGAAGGATATGCCATCGATCACTCAATCCTTGTGGTAGGCATATATTTTGACTGAATTTTACCTCTGACAAAATTATTGCAAGTCTGGTCCTTTAACTGTACTGCCATATATTGGTAACTCTTCATATAATCTCTGTAGATGGTGCATGGTGTGGTACTAACGCAGACTGAATGGCATACGAGAGAAGCCATCCGAGTAGTTTGCTGAGGAAGACTTGTTAACTTCTGCTCAAATCTTTTGTCTGGGTATCATGCAGAAGAAGGCTCTATAGCTTACACACGAAGCTTGCTCTGATTATTGTGCTGGAGAAGCCTGAGTTCCATATTTGAGAAGCTTCTCATCGGGTTTGCTTGTTGAGAAAATTTCATTTCCGTCTGTCACAAGCTTTTACTGAGGTATCTTGCTGTGAAAGATTGGGCATCGTGGGCCGGAAATTGTTCACATATCATGCTAAAGAAAATTGAGGAGCCTTGCATTATAAATTTCTTCCGATAACGTGTGGAATAATACTGAGTTTCTTATATCCAAAACTTCATACTAATATGCAGACTGAAATCCATACACACGCCCATAAAATTCTGCGGCTGATTATTTGCATGAGAAAAATGGTTTGACTGTCTTGCTTGAGCATATCAATTCTGACTTTTTTCGGATGATAACATATTTCAAGCATCATGCATTGCTGAGCCAAAAGTTTGTATATGATCCATACCTCTGTTTGAAAATATACCGTTGGTCTCAACTGACTTGTTCTTCTACTGGCTGGATCATAACTGCTCTGAGGATTTTGCACTGATGTAGACTAGATGCTGATAGTCAATCCAATACATCATTTGTATTCTGAATAGATATTAATTCCATAATGAAGTTCAATGGATAGACCAAAATATTTAGCTGAGCTTCTTCCAAATATTTGAAATTCTTCTTGCGTCTTTGAGTCCGGTGTCGGTTGATGAGCAACTATTTATAGGGGAAAAATAATGTAACACCGGGGCCCAAAAAGAAAGAAGCAAAAGGAAACTCCACAAAAGCACACAACAACAAACAATTCACACACAATCAATGTCACATATTACTGCTAGTCACACAATATGCATGCCTACTTAAGCACACAAATCTCGCGCAATCTCCGGTTCTACGATCTAGCATGCTGTGACGATGTGCACGAGGACGAATAAATGTGTGAAAGAATAGGTGTAAACAGCTCTACACCAAGTACTAGCTTAACCAGATAGCAACCTGGACTAGCACGGAGGCGAGGACGTACTCGGTAATCATGTAGTGGGACACGAAGTTCGCAACCACATTATTATCCAGCGGACGGAAAAAGATTCGTACTCGTCCAAGAAACAGGATAGCAGGGAAAAAACTGAGGCTGCTGACATTGCCCTTTCTTGATAACTAAGATCATTAAGGGTTGCCAACATGACAAAATAAAAGAACGATCCGGGATAGAAGCATGTCCATCACCGAAACGATAGACGGGGCTGAAAGAAAAACATTGATGCAATACCTGAGCACCATTTTGCAAATAGTGTTGGGATCACTTGGCATCACTCTGCTGGGACAGAAATGACACCAAACACTGAAAGAAAAAGGACCTGGAGAAATTCAAAGGTTGAGCTGCAGTGGATCCGAACCGATGCCAGCTACACTCACCAGATAAACCGTTAGCACAAATACTAAGGATATATGCATACTATGCAACAAACAAATGCAGCAACCAAATGCAATACACAAACCATACTCTATACTACCGATTTCTACCCGTTTCTACCGCTCGTGCTGACTAGGGCGTCCTACAGCCAGACCTGCTCTGATACCAAGCCTGTGGCACCCCGGCTCAGAGAAACCGGAACGCCCCGTATTCCAGCCCAGAGATCGAGGAGAAGTCTCTGGAATACGGCACTACTTGACATAAAACAAATCAGCTCTTATTACAAGAATAAATACAAAGGTCTGATGTTACAAAGGTTCACATCAGCACGGCGACACTATGCCTGCAATACTACACTTGCTCTATGCTAGCAGCGGAACAACACGTAGCAGTGGAAATCTTCTAGCAGTGGAACAATGACGAAGGTGGTGAACTCCACTCCGCAGGGACTCTGGCTAGGACATAGTCTAGGTCACACGAACGGAAACCACGACAAGCAATCAAGCAATCACGACATCACCTACAATCTGGCATCACACGCCAGGTCAGTACATTGAATGTACTTGCAAGCTCACAACAACCAAAAACATCAAGGCAAGACAACAACATAGCATTAAGCAGGTTAATTAAATTAACAGCTACCATAATACAACAACAACTACTAAGCATGATATGAAACTACTACAATACTGATAAATCACCATCTCTGATCTCCATAATCATATCTCTCTTGGCTAAGCGGCCAAGCAATATACCATCTCGATCACCTCATGATCAAAACAAAATGGTGATCTTTCCGGCAATCACAACCACGACCAATATTTGGCCCGTGATCCTTACAGTGATCACAACCATGACCAATATTTGGCACGTGATCCTTACGGTGATCACAACCACGACCAATATTTGGTCAAATATCCACATATAAATCACCTATAAGTCATTCCGTCATGTGAGTGTTGATCGAACGGTGTGACCTAGTACGGCCCATGCCCATGACTGAGGACGCGGCTATCGATAGATTAAACACACTCTGTAGAGGTAGCGCACTGTACCCACACCACGGAACCCATGGCCTCGCACTCCCATTCGGGTGTACCTACGGCATTCCGACAAAACCGATCTACTGCGATGACACTCTCCCGGCCACTTCGACTCACTCCCCACTGGGCTAAGTCATGGGTGGCCCCAATGTCTACCAAAGACACCAACGACCACCGTCGTGGCGCGTCCCACACGGGGACACGCACAAAAAATCCAACTACGGGCACACAAGGTGATGTCTGCTTATCGGGCCAGGGTACCGCATGCCCATAATCTTCCCTCATTAGAGGAACCGGCGAGAGGCACAACAATAGACCGCATTAGGGCTGTCCCATAACGGCAAATGTGGTTGCACTGGAAAAGCCCGGCTCGGAGGCACCTGACCAACTTAATGACGGAATTTATGCACAAAAATATAACTATGATAACTGATACTCCAATATCAACTATCAAACTATAATCCAAGTCATAGCAATATCCAACAAATAATCTGAGCATAATATCATCATACCAAAATACTCCTAGGATAGCATAACACTACTATCATGATGAATCCGAAAACAATAATCCTACTATTCCAATAGCAAGAATAAGGCTATCCAACTCAGATCCAGATGTAAACACTATCTCCGAAAATAATACTCCAAGCAACAGAACATCAACTATCATCGTGAAGATAATCATACTAACCAGTAATAATACAAAGGTAGCATGACATCCAAAGTAATACTCCAAACATAATCACATATATCATCATGGAAATAATCATAATACCAGCCACTAATACTGCAATGGCAACATGATACTCATCAACTTCAAAAATAACTCCAAGTAATCCAAACAATAGCATGGCATCAACAAGATCAAAATAATACTCTGAGGAAATGCCATGCACAAAGTCATGTAACTAAAACAATATTTTAAACAAGTTCAAATAAGTTAAACCATGTCACTCTATTACAGTGATGCAAATGGAGGATGTGGCTTGCTTGGGGTGCAAGGAATCACCGGGAGAAAGTGCGAGAAACTCGCGGAACGAATCGCCGGAAATCGTACTCTCTCGGAGGGGGATGATTAAGGGCAGGGGCCAAATGTTCATTTTCAGTATTCCAAAACATAATGAAAGTGACGCCAACAGAAAGGGCTCGACAAAACGAAGAAGTAGGCTTTGGATTCACCCCATTTGGAGCTACGGTTAAAAAGTTATGGGGTGTTTTCTGCCAGGGAACCATCTGCAAGAAAAATATCTTCAAACAGGGGTCTGGATAGAAAAACTGAAAGTGTAATCAGGGAAATACGCTTTTACCTTATCCACTCCAACAGTGGCGGGGCCGGGCGCGTGCGGGTCCCATGGGGTGGGGCCCGTCACTTATCCACGTGGTCTAGGCGGGGTCAACGCGGCAGCCACTGACTGATGGGGCCCGCGGGCAGGGGGTCGGGCCTGGCGAGTCGTCGCCTTCCTCCCTGCTCTGGCCCGACTGAAGCATAGGAGGAGCAGAGGCAGGGGCACTACCGGCGTCAGCCCGGGCAACTCCGGCCACCTCCGGCCAAACGGAGGCCACCGGCGGGCTTGGGAGGACCGGTCGGACCCGTCCCCAAGGTTAGCCAGCACCGGGGAGGGGCAGGACAACCGCGGGGAGAGGGGAACAGATGCGGCTCCGGCAGTGGTTGGACTTGAAGATGGAGGCTTCTACTACTCCGGCGAGTGGGCGAGGGGGTTTGGGTGAGTAGCTGGACTCTGGGGAGGCTGCTGGTAGAAGAATGGAGGGGAGAGGAGCTGATTTAGCCAGAGTGGAGAGGTGGCCATGGCGGCAAGGGAGGGCAACGGGAGCTCCTCGAGCTCGGGGAAGTGGCTAGGCAGGGCTAGAGGAGGGCTGTGAGGCTGGTGGTGAGATCAAAAGGCTCCGGGGAGGGCTTATATAGCCGCGGGGCGAGGTGCCGCGCTATCATCGCTGCGGACGCGTGGACGGTGCCGCGGGCGCGTGTGTGCGCGCATGATCTCAGGGGCAAACAACGGGGAGGGCACAAGACAGACCTCACGGGGAAGAGACGACCAGGGGAGGGGCAGAGGAAGAGGCAGGGTGCCATTAATGCGCTGTCAGCCATAGAGCTCCCGAGGGTGAGCGGCGACGAGCGCTGATGGAGGGGCTGACGGAGGGGAAGAGGGCTCCAGGAGAACATTGATGACACAGTGAAGCTGTTGGACAGGCCCGTGCTCGCTGAGACGCCGAGCAGAGGAGGGGCCCGAGCAAGAAGACGCTCTGGGCGCGGCCATTGCATGCCAAAGCGGTGGTCACCGTGTAGACTAGCATCCAGAAGGGCTAAATGGCTGGCAAGTGTTGTCTAGTGGTAAGTCCTTCGAAGGGTGGTTTCAACTGCGGTGGTATCTTGGTTAAACATGCTCTGGTTAAATAGTAATCACCCTCTGAAGTTTACGGCAGTAAACTTGGGTGAGCACTGGTGATCAACAGGAAGGGTTTTGGGAGCAATGGAGTTGTCTACGAGGTTGAGGTAAAGAAGGAATTTTGTCCTGGTAATTTCAAGAAGATTTGGACCAAGCTTTAATATAGTTGCTTTGCAACTGCCAAAATTGTCCAGAAATGAAGATCATGATGATGCTCTCACCTAGAGTGTCAACTTGAGCTCAAATTGGGCCAAGCTTTATCATTTGGACATATGAAGATGCTGTAAAAGGCTCACGCCAAATGGACAAACCAAAATAGCACTTGCTTCACAAACATCATTTCTGTCCAGAAACTTGGAATAATTTGGGTGATCAAATGGATCCATGAAATGATGCCAAATTGAGTGGAGAGATGTTTTATGGGTAAAAGAATGGTCTAGTAATTTATTACTATTTTTGAAGCAATATAAAATACACTTGCTTCACAACGTGAGAATATTGCCAGAGTCAAAGATTTTCTCCTTTGCTCACATAGATAATTGGATGGGGCTGAAAATGGGTGGAGGGGGTTAATATGAGCACATTAAGGAGTGTGCAAAAGTTCAACTCATTTGGATACTCCTAGCTAGTACTTCCTTTATAAAGCCTTTTGTCTGACAAAAACTTTGAAAAATCACTAAGGAATATTGGCTAGGAAAATAATGTTGAACTTGTGCATGAGGAAATTATTTGGACATATATGCATGACCAAAAAGGTTGGCATCCACTAGGAGAAATATAAATGACACTTCCTTCACAAAGTGCCATTCAGGGCAGAATAGAAAAAGGAATATTGGGGAATTATTTTAGAACTGGACAAGGAAATATTTGGGCATATTTGAGTTATATATGACCCAAAGGAATTATGAGAATTATTTGGGGATTTTTGGATGGACAAAAATATGGGTTGCTTCACAACCTAGGGTAGATAGGGGTATTCCTTTAATAGAAAAAGGAATATTCCCTAGAAAAGAATTTTAGGGTTTGGTCAGGGAGTGAAGTGACATGATCTTGGCAATGTTTTGAGAATGATGAGACACTTGGGAGGGGAAATGAGGATGATTTCCCAGGTGACAAGGCCACAGAACCACTCCGAAAAGAAAAACAAAGCAAAACCCAAATAAATCAAAAGCAAAAGAAAAGGGCCAAAATCCAGGCTGCTACAGGTTCGAATACACCTCGTCTGTTCAGCTGATCGAGCAAGGTGCAAGGTTCTTGATTGATGTGTTGTTCCATTGATTTGTGTAGTGCAAGGGAGGGCACCTGGCTTGTGCGGACTGCCGCGTCGAGCGCCCCGGGAACTAGCGGCAGTGCCAGAAGTGGGAGCGCGGTTGTGGCTTCGACGTGTGGAACACAATGGTGGATGCCGTTGTCGGTGTCAAAACCGGCGGATCTCGGGTAGGGGGTCCTGAACTGTGCGTCTAGGCGGATGGTAACAGGAGACAAGGGACACGATGTTGTCACCCAGGTTCGGGCCCTCTCGATGGAGGTAAAACCCTACTCCTGCTTGATTGATATTGATGATATGGGTACTACAAGAGTGGATCCACCACGAGATCAAGGAGGCTAAACCCTAGAAGCTAGCCGATGGTATGATTGTTGTTCGTCCTATGGACTAAAACCCTCCGGTTTATATGGACACCGGAGAGGGCTAGGGTTACACAGAGTCGGTTACAATGGTAGGAGATCTACATATCTGTATCGCCAAGCTTGCCTTCTAGGCAAAGGAAAGTCCCATCCGGACACGGGACGAAGTCTTCAATCTTGTATCTTCATAGTCATGGAGTCCGCCCAATGATGATAGTTCGGCTATCCGGACACCCCCTAGTCCAGGACTCCCTCAGTAGCCCCTGAACCAGGCTTCAATGATGATGAGTCCGGCGCGCATATTGTCTTCGGCATTGCATGGCGGGTTCCTCCTCCGAATAATTCATAGAAGATTGTGAACACCAGGATAGTGTCCGGCTCTGCAAAACAAATTCCACATACCACCGTAGAGAGAATAATATTTACACAAGTTCAATCTGTTGACATATTTCATTGCGTGACGTCACACCACGGCCAAGCCTTTACTCGAATCGTTTTTACTATACCACCTCAGCGCGTTTAGCGAAGCGGTTTCCTTGGCACGTCTTGTCGAAGAAGAGATCGTGTCCCCTTATTCCGGGATTCTCATCAATAAGGACATGGGTAACCCAACCGCGCCATTGATTGTGGCGCTTGGGAGATAAGCGAGTTTTACCGGGCTGGTGGGGACGCATAGTTTCGTCCGCCCATATATAAGGGGATAAGGATCCACCTTTTTACCTACGCCTCCTTCCTCCTTTGCTTATCCATCTCCGCGCACTCGAGCTCCAGCGCCCAAGTCCGCACATCTCACCTCAACCTTCTCCAACCATGTCCGGAGCGGGAGGCAAGTGGATGGCCTCCTCCATCACGGAGGGGCACATCAAGAGGCTGCGCAAGGCTGGATATTTGTCCAGCGGTATCGCGCATCGGCTCCCCGACGAGGGGTAGCTCATCCCCACCCCCGGGCCCCATGAGAGGGTGGTTTTCCTTCCCCGTTTTCTCCGCGGACTAGGCTTCGCACTCCACCCTTTTGTCCGGGGGCTCATGTTCTACTATGGCCTGGATTTCCATGATCTGGCCCCGAATTTCATGCTCAACATTTCAGTGTTTATCGTCATGTGCGAGGCCTTCCTCTACATCCAGCCCCACTTCGGCTTATGGCTAAAGACTTTCAATGTCAAGCCGAAGGTAGTGGGGGGCAGCCAGGCGGAGTGCGGAGGCGCCATGGTGGGCAAGATGCCCAACGTCACCTGGCTCGAGGGCTCCTTCGTGGAAACCATCAAAGGGTGGCAATCGGGGTGGTTCTACATCACCGAGCCGCGTGACCCCGAATGGGTAGCGACCCCCGAATTCATATCTGGCATCCCCACACGGCTTACCTCCTGGAAAGAGAAGGGCCTGTTGTGGGGTGATTCGGAAGAGCTGACCGGACTCCAATCCTGTCCCCAAACCCTGGTGAACAAGAAGCTCAAGCTTGTCAACGTAATCCAAGTCATGCTCATCTGCCGGATTCTCCCCTGCCAATAGCGGGACTTCAACTTGTGGGAGTTCGATCCGGCACAGCACCGGACTTTGAGCGGGCTCTTCGACACTACGTACGAAGAGGCCTGGAGGGTGTTGTTCAAGGGCGCCGAGGCCCCCGCATCCGCTACCGAAGATCGCGGATTCAGCTCGCAGCGTCCAGCTGGCGAGGTAAGCTATATTATCCTTTATGGGACACTTGCTTTTCATAGTTTGACTCTATGCGGGATCTAAACTCCCAATACCTTTAACAGGCCTGGCAGAAGACGTCCGGACAGGTTAACTATCCGGCTCCCCTTCCAGAAGACCCATCAGATGCCCGTTTGACAGGGCTGCTGGTCCCGGCGCCTCACGTGGTGCCGAAGAAGAAGGCCAAGAAGAAGGCCACGGGAACCCGAAGGAGTTCCCGGCGCCAGGTGTTATTGGATTCATCGTCCGATGACTCCGAGGCGGACTCCTCCCACGAAGACGAGGAGGAGAAGAAAGAGGCCTCTCACCCAGCGGGGGGAGAGAAGAAGGGGAAGGCTTCCCCAACGGGGGAGGCCGAAGGGTCCAAGAAGGGAAGGACCCTTCCCCCGGACTACTCCACCAACGCCGATGACGGCGACAAGGAGTGGCCCTCCAGGGCCAAACCCCTGGCGAGATCGTAAGCGTCCGGACTCTTGAATAACTCATAATTCTTCTTTTCGTCACATAGCATCTTCTAACGCCGCATACAACCCTGTAGTCCGCCCAAGGATGATCTTCCCACTTCATCGAGCGGGTCCTTGCGTTCGTTGGATGTGAATAGCGCTTCACTTTCATCCGCCTCCTCCCCCCGTGACGCAGGCGACACCAAGGTCGGGTCCCAGAAGGGGACCCGTCAGGAGGAGGAGGCCCCGGAGGTGCCGCAAGGCAACCTCCCGGACTTTGGACCGGACTCCGCACCGGAACCTTCAGTGGTTCCGGAGTCCGGCGGGCGGCCCCTTCGTAAGAAGGGCAAGACTGTGACGCCGGCGGCCTCCGTCCAACAGGAGGCGCTGGATAACTTGCTGGAGGCGCTCAACAGCGCTTCCATCAACGAGGAACACCACACTGTCATGAGTGCGGTGATTCAGAAGGTTCAGCTCGCCAAAAGCGGGCTGACCGAAGCCTGCTGCAGCATTCTAACAGGCTTTGAAGTAAGAATTTTTAAGATATGTAAAATAGTACCGCATAGACAGTAGCCCCTGATGCTCAATTCGATGTTCGGAAAGAAAAGCCGGACTGAGGATCTAAAACGATATACGCAGGAGTCTAAAAAATATGTCAATGTGGGAATGCAGGCTGCGCTGCTGACCTCTGCCGCACTGACTGCAAAGGTCAATTCCTTGAAGCAGAGCCTCGAGCGGTCCGAGATCGTGTTCGGCCGTGCCAAGAAGCAGCTCAAGGATAAGGAAGGTGAGTAACACCTAATTAAAGTTGTACCTTATAGAAAATGATTTGGTTGCAAGAAAAATGACAAGGATAACGTGGGTACTCCAGGGGCTACGAATGAGGTGGCGACCCTGAAGGAGGCAGTGTCCGCGTCCGAACGCAATGCGGCCGCGGAACGCGCTGAGCGAGATAAGTAGGAGGCGCGGGTGGCGGAGGTACGGCAAGAGCTCCAAGCTCTCGTGGAAAAACACGAGAGTTTGGAGCGTGACTCGAAGACTCGAGAGTCCGAGCTGTCGTCGGCTCTTGAGAGTGCCAAATCTGCTAAGGCCGAAGCCCAAAAGGCCCTCCAGGAAATCGAGGCGGCAAAGAAGATAGCGGCGGGTAAGGCATTCTTCATGCAAAGTAAGCATGTAAAAGTGAATTATCCGTTACTTACCGGAATTCGGAGCTCTCCAGGAGCGTTCGCAGATCTGCCCCGTAGCTTGTCTGATGCTGCCGCGTTCTACAAAGCCGAGGAGGGGAGCTCGACGGAGAAGGTGTTCTGGTCTCAGTATGCTGAAGCCGGACATCCGGTGCCCCTAAACGACCAACTGAAGCAGCTGGTCGAGCTCCACAAGGTGGCCGAACAGGCCATGAAGGGCCTCATAGTTCGGCTGTGGCCCAAAGAAGCCATGCCTGGGAGTTACTTCGGTCTGGTGCGGCGGCTGGTGGACGCCTGTCCACGGGTCGACGTCATCAAGCATTCCGCCTGCATTGAAGGTGCCCGTTGGGCCCTTGCCCGTGCTAAGGTGCACTGGGGCAGGATGGACGCCAAGAAGCTTGTGACGGACGCGCCACCACCGGGCAAGGAGTATCGCACGCCCGAGATGTATTATAAGGGTGTCCTGAAGGGCGCCCGAATTATTGCGGGTGAATGCTCCAGAGATTTAATTTTTGAGTAGACTCGCATTTTGTTATCCTGTGCGCTGAAAACTTTGTTCATATGCACTAAGCAACGCTTGTTAATTTAAAATATTACTTTCTGTGCGGCCGTTTATTAAATCTGAGAGATCGCAAGTCGTTGGCATCGGCCCCCATGCCACGAGTGCTGGGGTGTTCGGGATAAACTTGAGTGCTCATGTTCCCATTGTTGGGTCCATCTAGGGAGGCGCTCAACACAATGAACGAGGCAACCGGACTTATAATGCTTGAACACTCTCACTTAGCCACAGAATTCTCTAATTTTAAATTTCGGCGAAGCCCCTAGTGTTCGGAAGACCGAATTCGGGGCGCTATCCACGCCTGGGCCGGACAAAGACGGTTCCTCGCTCTAAGCGGCATAAGTCTTCAGGGACTCGAAAAAACCTGTCGAACAGCGACCGGCTCTCGCCCCATCATGACGGTCAGTTTTAGCTTTCTCCACTGAGGTGCTCGCCCAGCTCAACTAGGGCACAATCACAGTGGTTCTCCCAGTGCTACCTTAGCCGATATAACGGAACGTAAGGTACCAAAACATGGCAGCCGGGCAAA
The DNA here is from genome assembly GCF_018294505.1 of Triticum aestivum. Lineage (NCBI taxonomy): Eukaryota > Viridiplantae > Streptophyta > Magnoliopsida > Poales > Poaceae > Triticum > Triticum aestivum. The sequence goes on from NC_057798.1 coordinate 82,601,283, forward strand.
CCCAACTATTGACCCAAGACATGATTCGGAGCCAATGCATATAATGCTATAAGTTCGGGGTGCCGCACTTGTGAAAGTGTTCGGACTTATCACACCATAATATGGGGAACGGAAGCCCCTGGTGTATTTAGCCGTACCAAAGTGTACGGATGCGACATGTCATAAGTGAACATATGTATAAAAAAGGAATGCAATGGTAGGCAAAAAGCGATGCATTGTTTATTAAAAAAATACTGCCATGAATGCAGAACGATACAAATAGTGCGATAAGCCAAGAGTGGGACTATTTAACATGCCCCCTCCAGGGGCAGGCTGCGGAATGGTGTATAAAACAGGTATAATGCTCATAATTTAGACCACCTGGATACTCGTCGTAGCTTTTCTACTTCCCTGGCTGTTGTATCGTGAGTTCGGCGGGTCCACTGCCGGACAGGGCTTCTGGTAAACGGAGTCCTGAGGATAATAAAAAAAAGGGGTGACACATTTGGGAGCCCCTGGTGTGGTTCAGCCACACTCTGGGCCTACCGTGGTCGTGCCCCTCCCCCTATGCCCATGGTATCTCCAGAGCGTAGTGATGTACGCGTAGTACTGGTCTTGCAATTTTGCGAGGGCTGGGGTTTGAGCCGCATTGTTACGCGGGCTCGGAACGTGCCAGGTGGTCTTGTTGAAGGTTACTCCGGGCGCACTTGACTCTGTCCGGTCGCTTAACGGCCGGACTCGAGAATTGCCTTAAGAGGTTGCTCTGCACTTCCGCCGCGAGAGCCGCCGTATGCTCCTTCGTTCGGAGAGAGCGTTCAGTGTTTCCGTTGACCGTGACGACTCCTCGAGGGCTTGGCATCTTGAGCTTGAGGTATGCGTAGTGCGGCACCGCATTGAACTTTGCGAATGCGGTTCGTCCGAGCAGTGCATAATAGCCGCCGCGGAACGGGACTATGTCGAAGATTAACTCCTCGCTTCGGAAGTTATCCGGGGATCCGAAGAACACTTCAAGTGTAACTGAGCCTGTACAGTTGGCCTCTACACCTGGTATGACGCCTTTGAAGGTCGTCTTTGTGGGTTTAATCCTTGAGGGGTCTATGCCCATCTTGCACACTGTATCCTGATAAAGCAGGTTCAGGCTGCTGCCGCCGTCCATCAGTACTCTAGTGAGGTGAAATCCGTCGACAATTGGGTCTAGAACCAATGCGGCGAATCCGCCGTGGCGGATGCTGGTGGGGTGGTCCCTTCGATTAAAAGTGATCGGGCAGGAGGACCATGGGTTGAACTTTGGGGCGACTGGATCCATCGCGTATACGTCCCTGAGCGCACGCTTCCGCTCCCTTTTGGTTATGTGGGTTGCGTATATCATGTTCACCGTCCGCACTTGTGGGGGGAAACCCTTCTGTCCTCTATTGTTCGGCGACCGGGTCTCTTCCTCGTCATCGCTATGCAGCCCCTTGTCATTGTTTTCGGCAATTAACTTGCATGCCTACTTGAATACCCAACAATCCCTGTTAGTGTGATTAGCTAGCTTTTCGGCGGTGCCGTGTATCTGGCACGAGCGATCGAGTATTCGATCCAAATTGGACGGACCCAGGGTAGTTCTTTTGAATGGCTTTTTCCACTGACCGGGTTTGGAGCCTCTGAATCCGGTGTTGACTGTCGTACCTTCAGTATTATCGCCGTTAACGTGGCGCTTGTGCTTATTGCGACGTGACCTGCCATTACTGTCCTTGATATCCGGACTACCAGACTTTTTGGTGAGGTTGTTACTGTGGGCTAGCCAGCTGTCCTCTCCCGCACAGAAGCGGGTCATGAGTGATGTGAGGGCTGCCATTTATTTCGGCTTTTCCTGTCCTAGGTGTCGGGCAAGCCACTCATCGCGGATGTTGTGTTTGAAGGCTGCAAGGGCCTCTGCATCTGGACAGTCGACAATTTGATTTTTCTTGGTTAAGAACCGTGTCCAGAATTGTCTGGCCGATTCGTCTGGCTGCTAAATTATGTGGCTTAGGTCATCAGCGTCTGGTGGTCGCACATATGTGCCCTGGAAGTTATCGAGGAATGCGGCTTCCAGGTATGCCCAACACCCAATTGATTCTGCTGGCAAGCTGTTAAGCCAATGCCGAGCCGGGCCTTTAATCTTGAGTGGGAGGTATTTGATGGCGTGAAGATCATCCCCGCGGGCCATGTGGATATGAAGGAGATAGTCTTCGATCCAACCCGCGGGGTCTGTTGTGCCATCGTATGATTCAATGTTCACGGGTTTGAACCCTTCGGGGCTTTGGTGATCCATTACTTCATTTGTGAAGCATAGTGGGTGTGCGGCGCCTCTGTATTGGGCTATATCATGATGTAGCTCAAGCAAGCTTTGTCTACTGTGTTCGGCCTGGCCGGAATTGCTGTATCCGGCGCGACGGTCGTCGCGTATCGTGGGGCGCCCACGCGATCAGTAGATCGATCTTGATTGTCTTTCCTTATCCTCGAATATGTCTCGCAAGTCCGGCGCATGCCCCCGTGGCTTTGTACTTTTCGAGCGATGTCGGGGTACGACTTTAGTGGAGGGCCTAGAGGCCTCTCTGTTGCGGCCACGAGGTGGCCGGTCGGCCATATTGTGCGTTGGTGATGTAGGTTTATATGCTTCCTCCTCTAATCGGGGCAGCAGCTTGCGTTTGGGGTAGCTTTTGGAGGGGCGTTCGAGTTCATACTCTTCCGCCGCAAGGACTTCCGTCCATCTGTCGGCTAGCAAATCTTGATCAGCTCTAAGCTGTTGCTGCTTTTTCTTGAGGCTGCTTTCCGTGGCCATGAGCCTGCGTTTAAAAAACTCTTGTTCGACGGGATCCTCAGGCATGACGAATTCGTCGTCGTCGAGGCTTGCCTCGTCTCCGGAGGGAGGCATATAATTATCGTCCTCTACCTCTTTGTCTGCCGCTTCCTCATGAGGGCTGGCTTCTCCATCCTCCTGTGTTGAATCTTGCTGGAGGGGGTTGTCTTCGGCACTGTCCGGGATGTTATTGTCTCCGGTGCCGGAATCTCCATTCTTGCTTTGGCGGGATTTAGATCGGCGCCGCTAACGCTGGCGCTTAGGCTGTTTCTTGGAGGGGTCATCCTCTGCTATTCCATCGTCGTTCCCATCCTTTGGGATGTCCACCATGTATATGTTGTATGACGAGGTGGCTTTCCAGTGTCCTGTAGGTGCTGGTTCTTGGTCGTCTCCGGCATCGTCATCCATACCGTCGATATCTTCGGAGTCGAAGTCTAGCATGTCGGTTAAGTCATCGACAGTGGCTACGAAGTGGGTGGTGGGTGGGCTTTGAATTTCTTCATCGTCCGCATCCCAACCGTCGTGGCCATAATCCGGCCAGGGCTCTCCTGATAAAGAGAGGCACTTTAGCGAATTCAGGACGTCGCCGAAAGGCGGGTGCTGAAAGATGTCCGCAGCAGTGAACTCCATGATCGGCGCCCAATCAGATTCGATTGGTAGGGGCGCGGGAGGTTCGGAGTCCGGCGAGGAGTCCGACACCTCGGAGTCACGAGCTTCACAAGGGACAGGGTGTTTTTACCCAGGTTCGGGCCCTCTCGATGGAGGTAAAACCCTACTCCTGCTTGATTGATATTGATGATATGGGTAGTACAAGAGAGGATCTACCACGTGATCAAGGAGGCTAAACTCTAGAAGCTAGCCTATGGTATGACTGTTGTTCGTCCTATAGACTAAAACCCTCCGGTTTATATAGACACCGGAGAGGGCTAGGGTTACACAGAGTTGGTTACAATGGTAGGAGATCTACATATCCGTATCGCCAAGCTTGCCTTCCACGCCAAGGAAAGTCCCATCCGGACACGCGACGAAGTCTTCAATCTTGTATCTTCATAGTCAAGGAGTCCATCCAATGATGATAGTTCGGCTATCCGGACACCCCCTAGTCCAGGACTCCCTCGGCCGTCCTCTCCTTGGTGAGGGTGGAGTGCCTGCACGAAGGTTGTGGGCTCTACATCACTTACCACAAGCTCGCCGATCACCAGAGCGTGTGTCCGCTCGCGCCCTACAAATTCCCCATGCCCGTCTGCGGCTACGAAGGCCCGCCATCGTGGCTCTCCCATCACATCAACGCCATGCATCCCATGCCCGTGCACATGATCTAGTACGTCAAGGAGCTCCAGCTACAAGTGCCACTGTCGGAGCCATGACTCTTCCTGTTTGCGGAGGAGGATGGCCGCACGTTTTTCTTGGTTGGCAGCATGCTCGACATCGGCGCGCCTATCACCGTATCGGTCATCTGCATCAAAGCGGGGGCGTCCCCACTGCCGCACTACATGGCCAAGCTATGGGCGAACGGCCTGCCGGGGGAGCCCAAAGGTAGGACCGACACCGTCAAGGTGGAAATGGAGGTGACAAGCAGCAGGGATCCCGGCGACGTCGCCGTGCAGGAGCTGACCTTCTTCACAGTTCCGCCCAAGCTGCTGGCCGAGATGAAGCTGGTGTCCATCCACATTCAGATTGACCAGCTCACGACCTAAATGATTCTATAGTGCCTTCTGTTTATCTTAGTAATATGCTAATATAGGGGTTAGCTCGGTCTACTTTAGCTTAAGAGATGGTGTGTTTTGGTGGCGATGCAGCAATTACCTCAACATCAGATCAGCAGTGAAAGTAATTTCGAACAGTTGAATGGATATTTTGTGTTTGTTGGATATAAATATCCTTTGGGTAAGAAGTAACAACTTATATTCTTTTTTCCGAAACGGAACAGCGATACTAGTATAATTTCTGTTGACATGCACTAATATTTTTGGAAGGACGTCGGGCTGTAGCTAGAAGGGCGGTTGGGACGGGGCATCGGTCCATACCGCGGTGACCCCCGATTGGGACGCACCGACTGCGGATTTTCCACCTCGCCGATGTCGACCGCGTCTACGCAGAACATTGTTCCCTTCCCCCAGCTGCGGGATCAGGCCGGATATGTGACCAGCAGTGTGGCCAGCATCGTTCTATGCCTCTGAAGAGAGCAACCCAAGCAAGCAGGCTTGTAGCTTAGGCTCCTGCTAGTGTATATATAGTGGTTTTCTTTTTCTCTCCATAACAACCATTTTATATTGCGTACGTGTCATTGAAGAGTGAAATGATGGTTGCTTCTTCGGGCTAACTTACTGTGTGATTTGACTGCTCCTTTAGTGGCCCCTACACGCACTCCCCATACGTGTATGCAACAGTCACACGTACACATGGACGCAAAAACGCGTGCGACGCCCTAATGCATGCATGTCCGAGCACACGACGGAACACACACGATCACGCTCAAGTGCTCAACCTACACGTGCATGCACACACATAGTCATCCAAGGTGAGCTAGTGACCGTATAAACACTGGAAAATGTATATATTGAGTGCAATGAGTGTATTATGAAGTCCACTGACCGTATTTTTACAAATATATAGTGACAGACAGTGTATTTATCTCGTTTGAAATTAAGCCATATTAACTAGAGAGGAGGCGGTATGGACTAGCATTACTTTGTTGTGTCCTGTCAACTTGTCGAATGAGGAGAAGCTTGCAGGATGGGAGAAGCTTGCACACGATGGCTCGCGGGACAAGGAGAAACTTTTGACTAATGCAAGCTGTCCTTTGCTCAGGCGGTGGACGTGCAACAGTTAATTCGGTGTCAGATTGCCAGAAGCATACACTATACTAGTTCTATTATCGTTGCACTTCTCGAAGAGGCGAACAGCCAAGCGCAAAGTTTACTAGTACTACTACTATAGTCTATAGAGGTACTATACTAGTACTAGGAACCATATGGAGGAGCGTCTGCACTCTTATTATATTTTTAAAATGTGATAAAGCAATCTTCAACACATTTGGTTCTCTTCGAGGATTCTCGCATGTGATAATGGAAGTTGATTGCATGGAACACTCGCCACAATTCTCGCTTAATTCTGGCTCATATCCTGTTACAAATAGGAGCTCTCGGTATAATTTCCTCTCTTTTTTGTTATTCAGCATGTAAACAGGTCAGCAAACCTTGCGGCGCATCTTTGTGCGAACCATGCTTACTACACTTTGAATGTGGCCGAGAGCTGGCTTGATGAAACACCTCGCTTCCTACTTCTTTTTTTGTGGGGTACCTCGCTTCCTAGTGACCAGTGTCTTGGTTGATCGTCCTAAGAATGCTTATATATGAATAAAGCTCTCTCATTTACCCGCAAAAAGATTAAGCCATATTAACCGGAAAGGAGGGAGTATGGACTAGCACTACTTGTTGGTGTGTCTCGTCAACTCATAGAACAAGGAGAAGCTTGTAGGACAAGGTGAAGCTCACTTAAGCCTTTTGACTAATGCAACATACCTCGCCCAGGCGGTGGACATGCATCAGTTCATTCGGTGTCAGATTGCCAGAGGCATACACTGTAGTACCGAACATGCGGAGTACCATCATTGTTCTATTTCACGAAGAGGCGAAGAGCCAAGCGCAAGGTTTAGTAGTACGAGTAGTAGTACTACTAGAACCGCATGGTGGAGCCTATGTACTCTTATTTTTCTTAATCTTTGATAAAGTACACATTAATTAGGGAGAAGGGTAGAAAACGGCAGCCCAACATGTAATGATGATATCGATCAACCATGCTCGAATATATCTTGGCCTCTGTGCGAGCCCGTCTATGTGTTCTCGCTCCACGTCTCTCTCAAGGAACAGCGGGTTGGCCATTTTGCCATCAATTGAGATCGGTTTGCTAACACTCTGGTCCCACATGTCAGTGATATGCCAAGACGAGGTGCGTTGACCAACTGGCCATATGCGTACTTGGTTTTGCACCTTCATACTCCCTCCTTTCCGGTTTATAGGGCTTATCTCAAAATCTTAGTTTTTCCATTTTATAAGGCTCAATTTGGTTGTTCCGCATCACAAGTTCAGATTCCAAGGTGCATTAAATAATTGCATGCAAGTATTAAGATAAAATTGACCAATGCATGTACTTTATGCATGCATGCATTGCAATTAATACATTGGTAAACATAAAATTTTGAGGAAAACAAGAGCATTAATTAGGTGCTTTTGGAAATTACAGAAAGTATTCCACCACTCACCATCTACCTTGGTTGGTGAGATTTTTGAATTGAGCCCTATAAAATCGGAAAGGTGGGAATACTACTCCTCCCTCCGTCACAGTTTATAGGGCGCGCTTCATTATGATGCATTTCTCTCAATGCATTTCCACCACCAGAGAGACTTTAGACGCGTTTGGTTTAATGCTCAATTAATTAGGGCATGGTAACCACAATTTTCTCTCGGTGTAGTACTACGGAGTGGAGTACGTGCATGCATGTGTCTACCCGGGGTGGAAGCACTGCATGCATGTGTGTACGCATTATTTTCTCTAGTAATAGACGCCGTGCTATAACTACCAATGCTATTTTTCAAGCCAAGCGCTAGTCGCCTTGGTCCCAGAGATTTTCTCTTTTTCTGAAGCGCGCTCTATAAACAGTGACAGATGGAGTAGTATGAGCGGATTCAAAGAAGAGTGTATTGATGGTTGCTTCTTCCGAGCAACTTACAGTGGGAAAGGTGGGGCTTATGATTTGACTGCTCGTTACTCACTATTAATGCGGCGCAATGACCGGTCTGAGTCTGCCATGCGGCTGTGCACTACCCCCTCGATTCTTAAATATACTCCGGAGTATTTGTCTTTCTAGAGATTTCAACGAGTGACTACTCAAATATTTGTCTTTCTAGAGATTCAAATGGACAACTACATACGGAATTATATAGACATATTTTAGAGTGTAGATTCACTCATTTTGCTCCGTATGTAGTCACTTGTTAAAATCTCTAGAAAGACAAATATTTAGGAACGGAGGGAGTATACATCCGAAGCAAAATGAGCGAATCTACAAAAAAGAAGCATATTCCTTGTCCTAAGGGAAGATAACAACACAGTTGTGTTTGTCTAAAACAGTGTGAGGATGAGATTGCAATATGAAAAGTACGCTATATGACCTACGTTTTGTGCAAAGAACTATGGAAGATCCACATGCAGCGACGTGGGAAGACCGGCACTAGAGCAAGGCCGGAGGGGATACCTGGAGATCATCGGGATGTAACTAGGTGAGCGGCGAAGGGCGGAATCTGCCCATACTGCGGCAACGAGCAGCTGGCGTAGGCCCTACCGCGCCGGAGCTTGGTTAGAGAGAACGGTGTGTACCATAGATCGGGACGTGCTGCCTCGGCACCGTCGAACGGAGAAACGATGCACGTCTTCCCTTTTCGCCGGCGGACAGGATCAGTGGCCAATGGTGAGAGAGAGAGAGAGGCCACCACAACCTTGTGTGAGATACTCTGAAGAGAGACAAACCAGGCACGGAGGCTCCATTGTATATAGTGGAGCAGACTACCTTTTTCTCCATAAAAATCGGTTCATATTCTGTGTACGTGCCATTGAGCGATATAACTTTATTTAAAAATAATGCGGCAACAAATCAAGTCGACCTTTGTTTTGTGCACGCGTGGTACACGACCTCCGTAGGTAAACAACCGCTACACGCGTTCAAATTAGCATGTGGCCTGCCATTTCATACAGAAATGAGCTCCACCGTGTACCCGCGCGGGTGTGGCTGGGCATGAAGCGTGAGTACATGCACGGTGCACCTATTCTCTTCTTGTATACGTACACCACCTACGTGGGGTTGTGTGACAGAGATACAAACGTAGAGATATATAGTGTGTGGGTTTGTGAGAGTTTTTTAAGGGGGGGGGGGTCAATCAAAAAATGTAACATATGCAATGTGTGTGAAATAGAGTCCTCGATATATCATATATTTTATCTCTACTCTTATAAAAAACGGAGTTGTTGATGATGGTTCCATCCTGCAATATAGGTCGTCGATTTATATCTGACGGATAGGAAGGAAACTATGGCAATTTTGAAAAAAGATACCCACACCCCTCTCCATATTGGCAAATTAGGCCTCCGTTTGATCATGGTGATGTTCTGTGGAACGCATGGGCATCTTGCTAGTACTACGTATAACATATAGAACATTGATCATAATTTGGGCTAATGTGTGGCTTTTGTAGCTCAGGTCTAAATACTTGTCATAATGTAGGGGGGAGGGCACTATACTATGTGTGATAAACACGGTGTACACGTATGGAACATGGTTTAGATTATGAATATATAGTTAGTACATCAAATGTACTATTATTTGGAATCAACATCAAGTGTATTCAAAAAATAGAATTCGAGTTCATGTAGTACACATAGTTCATATCTATCTCTATAGTAATCATGTGGTGTGTTATTAAGGTAATACACGAATGATTGTTGAAGTTGGCAACAATGATGATTGTAGATTTGTTATTGAAATAGAGAAACGAATTCAAACTCAGTTCGAATTGCAGCGGTAGTATAGACATTTGGAATGCACTCAAATGTTGGTATGAGTAGGTTACATGCATTATACATCAAGCGAAAAAATTTAATTGGACATAACATGGATTTGTACTATCGAATAGCATTTAATTGCACTAAATTGTTGGTATGAGTAGCTTTAAATAGCATTTTTATAGTAAAACGGGGCAAGACTCTCTCTTTGTGTGGTGTGAATAGTTTTATTTTTTCGTTTTCTTTTTGGTTGAGGGAAGTGCGAATTGATTTGGTACATACAAGTACAATATTAGACGTTAGGCTTGTCCCTAAAATTCAACCCGCACCTTGTTATATCCCGAAAATCTAGATATTGTGCTCCCAAAACCGGCGCCTTCACAACCCGCGCCTTGCTATCCCGAAATTACAACGCAAGCGAAAACTCCCTCCAGCTGCCAAATCCCGACACGTGAAATCCCCCTTCTAACCCTGAGCTGAAAGGGCCGCTAGTTTAAATTGATGTGGGGTACTTTTGTAACACACCCTACATTTTGGACAAGCGCGTCCCTAAGTCATGGTTCACCCCCTCCCATCGCCTTCTTTTTGCCATTCGAAATCCCAGGCCGCCATAACCTCTCCGCTCCATCCGCGAAACCCCACCCTCCTCTGTCCGCCACCTCACCGCTGCCTAGCCGGAGCCTCTTCCCCGACGACGTCGTCCACCGCCAGAACTCGACGTCCCTCGTCCACCTCCCCAGGTGAGGATCCGTCGTCCATCTCATCGTCCCGCTGGTTCAGCCGCCCCATCCTCCACCTCCAAGGAGCTGCTCCGACGATCGCCTCGTCTATCGCAGCTGCTCCATCCCCACAGCGCCGCCTTAACCTGCTCCACCGGAACTGCAGCATCCTGACCGACTTCTTGGACGAAGCCGAGGCCTACTCGGCGCCACCAAATAGGTTGTACACTCATCGCATCGCACCTTCTCCTTAGCTCGACCTCCCGGCACCGACGGTGCTCCAGCTTGCACACCCGTGGAGAAGCTACCATGAAGTCGGCGCCGCAGGCGACATCTCCATGGCGGCTCTCCCCTAGTGCGAGGCCCGTTCGGCGGCAGCGTCCATAACAACTGGATCTACTGCTGCTGCTCCGGCTCTCGCTCTCTCGTTCACGCTGCTGCTGCTGCTCCAGCTCTCGCTCGCTCGCTCGCGCTGCTGCTGCTGCTCTCCCCCTCGCTCGTGCTACTGCTCTGCTCCAATTTAGCTACACTTCAGTCGACTGAATCCACTTTTGGGTCAGTAGATCTTCAGGGGGTGGGGGGGGGGGGCTCGCCGGAGTTAAGGAAGAACCACCCGCAGCAGGGACGGTGGCTCGCCAGAGAGGTACCCCACTATCTATCTTAGGGTTCAGGGTGGGGCGGGGGGCCTATAGGGCTGGCCGGGGCGGCGGCGGACCGGTGATGGGGAATTGTTTCGGGGCGGCGAGGCGGCGCTGAGGCCGGCAGTTCGGCCGGTGGTGGCTGGCGGCTCAGGGGGGTGCAGGTTGAAGATGAACTGCATGCCCTACCTAAACTACATGTCAAGTGGCTCTCTACTACCATTGCATTCAGTTTCGACAGTAACATTCAGATTCCATAGTAAATTTCAGTTTCGACAGTTAAGTTCAAAGTCAACAGTTTTTACCTCATCTGTTGTAGTCAGGTGGTTTTTGGTGATGTAAATTTTACATCTATTTTACATCATCTATTGGAGATGCTATTAGAATCCCACTTGAGATTGACGATGTCTGTCTTGTGCTGCTTCAGCCTTGACGTCTTACGGCTCACCGGGGCTGCTCCAATGATGGAATGATCTAGATTGTAATCTAGAGGAAGCTATCTGTTCTGAGGTGGATTCAGACGCCGCTAACCACTCCTATTTACCCCGAAGGTGTTTGCTCTACCTTGGCCATATGATGCTAGTCATATCATGCATATGTTACCTTGCAGTGCCTACTTTTGAAATCATATATGTCATCTGCTTAGTTTAGACATGTTCTGTAATGCCACCTATTTAGTTTCTATATCATATATGGGAATTGTGTAGTCTCATGTCTTTTAGCCAGCCATAATATATGTGAAATGTGCAATGCCATCATGTTTAACCAGGCATCATATATTTGAATGATATCTTGCTCGTCCTTTTCATTATTAAATTCCATCATCGACAATGTTTGTACATTAAACTACTCTTCCTATGAATCAGCCATTTGGGTGGGAGATTGAAAAATCTGGAGTGAAAACAAGGCCTTCTGAGCAGATAGTGCTACCTGTCAAAGCAGATCTCTTGTTGGGTCCCGATAGCTCCTCAGAGATGGATTCAGAGACAGATGATCAGTCCTATTCCCCACCGAGGTGTATGCTCTAACTTGGCACGGTTATACTGCTCATATCATGCATATGGTGTCTTGCATTGCATAGATTAGACATCATATACACAATATTCAACACCATGTTCTTAGTTCAGACATCATATCTAATGCCCTCTGTTTAGCATATAAATCACATATGTGAATTGAATGATGCGATCCTGATTACTCAGATAACATGTAGCTGAATTATGTCATGCGATCTTGTTTAGTTATTCATCATATCTTTGAATTATGTTATGCTATGCTATCCAGTTTAGATAGACATCATATATGTGAAATTATGCCATGCTATCCGTTTTAGTTAAACAATATACATGTCAACTATTTCATGCCCTCTTTTTTCCACACTATCTATTGCATCTGTCTCTCATACAATGTCTGTACATTCAACTATGTTTCCTGTTTATCAGCCATTTGAATTGGAGTGGGTAATGCCATCACCTAGCGGACTAAAAACACGGTCTTCAAATAAAACAGTGCTACCTCTTGGTGGAGATAGTACCCCGGTTGTACATGCACGAGAACCAGCCCTACCACACATAACCTAAACTCTCGCAGATTGTACCCCTACTGCGATGGACAGAGAACCAGCTTCAACCAATCTAACCCCAACCCCAGCAGATAGTAACCCAGTTCCTGTTGACACAGCACCATCTCCACCACAGAGCTCCCAAACAAGAGCTGTCGGGGATATACCCCACGGTGTAACCCGGCCGGAAGTATAACCCGGCCGGACTTGGCGACTGACCCGCCCTGGCTGGACAACACACTAAGTGACCCGCCTGATCCTGGCGACTTATGGGTAACTTGGCAAGCGGACCAGAGGAGTGACAAGACCCGGGGGCCCAGGAGGCTCAAGGCCCAGAAGGCCGGCTTACGTTATGGTAGGCCGGCTTAAGAGGAAAGGCGTGAGGAATATCTTCCTTACAAGGAATCAAGACCCAGACGTGTATCCGGCTGGTAGTAGAAGATAGGCTAGTCCTAATTCTATTTGGACTCCACATGTAACCCGCCCCTCTAACTTATATAAGGAGGGGCAGGGCACCTCAAAGAGGAAGAAGAAACAAGATCTAGGGATAGACGGAAAGGAAGAGCCGGCTTACCGTCGACTCTCTCATGATCATAATGAGACCTAGCCACAAACAGCATGTAGGGTTATTACCGGATGATGTTTCCCGGGGCCCGAAGCTGTCTAAATCCTTGTCTTGCGTGTTGCGTCTCTCGTCCCGATCAACCCCTCTCAAGCTACCACATTGATGCGTTGGCCTCGCGACTAAGTCCTGACACTAAGGACATCTACCGTGACAATTCCACGATAGTTGGCGCCCATCGTGGGGCTCGTGCATGGTGGTGTTGAGTTCTTGGAGGGAATTTTCTTAGGGAGCGAGAAAACCACGATTGGATGAAGAAAGCGCCAGCATGGAAGAGTTTACGCCGAATCTGAGTTCATCAGTGAGATTCATGGGAGTCATCAGCACACGCATCAAAAGGAAATCAATATGATACCCGGTCATAGCCTTGCGTCGCGACCTACGCCGGGGAAACAATACTGTTCATCCAGAAGTCAGACAATGAGGATCAAGTCCCAATACGACATGTATCAGATCAAGGATCAAAAAGAAAATCATCTTCGACCGCTGCTACTTGGTCACACCACGTGTCAGGTCAGGTGGCAGAGGAGACGATTCCAAGGAAAATTGATGTCCCGCATCTAGGCCAAGCAACATCTCAAATCCATCATGGGTCCTTCACGTGATGGAAACCAAAGCATATAAGACAAAAATCTAGAAGGTTATCTATACTGCATCCAGATTGCCCAGATGATAGGTATCGTTTGTCCGAATCAGGCTATCGATGGACGTGAACCACTTTACGACCCAGGAAGGAATAAAAAAAGGGAAAGGAAAGAGAAAGAAGCCATGATCCGGAGGGGATGGGCGTGGACTCGGGGTCAACCGCCCCGGTTCGATCGTCTGCACCATGGGCCGCCTGCGCTTCGCCGGTTTTGCCTCTGCGTCGAGTCACCTCCGAGCTGCCTGCCTCGGGTCGACCTCCCTCGCCGGCGCTCCGCCACTGTCTCTGCGGCCGGCCTCTTCCTCCGCTATCGAGCCACCCCGAACGCCTCCGCCACCGTGATCGTCGGGCCGTCGCTCCTTCAGGGCTGCCTTCGCTCGGCCTCATGTTGTCGCTCTGCCGTGGCTAGCCAGCGCACTAGCCTCACCTCCACCTCTGCCACATGTCGTCGCGGTCTTGAGTCGCCTGCCTCCGTGGCTAGCCTCGCCCTCGCCCTCGCCCAATCCCCAGGCTCAGCTCGCCTCCGCTGCTGCTGACCCGGCCCTTCAAAAGCTGGAGGCGGCCCGCATCAGTACATGTGGCCCTGGTGCACGAGGTTAGCGGTCACTGGCGAATCGGCCGGAAGCCAGTAGTACCAGGATCGCGTGTGCGTGTCTGTTGCTACTACCTCAACCAAGGCACACATTTCATCCCTCAAGGAAAAACAAAATAAATAACCGTGAAGAAGCAATCAGACTATTCAAAGTCGCTGCCTACGGACGTAATCAGGTGCACTCGTCTCTGTTAAATTGCTCTGCGTATTAAAGTTGCATTATACAAAACATATGTTGTCTGCTCGTGCTATTTTATGCTTGCAGATCAATTATGCTCAAGAGTTTTTGCTGGCGTTTTTTATTGCGTCGATCTTCCGAGTCGCCGCTTTGCTGGCCCTGCAGCACTAAAACCACCAGCTACTATCACCGGATCCGCTCGTTCGCTGGTTCCACTCCGCTACGCTGGACCCGTCGCGTTTAAAACCACCATTCTTAGGGGAACGCCAGCTTCAAGTCCCGAGGGAATCGGTGCCGCTGCTACTGTTTCTTGCAGTGGGGGCTAATTATATCCACAGAAACAAAGTGTTACTTGCAGACAAAGGCTGGTGCTGATTGATGTTTAATCCGGCCGCAGAGATCTAAGGAATAAACCAACGTGACTATTGCTGGTACTCCGTGTTGGGCTGATTTTCTTCAGAGATCAGTTTGCGTAAATTGGATGGAATACACATATGTGGAGACCAGCTACGCGCTAATGGCCATGCCCACATGCGTTCAAAAAATAAATCAGGTGTTGTCTCTCCTATACATTTTCTTAGTATACTTTAATTACTCTGAGCACAACTACTTTGCTCGACGGTATTTTCTATATGCAGGAGAATTATTCATTACAAAGTGGCATTATACCGCGAAGATGGAGGCGCGCCGACAACGTTCAGCACAGGTGGTCGTCGTTGCTCAACGGACTCCCGCACCGGCTTACAACGTCGTGGTCGTCTCTTGCGACCACGCCGGCTTACAACAAGGAGGACAACTTGCCTCCGCACTGGCTTACAATGCCACGGCCGGTTTATCTGTCTGTGCCGCCTCAGATGTTGCGATCGTCTTTACCTTCCGTCTCTCGTGGCCTGGTCTACATCAACGCATCGGACCGCACATGTCTGCATGAGTTGTTTATTGAGTATGAGCAAGTCACTACTTGGGAAGCCCGGTTTTCTTCCGACAAAATGGAGGCAAATTATCATGTATTATCAGCCGCCGTCTGCACTGGATGGCTCAATGGACAGGCGCACAAGTCGCCGCTACTATGGTTTGGTTAACTTCAAACAGCCAGTTGGAAGGAACCATTGGCCAAGTTGCTGACACGGTTCATACGGGATCATTTATAACCCGCCGCAGTGACCTGAACTTTTTGTGGATTCACATCACGTTATCAACGCCAATGATATACACCTTCTGCTATGGACAAATATGGAGAATCTCAAGCCAACTCTTCGAGTCATCTTGAGACTCGGGGGCTACAATGGTATGGCTCGGCAAAATTAGCTGGTTTCAATGGATTCAAGAACTCCGGGTCATTGGAGGGAAGGTAACTCGGTTCCAGAGGCTACCGCTACATTAGTGAAAAATTTAAAGACCGTCAGAAAATTTCCGGCTTAAAAAGAAGACTCCGATTTAAAATCCGGTTCAAGAGACATCTCTCTCCTACAAAGCACTGACACTCTTAATATCTGGTTTAAAAACCGGTTCAAGGGAAATTTATTTACCACAAGGCTTTGAAGCTCTCAAATCCGGATCAAATCCGGCTCAAGGTGAACTTATCTCTCTCAAAGTTTTGAAGCTTTCAAATCCGGTTTAAACTTCTGGTTCAAAAAGAATTAATTTTTCACAAGTACGAGTTCTCAAAAAGATTAAAGGGTGCAAAAAGAACTTGCTGCCGTGATGCCAGTTCAAACATAGGTATCATGCCTTACGGCTTATCTTATTATGGTCACTTGGGGGCTTCCTGCTCATCGGGCATAGCTATCAGTACCCTCTTGATCGGCGCAATGCCAAAACTTATATGGTCAATTGGGGGCTTCCTGTTCAAACATAGGTCATATTCGAACCAAAGAGAACATAGTTGTCGATACCCTTTTGATTAGCAAACTGCTGAACCTATTTGGGGGCTTCTTGATCGTATCCAAATCATAGCTTAACCCCTTTGGCAATCAACGTGGATCGTATTCGAATCAGCGTTGTTAAACAACTTTTAAAGTCATTTGGGGGCTTCCTGTTCAAACATAGGTCGTATTCGAACCAAAGAGAACATAGCTGTCGATACCCACTTTGATCGGCAACGCCAATGCCACTGGGGGCTATATGATCATATTCGAATCTTAGCTTAACCCCTTTGGAATGGTTTACTGATCGTATTCGAATCAGAAGCCTCAAAATTTTTTAATCTATTTTTATACAATCACAAGTATTTGAGTTGTCGCAAATATCTTATGTGACGGCTTTTACAGAGTTGAGTTATCAACTTCACTGTCTGGGTCACATAAACTGGCGGTATCATTCAAAGGATCATAGGGATCTTGTGATCTACTTGTGTGCAGGATAAGACTATATTTGGGTAGTTACCCGCCCTCGCTTTTGGCGTTAAGTCGCCAGGGCGTATGTTGTTTACACTCTGTGCATGATTTGTAGAACTATGACTTATATAAATGCTTCAGTCCAAGCTCATCACTAAAATTGGTGTCTCAAAAGGGTTATCAATTATTTCTTTTCTCAAGGGCTATAGGCCACCGGGTTACAATAATTCCGGCTTACAATGAATGCGCATTAAGTCGTCATCGGCCAAGAGCCGCCAGGTATTTAAACTCTGGATTTACTTGTCAACCGATGAGGTACTCAAATCTTTAATAGCCAAAACTGGCTGGATTTTCATGATGATATTGAATGATTGAGGTTTTCATACTGGATTATATTATTCAAATCTTTAATATCCAACATGGCTGGATTCTTATTATGGTTATTAATAGCCAATATTATGATGGAGGTCTTCAAAGTCGCTTCAGCGTAATGGCTATTATTTTGTTAATGGATATGATTTATTCTACAATGGAAGGAATAGTCCCGAGTCGCTGCAGGCTTACGACCCAACACTTGGGGGATACATTATTCAAATTGAGGTTACATCAAATATGCAAGTCTTATGTCGCTGCAAGCATGCACCATGACACTTGCGGGCTAATGCAAAGTCATTTTTGCTCACCTCATTGAAGACCCGACTCATCACATCGTAATGAGCCGGGCCTTGGGGGCTACCAATTGCTCCTATCAACAATTCAAGGTATACAAGTCTTAATCCATTTTATTGAAAGGTCCACTACTCAGTTGGTAGAGTACAAAGCTCTTAAGCTTATGGACGTGGGTTCGAGCCCCATGGTGAGGGTTACATCATATGATATTATTTTCAATGAAGTATGTATAAAGTCCCAGCTTAGTATTATCTTACTAAGCCGGCCCTTGGGGACTACATGTTGTTGTTCAAGTCTACATGGTCATATTTATGAAGTCCCTGCTCTTTATTGCATAATGACCCGGCCCTTGGGGGCTACACTGGTTGAAATTTTACCAGCATAAGGCAATTACATGTCCCAGGTTGCTGCAAGCATGACAACCCGGTACTTGGGGGCTACATATATGGAATATTCAGTTTTATGACTAATGATAGAGATGAATAACCCGGATTTCTTCAAGGTTGAAACACTTATATTGAAACAAGTCTTAACTTGTCACTATGTTCTCCTCTTAAGACTTGGGGGCTATAGGTATTATGCATATAAAGAGGGAACATCTTCAAAATTCTCAACTTTGAGTAAATCAGGAAGATCAATTACATGACCCGGTGTCAACAACAATTATGACTCAACATCATCAGTCTTTATAACCTGGTGATTTTGGAAATTATAACTCAGCAATATCTATATCTTTAAGCCGGTTGAGAATCAGATGAGTATTTCAAGACCTATATTTTTTAAGCCGGCGCTTTGGAAGCCGACTCAAATGGATTATTTGTTTACAATATTTCTTCTACAAGCAAATTGATTGTGAAGCTAGTCTATTTACCCGGATTTTCTAGAAGAAGGAAATGACAAGGACTTAAGGTTGTTCAGGTGCCGATTTACAAGAAATCTTAACCCGGAGCATAACCTGTCAAATTTGTTCTTGTGTTTATTTTGCAACATGAGTTTACCATGGATAAATCCAAGATAAACTTGGGGGCTAATGTCGGGGATATACCCCACGGTGTAACCCGGCCGGAAGTATAACCCGGCCGGACTTGGCGACTGACCCGCCCTGGCTGGACGACACACTAAGTGACCCGCCTGATCCTGGCGACTTATGGGTAACTTGGCAAGCGGATCAGAGGAGCGACAAGACCCGGGGGCCCAGGAGGCTCAAGGCCCAGAAGGCCGGCTTACGTTATGGTAGGCCAGCTTAATAGGAAAGGCGTGAGGAATATCTTCCTTACAAGGAATCAAGACCCGGACTTGTATCCGGCTTGTAGTAGAAGATAGGCTAGTCCTAATCCTATTTGGACTCCACATGTAACTCGCCCCACTAACTTATATAAGGAGGGGCAGGGCACCTCAAAGAGGAAGAAGAAACAAGATCTAGGGCTAGACGGAAAGGAAGAGCCGTCTTACCATCGACTCTCTCATGATCATAATGAGACCTAGCCACAAATAGCATGTAGGATTATTACTGGATGATGTTTCCCGGGGCCCGAAGCTGTCTAAATCCTTGTCTTGCGTGTTGCGTCTCTCGTCCCGATCAACCCCTCTCAAGCTACCACATAGATGCGTTGGCCTCGCGACTAAGTCCTGACAGTAAGGACATCTGCCATGACAATTCCATGACAAGAGCAGTTAGTAAGGCAGCTCCAGTGCCCAAAGGGCCAGTACTACCACGGTGAACCCCAACTCCACCAGTTAGTACGCCTATTCCTGTGGAGGAAGCACAACCAGCTAGTTGTAGTTTAGCATCTATCACATTTGATGTTGTTAAATCGTATGTGTGTATCTTCCCATCTAGGAAATATTATATTGAGGATGAAGGAAAATGCCAGTTGCAGGTGTTTGTCCAGGAGTTATGTGTAAGTAATGTTATTCATGGCAATTACTTTGCTTTGTCCCATACATCCTACCTCCATGATGGTTATAATACATCAAATTTTCCCATATTTCTCTATAGAGAAGGACCGATTTGGAAACTCAGGATGAGGTAACTTGTGCTAATACCTCTGCTATCTTCAAGAATGCTTGGTGGAATTATCGGAATTAGTTGAAGAAAATGTACTTCACCGACAAATAAACTCATCAAAATCCCTTACATTCTCCTGAGACACATTTGCTAGACGATGACTGGGAATACCTTGTTCTGTACTAGTCTATGAGCTCATTTTCTATTTTTAAGTACTATATTCTTGCATCTTACTGTACTCTGTTCATGTAGAACAAGTGCCTAAAATTGAAGAGCAACTGTTCTAATTTAAGATTCCGTTGCTATCATAGTTCAAAAAAGTGCTAGGCGTTAATTGTGCGTTTTGCCACTGCCTTGCGCTTTACTGACCAAAGCGCATGCTTATGTGCAGTTATGCACAGATTAAGCGTAGTTATGCGCAATGCGTTTCGCCAATGCCTAGAGCCTAGGTGCGCTTACGCGCTCGCTTAGGCGCACCTTTTTCTAACCATGATTGCTATTGTGCACACTGCTTTGCTCTTGTACCACTGTATTTACTCATACAATTTTTTTTTAAATTGAAGGATCCAATCGAAACTCCAATGGCACAGCCGGTATGTTCACGCATGTTTCTTTAACAGGATTGCTCTTATCAATAGCGCTGTTGATTTCAATTTCAATTGTGTATACAGTTGACTTCTCATATCATGCACATTACTAGCATCACAACAGAGCCAATAGTGTTGTTGTACATGTAGACCCGTGGTACCCATCTGAAATCTTGTGCTGCCGTGTAGTTTCCCATGCTTTGTATTCTTTCATAGCTGCTTTGTCTTGAACTGATATGATTTGAACCGTGTCTCTATTTTGATTTGGCAAGACAATGCAGTGACCATAGGACATAGATATATGATTGTTTGATGCTTTTATTATGTACTAGTACTTGGCAATAGAATACTTGGTAGTTTAATCCTGTCCACCATACTAATGAACTGGTTCACCGAAATGAGTTTCATATACTAGTACATGCTAAACCTGTCATGTGTCTGCTTGTTTCTTCTTTTAGAATGCTGACAGAATATTGGGGAAGAGTGCCTTATTAAGCAATGGTAAAGGAAGTAATGCAGATAAGGTTTAGGATGGTGACACATCCTTGTTGGTCTCCAACAAAGCTGATAAAACAACTAAGGAAGAATATCTTGAAGACAGTGAGACAACCCCAAAGTCCTGTCTTGGTTTAGTGTTCGAGTTACTGGCCACTACCGCTTGCACAAGCTATTCAAACTCACTGTCTGAATCAGTTAGGTTTCTTGAGTCTCAACTAGAAGCTGCAAGACATCGATCAGCTGTGCTGCGACAAGAAGCGGAATGACTGCCGAAGTCCCTGGAGCACTCAGATGCATACTTTCTGGTGCAACAGCAAGTGTTGGAGGATTTTAGCGCCAAACGGGACAAAGCTAATAAGCTTGCTAAGCTTATTGCCTGCATGGTGGACACCATGTTTCTTGAGCTCTTATGAAGTTGTTTCAGTTATGCTCTTGTTTTGCTGTCGCGTTTATTTGCACTGGTGGCCAATTTTGACGGCCAGTGTATGCAATATGCTGCTTTCTTCCCTATATTTGCATCGGTGGCGAACTTTGATGCCCAGTGGATGCAATATGTGTAATAGCGGTAATAGGCTAGCGTTAATTGCTTGCTTATTTATTTCCTTATTGTCTTGTTTGGTTGTTTGCTTGTAGTCACTTGATTTCTTTTTCTGTGTTTTTCTAATAATCATGGCAACACATGGACTGTTGTAACCATGGGCCTCATGCGGGCCGTATGATCCATGGGCCTTCTACGGGCCGTAGGATCCATTGGCGTCCATGGGCCTTCTACGGGCCATACAATCCATGGGCCTTTTACGGGTCGTAGGATCCATGGGCCTTCTACCGGGCGTATCATCATTTCGCCAATCATGGGCCGTACTATTCGTGGACAATAACGGGCCGTTTATTGGCCGTATTTGATAACTCTATGAAAACAGCCCAACGGGGTTATTTCGACATGAAAACGGCCCAACGTATTAACGGGCCGCAAATGGGCCGACTGTAACCATGGGCTGAATTTGGACCACAAGCCGAAAATGACAGTAGCGGGCCGTAAGTAACTGAATGCTGGAAATGAGCTCAAGATTAAATGGGCCCTGAGAAGGCTGAAAGATATCATGGGCCGGAAACGACCCAACGGAATAATGGGCCGTTAATGGGTATAAAGTGATACACTGTTCATTAGGGCCAGTTTTACCATGGGCGGTTAAGGGGCCGAGGGTTACTAAGGGCCTCATATGGGCTGAAAGACGTCATGGGCCATACATGGGCCGGAAGTTAAAAGAGGCTGGAATTTTATTGGACGGCCTAGATGACGCTACTGGGACTAATACGGATAGGCCGTAAACGGGCCCTGGGATAGTAGGCTGTAAATGGGCTATATGCGAACATGCCGTTAACAGGCTTGCCATGGGCCGGCCCGTCACCCTTTGACCAAGTCAAACGGGCCGGGCTTTATTGGGCCGTGCCATGTGTCGACGTATCATAGGCGCTTTGTGTCCAATGAGTGGATGACATCTGTCCCAACGGTGAGCTGACACCTGTTATCTCCTGCCAATGATTACTTTACACGTGGAAAATCCCCATTGGTCGGGGCTGTTAACGGGTTATCGGATCCAAAACCGGAGCCGATAGCTTAACGGCGTTCTGTTACGGTGGATGCCATGTGTTGGTCACCCTTGACGAAAGCACTTCTATGACGCGTGATTTATCGTCATGGAAGTGGACACTTCCATGATGATAATTTTGGTAATATTATGGAACACTTCTACGACAGCGCAGGTATGACTATCTTGATTCTGTCATAAATTTGTCATGGATGTACATGTATGACAAAAAATGCGACCTACTTTGACAAACACGTATCATCACGGAAGTGTATTTTTTTGTAGTGTTCAATATAGTTGCTGGAGTCATACTGTTGAACTGACCTTTGATCCGACTTCACAAACCCATGTATTCGATACTGGCAAATCTAAGCACATGCGGTCAATTGAGCGGGTTGTCTGGATATGACCTGCCTTACCAAAATTGAGTAGGCCTCTTAAGTGAATATCCATGGGGATCCATACGGACTCAGACTGTCCGGGTATCGACACCATGCATGTGGGTCTTGCAACAATTTTCAGTCTTGCTCCTTCATTACTGCTTTCTTGTCTGGATCCTTGGGTGAAGGAGCAGGGTCATATTATGTCACATCCCTAGCTTTGCTATGCACTTGGACTAGATTGGTTGTTGCATCATGTCTAATTTATTTGAAAGTTGAAATAGGGATTGCTCAAACCCTAGCACCAGATCAAATCAACTAGGTTCAAATAAAAATATTCTCAATGAACCCAAAATGCCCTTCAGAAAAGTTCATCATTTTTGGATTAGTCTTCAACCTCTCCCAAAAATGGTGCACATTTTTCGAGGCCATTCTGGATTTTTGAATTAATTCATATGGTATTTGCATTTGGGCATTTAATTGATAAATAATATTTTAAATGCTCAAATAATCACAAACTAAAATGTTTGCTGTTGGAAATATTCCAAACAGTGACATTGAGCAGTTTCATGATTTTTGGAAATGCCCTAGCATTTTTATTAAAGCCAAACACAATTACAGAAATAGAAAGAGAAATAAAAATAGGAAGAGAACAGAGGCTTACCTGGAACTTACCTGGCGCCCACCAAAGCCCACCTGTCCGGCCCGGTTGGCCAGCCCAGCACACCTCCTCACGCGTCGTCTTCCCCATGCCTTCTGGCATCGTGCGTGGCGCGCGCACAGCCGAGCAGCGGCCACCTCCTGCTTCCACCTCCTCCTGCCTCTCTGCTGGCTTCCTCGACCCCCTGGAGATGCCACGCGCCCCCCTCAACGCTCTCTCACTCTCCCCATGCTCATCCCCTCCTCTGGCTCCCTCTCCCTCTCTTCCCCGAGCGCCGCCATCGTCGCCGCTTGCCATAGCCGTGCCCGCCGAGCTCCCCTCGCCTCGCTGACCTACCCAGGAGAACCGCAGGGTCATCTTCATCATGTACGCAGAGCCACGCGACGCTTGCCGCCCTACATCGCCGGCTACCTGACCTTCTTCCCCCTCGGACGCCGAGATCGCCACGGCCGCACCGTCTGCTCCGAGCCTTCCCCGAGCCCGATTCGACGGCCCCTGCACTCCCCGTGAGCTCCTCTTCCTCCTTCCCCTTCCTGTTCTCGCTCTCGAGCACCGCAGCGACTGCATCGAGCTCGACCGCGCGCGCCGCCGCCACTGCACATCGCCGTCATGTCTAGAGCCATAGTGGCTCGAAGTCGGGCACACTATCGTGCTCCACACCTCACCAGGAGGACGTAGCACACACCAAAGCCTCCCCTAGCGCCCTGCATCGCCTAGCCAGCCATTGGCCGAACTCCGGCCGCCGCCGCGAGCTCGCTTCCGACGAGCTCGGTCCACCCCAGCTGCTCCCGCTTGCCCCGTTAGATGCGCCTCGTCGCGCTGCACCCGTAGAGCCTCTCCGCCGCCCGTATGGACATCGTGGGCGATTGACGAGCCGTGCCGCCGTCTCGGGCCTTGTCGGTGTTGAGTCGCCGGCGGGTTTGACCTCGTTTGACCCGGTTTGACCCCAGTTTGACCCCCCAGGGTCACTGACGTGCGGGCCTATCTCTGTTAACTTTTAGTTAGATTTAGATTAGTGCTAATTAACCCTGATAGTTAGTATAGACACTAACCAGTGGGCCCAGGCCCTAACTAAACTAGGTTAGTGCTAACTTAACACTAACTAACCTTGTTAGTTAGTTGTTACACTGACATGTGGGTTCCAGCCGTCAGGTTTGACCTGGGCTGGCACCTTTGACCTGCTGACGTCACAGCGACGCAAAGCTGATGCAGTTAATAATTTTCTGGACTTAAAATAATTCAGAAAATTCCAAAAAATACCCAAAACTTCTACAAATCATAGAAAATCAACCGTAACTCCAAATGCAAAGTTTTATATATGAAAAATGATCAGAAAAATCCAATCTATCCATCTGTACCATTTTCATGCATGTTTGGAAAACCTAAGGTTGTTGCATAAGACAATTTGCATAATTGGCATTTAAATAAGCACATATGGAGTTTGAATTTGAACCCTTAGTTCAAACCAACTTCATTTAACCTGCTAGTAGATGCATTAGCTCAAACCACATCATATTGCCATGTCATGATGATGCATCATATTGTTGCATTGCATTGATTGTGTTCTTCTTTGTTTGCCGGTAGTTGTCCCCTCTCGAAAGACGTGTACCGACGATGTGATCGATGACACCGATGAAGAACTATATTATCTTCAGAAGTGCCAGCCAAGCAAAATCCCCTTGTTCATTCCGATACAATCCCACTCTCTCGCTCCTGCTCTATTTTACTGCATTAGGACAACAACGATACAACTGGTACTTGCTGCGGTAGTTGAACCCCTTTATCCTCAGCATGACCTGTCATTGCCACATTAAATAAATGAAACCCACTAGCATGAGTAGGAGTTGTTTGAGCCCTGATGTGCCTACTCATTCATGTTTGTTTGTCATGCCTGCTATTGCTTAGAGTTGTGTCAGGTCTGATTCATCGGGGATGAATTGGAATGTGGTGAACATGTCCTATTGTTGAGAGCTATGTGTGTGAATACGATTTGGTAAAGGTAGTGGTGAGAGGCCATGTAGGAGTACATGGTGGGTTGTCTCATTGCAGCCGTCCTCAGGAACTGAGTTCTGTGTTTGTGATCCATGAACAGCTACTACCACACATTGGGATCCTTAATTAACTCTCTCGACTTATTAATCAACTCGATCTCTGTCCAGGAGTTGCAACTAGTTTATGGTGTTTGTAGGTAGTGTTAGTAGTCTACCAAGTGGCACCCGGTACAGGTGGGCTTGGGACAGACTAGGCACAGTGG
Organism: Triticum aestivum; assembly: GCF_018294505.1. NCBI lineage: Eukaryota > Viridiplantae > Streptophyta > Magnoliopsida > Poales > Poaceae > Triticum > Triticum aestivum. The sequence continues at coordinate 82,626,576 of NC_057798.1, forward strand.
CACAGTGTACCAAGCATAGATCCACCCATCGAGGTGGGCTTGGGAACCCTGCTCACATCGTCTGGGGTTGTGAGCGACACCCCGGCCGGATCTCCTTGCGGATGGAACTTGAATAGGCGATAAACCTAGACGAGAGACTTGTGTGGTTAGTCAGGTCATGGCCGACACCCTCGCTGGGCTTCAGCTTGAAGGTTGCCGAGTACATGTCGTGTAAATGGCGGTAAGTGGTGAGAGCGTGTGTGAAGCAGTACATCCCTGCAGGGTTAACATTATCTATTCGAATAGCCGTGTCCGCGGTAAAGGACTTTTGGGTTGCCTGTACAGTTCATAGACAAGTGAAAGTGGATACTCTAAAATACGCGAGATAAGCGTGAGTGCTATGGATGGCGTTCTCGTAGGGAGACGGGAGCGGATCCATAGTGGTGTATTGATATGGTGAATATGTGGACTCGTCTGCGCCACCTCAAAAGAGTTACTTGCAGTCGTAGTTCAGGATAGCCACCGAGTCAAAGCTGGCTTGCTGCAGTTAAACCCCACCATCCCCTTTGTTACATTTGTACTCACGTTGCTTAATTTATGTTTTTGCAGAGAGACTTCAGTCTCGCTAGTAGTTCCATGTGGACTTCGACATTTAGCTTGTTACCTCAGCTACGATCTTGTGCCCTTGGCTGGATCTGGTAGATAGACAGGCTTCTCAACCTTTTTGATTTGTAGATGTCTGTACTCAGACATGTTAAGCTTCCGCATGTGCTTTCTCTTGTATGCTCTGATTGTTGGGTCATGAGAGCCATGTTTGTAATAACTCGCTCCTCGGAGCCTATTGAATAAAATACTTGAGTTGTAGGGTCATGTTGTGATGCCATGTTGTATTTTCACATATCGAGCATATTGTGTGTATGTTATTGAAATGCTTGGTATGTGTGTGATCTGACTATCTAGTTGTTTATCCTTAGTAGCCTCTCTTACCGGGAAATGTCTCCTAGTGCTTCCACTGAGCCATGGTAGCTTGCTACTGCTCCAAAACACTTAGGCTGGCCGGCATGTGTCCTTCTTCGTTCCTGTGTTTGTCCCTTCGGGGAAATGTCACGCGATGAATACCGAATTCCTGTTAGCCCGCTAAAGCCCGCTTCACGGAGTCCTGTTAGCCCAGTGCTACAGCCTGGATTCACTCGCTGATGACCGACACGTTCGATGCTGGGTCATGGATGCCTGTCCCTGTAAGTTTGTGCCACTTTGGGTTTACGACTAGCCATGTCAGCCCGGGCTCCTTATCATATGGATGCTAGCGACACTATCATATACGTGTGCCAAAAGGCGCAAACGGTCCCGGGCAAAGGTAAGGCGACACCCGTGGGGATACCGTGCGTGAGGCCGCAAAGTGATATGAGGTGTTACATGCTAGATCGATGTGGCATTGAGTCGGGGTCCTAACAGCTTTGGTATCAAAGCCTGACTGCCTGTAGGATTACCAAGCCAAATTGGTCGAAGTTGAGTCTAGAAATGCTTTAGTTATATAAGGGAATTGATCGTGGGATGGAACGTAAGGCTCTTTTACTCCTTATACCTTATGCCTTCTGATCCGAGTCATCTTATCTTTCCTATGGGGTTAAGAAACTAGGCTTTCTCTTCTTTCTATCAGGATCACGTGTTACTAATCCGTAGACTTGTAGGATTTGTGGTTTTTAAGCCTCGGTTCAGTTCCTACTACTTTTGTGTATTTATAGTTGATCCCAGAACTTTGATATTGTGCTTCTGAGTGGCTATGCCACCATTTTTGTATCATGTCTCAAATTCTTTTAAGCATTTACAGCCATTATGCTGTCCGAGACATTCCAGGTTTCTATATAGTCTGATGCACTTGCAAATCCTTTCCCTCTGGTTTTGATGTTCCTTTCGGCCAGGTTAATCACACTAATTGCTGAGTTGAGGTATTCTATTGCCTCGACATATATGTTGGAGTTCTTATTATGACCCTAGGTGTCTTAGGGGATCATCTAGTAATCTAGCCATGAATTGTGTCCCAGTGTGTGATTCTGGCCTTTATTCCCGAAAGCATCCCGTGATGCTACTTAGTAGTAGGTATTCTACTCCTTGGGTTTTGAACCCGAGATTCACCCCACCTACTTCATGTTGATAGTGTTTGCTCGTTCCTTTAGGTTATTAGTAACCTTTGCGATAGTCCTCGAGATTCGTGGTATATCGTTCTTCCAAATACCATGAACTACTTATGGCAGCAGTTCCTCGTTGAGCCAAAAGATCACAACCAGAGTGCTCTTGATGAGTTCTTCTCTCTATATCGTGACTCTGCCAGTTCAATCTTTCTGCATGGGTTATCCGGAAGAAATATGTTGAACTCATTTGACATGCTAGTCCATGCATCCACAACTCAGAAAATCATATGTTCTCTTGGGTTGTCTCTCTTTAATTGTATTCCGACCCTCGTCTATCAATTGATAGTCAAGAGTATGCGTGCATTTGTTCATCGGTGCCTATTACCCTTGTGGTCCGTCAAGCCATTCTACTCTGGAATGACTAGGAGAAACAAACTCCAGTACCTCATCCATATCTAGGATTGGGTCAAAGAAGTTGTATTCCATAGATCAAAATGCCAATCCAGCTTCTGGTCTGTTCTACCTTGAAGTATTACCTTCTTTATGTCAAGAGTATCGTGAGAATTGCACACCCTCTTATGAACTCTTGATATAGTGATACTTCTCGCCCTCATTATCCATTTCTCGGCTCCCCGTGTTGCTGCGACCGGAATACCGACAAGTGAATCATGATGTGTGAAATCAATACCCCTAGCAACAATGTTGCTTAGTGGTTAATGGACGAAAATCTCATTCTTAGTGTGTTGGTTATGGAATCATCATTCTAAGATTGATCGTGCTACCTAGTCCATATTTCTGGTGCACTCTTTGATCAATGAGGTAGGATTATTCAATCCCTTGCTTATTTGATCAATCGTCTTGCTCTGAAAAGCAAGATTGTTCTCGAGCTTAGTAACATATCGGTGGTTCGTGACGTTCCGAATATCTTCTCGGAAGTATTACCCGGTTGTCACGTGACCGCTATGTTGAGTTCATGATAATGTTGGTTTTCCTCCAAGCCTCCCTGTCTCCAAGAATCTATGTTGGATACCCTAAACTAGTTGTCTAAGCTAAATGACAACTTGGAGAGTTGGAAGATAAAAGCTTGTCTGACTCAGTTCATTCCAAAGGGATATCCTTGTGCATGAGCGTTGAAGAAAGATGATATCTTCATTGATTGGTCCTCGTGATCAATTGCTGGATCTATGGTCTTACTAAACCTTTGATTTGCATATGGGCTATCGTCAAATCAAGTCAGAACCAACGATATTCGTAATGTTGTCTTACTTGTGGTTGTTTCCTCGAGCATACACCATTATATCTTTTGGGCCTGACCAATGCTATCACTTGTTCACATAATTATGGAATTTCATCTTCATGGAAACCTGGATGAATTGTTGTTGAGCCCATCAACAACATTGTTATCTTCTCCATGATTTGTGTTGAACATCCACCTAGTATTGGAAACTTTATAAGCATTATCTTCATGTTCCGTTCATGAAGAATATGCTTGGACGGAAGAAGTGAGTCCCTCTAATTCATGTGCACTTGATGCAAATTGCCGCCATGAATTTGAGAAGGCTTGTTTTACCTCCTCTGGAATCATCCCAAGTCAGTCATGCACGTGCAAAGTATTCTATGGTCTGATAGACTGATCATCTTCATTCCATACGCATCCCTAGCACACCAAGCCACTGATTGATTTGTTCAAGGATAAGAAGTTCATCGATAAGTGCACAAGGACTTTGATATCTCAATGATGGTTCCCTACCTGAACTCGGTAGTGTTTTATTGCAAGACTACCATGTGATCATGTTTGTCTGGGACAGCGTGTTCACATGTTGTAGCAGAACCAGCTCATGTTTTGGAGCTTGCTATTGTAGTTCATTCCCCGAGAATCTCGCAACGTCATCTCATCGATTTGCGTTGCAAACTTTCATTTTTCTTTCTAGACTCGGTGAGTCTGAAATATCCTGACACCAACTAGATCTGAATCTCAGGCAGATATGATGGTTGGAACATTCCCAACATTTGCATTCTGTTCCCAGCTTGCACCCCATCATGCCAAATTTCCATGGGCTGCCTTCTCATCAGTTACTGTCCAGGATAATCTTCAAAAGTGGACTTACCATGAGTCCCATCCATTCCTGATGATAAGCAAAAATCATTCATCGCGTTGTCTTCAACAAGGTAGTTCACATCATCCATTCTAGTCCGAGTATGCCATTCTACCGAACTCCTCCAAACGATCGCTCGAGATTTGCCTTAGGTTGGTCTAGAGAATTTTATTGATCTCTGAATCAAAAGTAATTCTTTTTGCCACTTAAGGAATAATTCTACGAGTCACCCTCCTCTAAGGTATCTCGTTATGGTATCATGGCAACTCAAATCCTTGCTACGTTGACAACTGTTCACCACCCTCTTAAGTGTGGAATTGTTGTGTACCTAGTGAACCTTTATCATCTATTTCACTCCATCCCTCTAGATGTGTGCTTCGTGTCTCGGCTTGAGAGATGTTGCTATGTCTCATTCCCTGAGTTGATCCAAAGTTGTTCGACCTTCAATAAGATCGATCCTTTTAGACTTTTTCTCTATCCTCTCTTTGTCATGTTAGCTGGAATTCTCAGAACAAGACGACGAGACAAGATGGTGATTGAATCAACGTTCAATTGAAGTGCAACCTGGGTCGTGAAGATTGTGTTAGCTGCGTTCCCCCCTTCATTCTACCCTATGCTTGAATCTCGGGACGAGATTCTTGTTTAGCGGGGGTGAGTTGTCACATCCCTAGCCTTGCTATGCACTTGGACTAGCTTGGTTGTTGCATCATGTCTAATTTATTTGAAAGTTGAAATGGGGATTGCTCAAACCCTAGCACCAGATCAAATCAACTAGGTTCAAATAAAAATATTCTCAATGAACCCAAAATGCCCTTTAGAAAAGTTCATCATTTTTGGATTAGTCTTCAACCTCTCCCAAAAATGGTGCATATTTTTCGAGGCCATTCTGGATTTTTGAATTAATTCATATGGTATTTGCATTTGGGCATTTAATTGCTAAATAATATTTTAAATGCTCAAATAATCACAAACTGAAATGTTTGCTGTTGGAAATATTCCAAACAGTGACATTGAGCAGTTTCATGATTTTTGGAAATGCCCTGGCATTTTTATTAAAGCCAAACAAAATTTCAGAAATAGAAAGAGAAATAAAAATAGGAAGAGAACAAAGGCTTACCTGGAACTTACCTGGCACCCACCAAAGCCCACCTGGCCGGCCCGGTTGGCCAGCCCAGCCCACCTCCTCGCGCGTCGTCTTCCCCATGCGTTCTGGCATCGTGTGTGGCGCGCGCACAGCCGAGCCGCAGCCACCTCCTGCTTCCACCTCCTCCTGCCTCTCTGCTCGCTTTGACCCCCTGGAGACGCCACGTGGCCCCCTCGACGCTCTCTCACTCTCCCCATGCTCATCCCCTCCACTGGCTCCCTCCCCCTCTCTTCCCCGAGCGCCGCCGTCGCTACCGCTTGCCATAGCCGTGCCCACCGAGCTCCCCTCGCCTCGCTGACCTGCCCAGGAGAACCGCTGGGTCGTCTTCATCATCTACGCAGAGCCACGCGACGCCTGCCGCCCTGCATCGCCGGCTACCTCGCCTTCTTCCTCCTCAGACGCCGAGATCTCCGCGGCCGCGCCATCTTCTCCGAGCCTTCCCCAAGCCCGCTTCGACGACCCCTGCACTCCCCGTGAGCTCCTCTTACTCCTTCCCCTTCCCGTTCTCGCTCTCGAGCACCGCAACAACTACACCAAGCTCGACCGCGCCCGCCGCCGCCACCGCACGTCGCCGTCGTGGCCAGAGCCAAAGTGGCTTGAAGCAGGGCACACCACCGTGCACCACACCTCACCAGGAGCACGTAGCACACACCAAAGCCTCCCCTAGCGCCCTGCATCGCCTAGCCCTTCGTTGGCCGAACTCCAGCCGCCGCCGCGAGCTTGCTTCCGACGAGCTCGGTTCACCCCAGCTGCTCCCGCTTGCCCCGTTAGACGCGCCGCGTCGCGCTGCACCCGTAGAGCCTCTACACCGCCCATTTGGACACCGTGGGCGATTTCCGAGCCGCGCCGCCATCTCGGGCCTTGCCGGCATTGAGTCGCCGGCAGGTTTGAACTCGTTTGACCTAGTTTGACCCCAGTTTGACCCTCCCAGGGTCACTGACATGCGGGCCTATCTCTGTTAACTTTTAGTTAGATTTAGATTAGTGCTAATTAACCCTGACAGTTAGTTTAGACACTAACCAGTGGGCCCAGGCCCTAACTAACCTAGGTTAGTGCTAACTTAACACTAACTAACCTTGTTAGTTAGTTGTTACACTGACGTGTGGGTTCCAGCCGTTAGGTTTGACCTGGGCTGGCGCCTTTGACCTGCTGACATCACAGCGACGCAACGCTGACACAGTTAATAATTTTCTGGATTTAAAATAATTCAGAAAATTCCAGAAAATACCCAAAACTTCTACAAATCATAGAAAATCAACGGTAACTCCAAATGCAAAGTTTTATATATCAAAATGATCAGAAAAATCCAATCTATCCATCTGTACCATTTTCATGCATGTTTGAACACCCTAAGGTTGCTGTATAAGACAATTTGCATAATTGGCATTTAAATAAGCACATATGGAGTTTGAATTTGAACTCTTGGTTCAAACAACCTTCATTTAACCTGCTTCTAGATGCATTAGCTCAAACCACAACATATTGCCATGTCTTGATCATGCATCATATTGTTGCATTGCATTGATTGTGTTCTTATTTGTTTGCCGGTATTTGTCCCCTCTCGAAAGATGTGTACCGACGATGTGATCGATGACACCGATGAAGAACTATATTATCTTCAGAAGTGCCAGGCAAGCAAAACCCCCTTGTTCATTCCGATACAATCCCACTCTCTCGTTCTTGCTCTATTTTACTACATTAGGACAACAACGATACAACTGGTACTTGCTGCGGTAGTTGAACCCCTTTATCCTCAGCATAACCTGTCATTGCCACAGTAAATAGATGAAACCCACTAGCATGAGTTGGAGTTGTTTGAGCCCTGATGTGCCTACTCATTCATGTTTGTTTGTCATGCCTGCTATTGCTTAGAGTTGTGTCAGGTCTGATTCATCGGGGATGAATTGGAATGTGGTGAACATGTCCTACTGTTGAGAGCTAAGTGTGTGAATACGATTTGGTAAAGGTAGCGGTGAGAGGCCATGTAGGAGTACATGGTGGGTTGTCTTATTGCAGCCGTCCTCAGGAACTGAGTTCTGTGTTTGTGATACATGAACAGCTACTACCACACATTGGGATCCTTAATTGACTCTCTCGACTTATTAATCAACTTGATCTCTGTCCAGGAGTTGCAACTAGTTTCTGATTTTTGTAGGTAGTGTTAGTAGTCTACCAAGTGGCACCCGGTACAGGTGGGCTTGGGACAGACTAGGCATAGTGGCACAGTGTACCAAGCGTAGATCCACCCGTCGAGGTGGGCTTGGGAACCCTGCTCACATCGTTTGGGGCCGTGAGCGACACCTCGGCCGGATCTCCTTGCGGATGGAACCCGAATAGGCGATAAACCTGGACGAGAGACTTGTGTGGTTAGTCAGGTCGTGGCCGACACCCTCACTGCGCTTATGCTTGAAGGTTCCCGAGTACATGTCGTGTAAACGGCGGTAAGTGGTGAGAGCGTGTGTGAAGAAGTAGACCCCTGCAGGGTTAACATTATCTATTCGAATAGCCGTGTCCGCGGTAAAGGACTTCTAGGTTGCCTGTACAGTCCATAGACAAGTGAAAGTGGATACTCTAAAATACACAAGATAAGCGTGAGTGCTATGGATGGCGTTCTCGTAGGGAGACGTGAGCGGATCCATAGTGGTGTATTGATATGGTGAATATGTGGACTCGTGTGCGCCACCTCAAAAGAGTTACTTGCAGTCGTAGTTCAGGATAGCCACCGAGTCAAAGCTGGCTTGCTGTAGTTAAACCCCACCATCCCCTTTGTTGATAATGATGCATATGTAGTTAGTTCTGATGTAAGTCTTGCTTGGTACATTTGTACTCACGTTGCTTAATTTATGTTTTTGCAGAGAGACTTCAGTCTCGCTAGTAGTTCCACGTGGACTTCGACGTTTAGCTTGTTAGCTCAGCTATGATCTTGTGCCCTTGGCTGAATCTGGTAGATAGACAGGCTTCTCAGCCTTTTTCATTTGTAGATGCCTGTACTCAGACATGTTAAGCTTCCGCATGTGCTTTGACTTCTATGCTCTGATTGTTGGGTCATGAGACCCATGTTTGTAATAACTCGCTCCTCGGAGCCTATTGAATAAAATACTTGAGTTGTAGGGTCATGTTGTGATGCCATGTTGTATTTGCACATATCGAACATATTGTGTGTATGTTATTGAAATGCTTGGTATGTGTGGGATCTGACTATCTAGTTGTTTATCCTTAGTAGCCTCTCTTACCGGGAAATGTCTCCTAGTGCTTCCACTGAGCCATGGTAGCTTGCTACTGCTCCGAAACACTTATGCTGGCCGGCATGTGTCCTTCTTCGTTCCTGTGTCTATCCCTTCAAGGAAATGTCACGCGATGAATACCGGAGTCCTGTTAGCCCGCTATAGCCCAGTTCACCGGAGTCCTGTTAGCCCAGTGCTACAGCCTGGATTCACTCGCTGATGACCGACACGTTCGATGCTGGGTCATGGATGCCTGTCCCTGTAAGTTTGTGCCACTTTGGGTTTACGACTAGCCATGTCAGCCCGGGCTCCTTATCATATGGATGCTAGCGACACTATCATATACGTGTGCCAAAAGGCGCAAACGGTCCCGGGTAAAGGTAAGGCGACACCCGTGGGGATACCGTGCGTGAGGCCGCAAAGTGATATGAGGTGTTACATGCTAGATCGATGTGGCATTGAGTCGGGATCCTGACATATTATCTCTCTGTGAGACCATAGTTTCTGTCGAGTGCAATATTCTGACAGGCATACTCTTATCCGCATCTTCTGACATGGTAACCCATTAAATGGCAGGTTCAACACCTCTGAAGTTTTGACCATAGGAAAATGATCATCCGAACCCATGCAAGAAATCGAGAAATAAATCAGTAGCCACCAGAATGGTCTTTACAACTCAGATCTGGCACATTACTGAGATAACTCAACCACGACTCAGGACGGCTGAAAAGCAGCTCAGAGCATGAGACCGGGTCGATAAGAAGAAAGTGGCAGCTCCCTAAAATAGCCGAAAGCAGCTATAGGGTTACTGTGACAAAAAGAAACTCAACAGCTATACGAGATGGCCGAAAAGCAGCTCAGAACTCGTGACAGTCGTTGAAGAGAGAAATAAATATCGGCATTCACCCGGGATAGCTAAAAATAGCTCAGATCACACGCGTGGTGCCGGCACTGAAAAAAAGGAGACAAGGGCTCATCAGGATCATCTTCAAGGTTCATCGGTACTTGTATAGAGCTTAGTGTTGTCATAAATCTTCATAATCCTTTGTCACACTGAGGTGTATATCTGGCTTCCTTCACATATATCTGAGAATCTGATTCCCGAGGCAGCCTTGTGTTCTGACTGATTCTTACTTCAATTGTTGTGGATCTGATTCTGACATCTGCTGTCAATTCACAATGTACTATATTGTATCAGTGCCCTACTGAGGACGATTGGATGGCTTATGCTGAAAACCATTGAGAGTATCTTGCTGAGGAAGACTGGGCTTCGTGCTGAAACAGGAATTGTTGGACCATCCTCCTTTGTGAGTATGTGGCACATCCTTGCTTTCTTCCAGGTAGGGCATGCTTCAGAATCATCCTCAACAAAGAATCAAACCTTGTATGTGAACCATACCTTTGACTAAAACTGCAATGTTGGTCTTGCACATAGCTTATCTTTTTGCTGATCTGATTATTACTGCCATGAAGAGTGCACACTGAGGCAAACTTGATTATCCATATCACGATCAGATATCCCCAGATCTCAATGCAGTCGGGTGAGAATTCCATACTGATGCAAACTTGATACTGATAGTCCATTCAGGATTTCTTTTGCATTCAGACAAGATATTCCAAATTTCACTGTTGTCTGCTGATAATTCCATTCTGTTTAGCTAAGCTTCCAAACATTTGAACTCTTTGCTAATTCTTCAGGTCCGATGTCGGTTGACGAGCAACTTTAATAAGGGGACAATTTATAACACCGAAGGCCCAAAGAAAGAAGCAAGAGAATCGACAAAAACAAAAGCACACAAGCACACAGATAATAATCTAAAGCAATCAACACATATTACTGCTACTCACACAATAATATGCATGCACACCTAAGCCCACAATTGTCGCTCAAGCTCTGGTACTATGGTCTAATATGCAGTGGTGGTGTGCACGAAAGTGAGTCTGTGTGTGGAAAGAGTTGGCGTAACCAAGGCTAAACCAAGCGCTGGCTGAACACCGGCTGGATCTGGATGGATACAGAGGCGAGGATGGACTTGGCGATCTTGCAGCGAGACACGGAGGTCGCGACTACCTCATCATCAAGCGTTCGAAGGGAATCGTACCCGTCCAAAGAATGAAATGACAAGGCAAGATAACAGTGGAAGACTGGGTCTGATGGCATTACCTCATCATCTGATAACAAAGGTCAGCAAGGGTTCCAAATGGAACAAGATGGAGGGCATGGATGATGATGTGGTCGTATCACACCAAAGAGCAGGCATGATAAGAAGGTGGATCGGAACCGATACCACCTACACTTACAAGATTAACCATTAGCGACAAGCTAATGAGCCTATATGCATGCTATGCAACAAACAAAAGCAACAATCAAGTGCAACAAACCAATGGGGCTCTATACTACCGTTTTCTAATGTTCCCGTGGGCTAGGGAGTCCTACGGCCAGACCTGCTCTGATACCAAGCCTGTGGCACCCTGGCTTAGAGAAACCAGAACGCCCCGTATTCCAGCCCAGAGATCGAGGAGAAGTCCTCTGGAATATGGCACTGGTTGGCATAGAACAAATCAGCTCTTTATTGCAATATATTGGGGTGCAAGGGGATTACATCGGCACGACGACGCTACGCCTGCCACGGTTGCTCTATGCAAGCAGCAGAACAACACGACGCAGCGGAATGGCTATAGGCAGCGGAACATCGATGATGGTGGTGAACTCCACTCCGCAGGGACTCTGGCTGGAACGCTTATCCTAGCTCGCAAACACAGAATCCATAGCAAACAAGCAATCATATCTGGCATGACCTGCAAACTGGCATGACACGCCAGGTCAGTACATTGAATGTACTTACAAGCTCACAATAACCAAAGCAATCAAGACAAACAATAGCATGGCAATTACAGATTAACAAGGATTAACATGATACTATCAGGTTAATCATAGCATGTACAAGATGATACAGCTAGAACAATACGAGCATGGCATAAACATATGAACATGATGATACTAGCATGCAACATGATGAAACTAATATGCACCAACTTACTCTGCTCGGGTTACATCGTAACCATCACCTGCACAAACTTACCATCACGGACATCACACGGTCATCTTAGGATCCAATCAATCTTGGTATTAACAATATCGCAGTAATCATTTATGACCACAAGGAGCTTGCCCTTTACCCTTGACTCTCGCGTAACATCAAAAGCATCCAACAAGTTGGTGTTCACGATACCACAGTGATCCTCTCACGATCACATGAATATCAGCCAACTTCTTTCATCATCGAACCAGGGTTTTTATTAAGCACATCATTATTATTACTGTTGACCCATAGTGTGACCAACTAGGAACTGGGCCCATATCCGCGAGAGCGGCTATAGATAGATTAAACACACACTCTGCAGAGGTTAGCACACTGTACCGACACCACGAAACCCATGGCTCGCACTCCAATACGTGCAGACGCGTCGTTCCGACAAAACCGATCTACTGCCATGACACTCCCCGGAAACTCCGACAAACTCCCCTTTGGGCTAAGTCCTGGGTGGCCCCGTGCCTACCAAAGGCACCAACGGCCACCATCGTGGCAAAATGGTCCCAAACAGGGACATGAGCTCAAAACCAAACATGGGCAAACAAGGCTTATGCCGTCCTACCCGGCCAAGGTAGCACCCGTGCATAACCTTCCCTCATGGGAGGCACCGGTGAGCGGCATGACAATAGACCCAGTTAGGGCCTTCACATAAGGCAAACATGGTTGCACTGGTCAGATCGATATGGTGGCACCATGACTCAGCCAACAGTTGTTCAAGTTCAATTTCATCCGGTTAAACTTGAATGCAATATGCTGAGCCAAGATAAATTAACATGATGCATGAACATGATATCAAAATAAGCACGGAAGTGCGACATAATCAACGAGCATAACAACAGCATTTAATCAATTATCCAGATGAGCATCGCATACTAACGAGTATGAATATCACAACTAGAACACTACTCATAGCATGACGTGACACTAGCATCAAAATAACTACCATGTAATAACATAGTGATAAAACTATCATGCAAGTATTTAATCAACTGGATGCAAAGAACATGCATAACAAGGGTACTCAGGACAGACTATAGTCATGCACCGAAGACCATCACCAACATGTACTATTACCAAGCATGGCTAATTTAATACTAGCATGAAGAACAAAATAATAGAGTGCAAGAAAACAAAGCATCACGGTAAACACCAATCCATAAGCATAGCCGAAATAACGACAGCGGTAGCAAAACAAACAGACAGTTATTAAAGATTCAAGTTGAAAACAAATGCTTCTGCATGGCTATCATGCAAATGGTGGTTGTGGCTTTCCTGGGGATGGAGAAGGCTCCAAGAAGAAGGGCGGAACGATCGCGGAAAGAATCGCTGGAAAGGGTACTCTCTAAGAGGGGCTGATTGGGGCAAGGGCAAAATTGTCATTTTCAGAATGTTGAAACATAGTGAAGTTGGTGGGAACAGAAGAGGCTCGACGAGATGAAGACGTGGGCGTTGGATTCACCTCGATCGGAATTACGGTTGCGGAGTTATGAGATGTAGAAAATCAGGGACTTTTTTGCAAAAATAATATTCATAGCCGGGCCCCTGAGTGGATAAGACAGAGGCAAAAAATTAGAAATACGCTTTCTGACTAAGTAAACGTATTCTGGGCTGAAATAGAGGGGATTACGCTTTCAGAATAACGAAGACGTACTTTGAGCTGAAGCAGAGGGAAAATACGCTTTCGTATGCGGGAGACGTATTCGCGGGAATACGCTTCCACTTATCCACGTCAGCGTGGGCGGGGTCAACGCGGGGCCGGCTCCTGTGAGGCTGACTGGTGGGGCCCGTGCACCTCTCTCTCTCCTCCCATCTCCGTCTTCACCCCCCCCCGACACCACACGTAGAGCAGAGGCGGGCCGCTGCCGCCAGCGTTCGCCTAGCCAGCTTCGGCTATCGTTCGTCGAGCACCGACCGCTAGCGTGCTCAGAGAAACTAGATGGGCCCGCCGGTGCAGAGCACGGGCATCGAGGAGCCTAGGGAAAGGAGGAGATGGGGCTGTGGCGGAGGATGGCGTCGGGCTCCGGTGGACTCGCGGGTGCAGGCGAGGGGTGGAGGTGAAGGGCTACGGAGTGGCTTCCTAGAGGTGGGTAGAGGCTCTGGTGGAGAAGAGGAGAGTAAGGGGTGTTGGCTCACCGAAATTTAGCCGGTACCGAACGGCGGGCATGGCGACCAGGGATGGCAGAGAGGGGCTCTGGTGCTTGGGCAAGTAGCCCGGGAGGGTGTCAGTGTCAAAACCGGCGGATCTCGGGTAGGGGGTCCCGATCTGTGCGTCTAAGGCTGATGGTAATAGGAGGCAAGGGACACAATGTTTACCCAGGTTCAGGCCCTCTCGATGGAGGTAAAACCCTACTTCCTACTTGATTGATATTGATTATATGAGTAGTACAAGAGTTGATCTACCACGAGATCGTAGAGGCTAAACCCTAGAAGCTACCCTATGATGATTATGATTCTGTCTCTAAGGACAAAACTCTCCAGATTATATAGACATCGAAGAGGGATAGGGTTTACATGGAGTCGGTTACAAAGAAGGAAATATAATATCCGGATCACCAAGCTTGTCTTCCATGCAAAGGAGAGTCCCATCCGGACACGGGACGGAGTCTTGAGTCTTGTATCTTCATGCTCCAATAGTCCGGACAAAGTATATAGTGCGGTTGTCCGGATACCCCCTAATCTAGGGCTCCCTCAGTAGCCCCTGAACCAGGCTTCAATGATGATGAGTCCGGCGCGCAGTTCATCTTCGGCATTGCAAGGCGGGTTCCATCTCCGAATACTCCAAGATAATTACCGAACACTTAAACCGTGTCCGGATCTGCAAGATGATCTTCACATACCTCCGTAGAGAGAATGATATTTCACAAATGTAATCTGCAAGATGATCTTCACATACCTCCGTAGAGAGAATGATACACTACGGTCGAGTTATTATTCGGATCGTTTTCCCATAACCAGCGATAGCGCATATTGCGAGGCGGTTTCCTCTACACGTCTTGCCGAAGCAGAGATCATGTCCCCTTACCACGGGATTCTCATCAATACGGGTGTGGGAAGCCCAACCACACCGCTAATTGCGGCGAGTGGGGAACGAGCAGGTTCCACCAGACAAGTGGGGAGGCGCAAAAGCTTATACCGCCTCTATAAAGAGATAAGGTCTCTTCCTTTCTACCCACACCTTTTCCTTCCACTAGTCCATTACCCTCTGTTCGAGCCCTAGCGCCGAAGCACTCTTCTTCTCCGCCGAAGAGAGGTTCTCCGAAGATGTCCGGATCTGGAGCGGGAGGCAAATGGATGGCCTCTACCGTCCAGGAGAAGGATATCAAAAGGCAACGAGAGGCTGGGTACCTGGCCAAGAAGATCGGCCACCGCATTCCGCCGGCAGGACAGATCGTCCCTACTCCGGAGCCCCACAAGAGGGTCGTGTTTCTTCCTCGTTTTGTCTGCGGGCTCGGGTTTCCCCTTCACCCATTCATTCGCGGTATCATGTATTATTACGGGATTGATTTTCATGATCTGTCCCCCAATTCTTTCCTTAATATCTCGACGTTCATCGTCGCGTGTGAGGCTTTTCTCCGAATTTCACCTTACTTCGGCCTATGTCTGAAGATTTTCAATGTGAAGCCCAAGGTGGTGAGTGGCGAGCATGCCGAGTGCGGCGGCGCCATGGTGAGCAAGATGCCCAAGGTTGTATGGCCGACGGGTGCCTTCAATGACTCCGTTAAGGAGTGGCAGCAGCAGTGGTTCTATATCACCGAACCGCGCAACAAAAAGTGCGCTGCTGCTCCTGAGTTCATATCTAGAGCCCCACTGTGTCTCACGTCCTGGCCCGAGAAGGGCCTGAACTGGTCCTCGTCCGATGAGCTGTCACTGCTCCAAACGCGCGTCCAGAGTGTGGTCGACAAGGATGTCAAACTCGTTAACATAGTCCAGGTGATGTTAGTTCGCCTGGTTCTCCCTTGCCAGCGTCAAGCCTAAATTTGTGGGAATACGACCCAACCGAGAACCAGACCCTACGCGAGCTCTAAGGTTCCTCCCACAAGGATATCTGGAAGGTGCTCTTTAAGTCCAGTAAACCGTGGCCGAGCTTGCCGAGGACCGTGGGTGTCAACTATCTCACTCTACAAGTCCGGTAAGTCATTGCTGTGCTCTGTCCATCTATGCTTCAGTTGGCATGTCCTGAGGGAGACGCTTTTATCATGCTTTACCATAACCCCAGGGATGGATAAAAAAGGTGGAGCGGGTACACCGTCCTGCCCCGCTGCCAGAGGAACCGGCCGGACCTCTTCTGACGAAGATGCTGGTTCCAACGCCTTACGAGGCGCTGAAGAAAGAGGCTTCCAGGAAGGTCAAGAAGACTCGGAGTGGCCTCCGTCGTCGCGATGCTTCGGACGCAAAATCCAAAGACTCCAGCGACAATCCCTCCTCCGAAGACGAAGAGGAGGAGGAGGAAGATGAGTCCCCGCGGGGGTGGGAAGAAAAGGACGGCTTCCTCATCCCTGGAGGCCAAATTGCCAAAAAGGGGGAAAGGCTCCCTCCCAGAGGCGTCCACCACGGCTGCTGATAGCAGCCCGGAGTGGGATCCCAGGGTCCAGCCCCTGGAAAAGTCATAAGTATACGAAATCCAAACAAGCATATGCGCCCGGGGTCGTTAGGATGTAGTAGTTTTAACCGTCGCCATATTTTGTGCAGCCTGGCGAGGTCCCATGCCGGACAGTCCTCATCGGAGGATTCACTGAGCTCGGATACCCTGGCAAGCGAGACGCCTCCAGAGGCCCCTTCCCCGAAGCCTAGGCGACACACTGAGGTGTTGTCTTAGCGGGACCCGGACCAGGGGGCATATTCCTAGGGCCGGACACACGGGAGCAGCGGCTCCCGGGTGTGTCGACGGCGGGGGCGATCTTAGGTACGGACCGGAGCCAGAAACGGTCCTGGAGAGCATTAAAGCTCCAGGATCGGGCAAGCAGCCACCTTTGACGGGGGGAGGCTTGCCTACTCCGCCAGCAACCTTTATCCAAGCAGAGCTGCCGGGTGGCCTATCGACAGCGCTAAGGAGCGCGTCTATCGTTGATGAACATCGGACCCTCCTAGGTGCGGTGATTGAAAAGATTCAGTCCGCCGAGCGCGGACTGAATGAGTCCTGCCTTGGCCTTATAATGGGCTTTGAGGTATGTTTTTAGAAACCTTTTGGAGATTGTCACAGTGTGAGTAGTAGCCCCTGATGCGCTTTTTGGTGAAAGAGAGAGAAAGCCGGACAGGGGTCAAATCATCCGCTTTGCAGGAGACTCAGTTAATGACGTGTATCCCTTTATTTGAAAACAGGTGTCTGCAGAGACGACCGCTGCTCATAATGCGGAGGTGTCCGGACTAAAGCAGAGTCTGGAACGGTGTCGGTGTCAAAACTGGCGGATCTCGGGTAGGGGGTCCCGAACTGTGCGTCTAGGCAGATGGTAACAGGAGACAAGGGACACGATGTTTTACCCAGGTTCAGGCCCTCTTGATGGAGGTAAAACCCTACGTCCTGCTTGATTAATATTGATGATGTGTGTTACAAGAGTAGATCTACCACGAGATCAAGGAGGCTAAACCCTAGAAGCTAGCCTATGGTATGATTGTTGTTCGTCCTACGGACTAAAGCCATCCGGTTTATATAGACACTGGAAAGGGCTAGGGTTACAAAGAGTCGGTTACAATGGTAGGAGATCTAGATATCCGTATCGCCAAGCTTGCCTTCCACGCCAAGGAAAGTCCCATCTGGACACGGGGCGAAGTCTTCAATCTTGTATCTTCATAGTCTTGGAGTCCGGCCAATGATGATAGTTTGGCTATCCGGACACCCCCTAGTCCAGGACTCCCTCAGTATCCCCTGAACCAGGCTTCAATGACGACGAGTCTGGCGCGCATATTGTCTTTGGCATTGCAAGGCGAATTCCTCCTCCGAATAATTTATAGAAGATTGTGAACACCAGGATAGTGTCCGTCTCTGCAAAATAATTTCCACATACCACCGTAGAGAGAATAATATTTACACAAGTTCAATCTGCTGACGTATTTCATGGCGTGACGTCACACCACTACCAGGCCTTCACTCGAATTGTTTTTATTATACCACCTCAGCGTGTTTAGCGAAGCAGTTTCCTTGGCACGTCTTGTCGAAGCAGAGATCGTGTTCCCCTTATTCCGGGATTCCCATTAATATGGACGTGGGTAACCCAACCGCGCCCGTTGCCACGCCCCCTCCATCGAAGGCGGGTTCCAAACGGTCACGGGGACGTCTCTCGATATTCTTCCTCTTTATAATGAGACCAAGGCCACTTCTTTTTCTTCAATCCTCAATCGAATCCGCCCCTCGCCCCCAAGTTCCAACACCCAGGGCTCCAGATTCGGGTACCTTCAACCTTCGACAATGTCCGGCTCCGACCTACGGGGCCGGTGGATCCCCTCTTCCGTCACGGAAGAAGACGTGTTAAAGCTGAGAGACGCCAGGTACATAACCCACGAGATTTCGCATAGGCTGCCTGCCCGAGGGCAAGTTAATCCTACTCCCGAGCCCGACAAGAGCGTTGTGTTCGTGTCTCACCTCCGTCGGGGTTTAGGCTTCCTGATGGATCCCCTCATGAGGGGGCTCATGTTTTACTATGGGCTGGAATTCCATGACTTGGCTCCGGAGTCCATCCTCCACATCTCATCGTTTATTGTCGTTTGCAAAGCCTTCCTCCGCACTATGCCTCACTTCGGCTTGTGGCTCAAAACCTTCAATGTGGAGCCGCAGATGATTGAGGGGCGTCAGGCAGAGTGCGGAGGGGCGGTCATAAGCAAGAGGGTCGATGCTCCATGGCCCGAGGGTTCTTTTCAGGAGGAGCTCGACTTGTGGCAACAGGAGTGGTTCTATATCACCGCTCCAAGGGGCAGTAGGCAGAAGCCGCCGCTCGTCTTCCGCTCGGGCCCTCCACAACGGCTGACGTCATGGGTCAACAAGGGGCTTAGCTTGGGGCCGTCCAAAGACGTACCCCTGTTGCAGGACCGGATTCGAGACCTCCAAGAAAGGGAGATTAATCTGGTGGTGGTGGCGCAAGTAATGCTGATTTGGCGCCTTCTGCCCCGCAAACGTCGCCCCCTCCTCTTGTGGGAATTTAATCCGGAGGGGCCACGAGCTATCCAATACTTCATGGGTTTGACACCCGCGGAGATGTACAAACTGTTCTTCGGATCGCAAGAGATGCGTCCGGACTTGACCGAGGACGCCGGCCTAAGCTGCAATCGCCCGGATACTCAAGTAAGTAGCCCTGTGTCCGGACACATTGTCCATTTATTTATCATGGGTTTGCCTTTTAACCAGCTATCCCTTGGACAGGAGTGGATAGCGCAAGCAAAACTGATACGATGTCCGGCCCCCCTCCCTGAGACCACGCCGGATCCCGTGTTAGTCAAAATGTTGGAGTTTGCGCCTTCGGAGGAGGGCGAAGGGGGGCACATGGAAACTACCACCTCCGCCAAGGAGGCTTTCAGTAAGGGGGGAACCGAGAGTCCCTCCTTCCAGGGGGAGAATAGGACTGCTTCCGAAGACCCGGAGGCCAAGGCCTCAAAGCGAGGAAAGAAATCTGCGCCGGAAGGTCCTGTGCCGGGAAGGGCCCCAGCCACACAGTCTCCCCATAGGAATCAGCCTTCCAGCAAGCCGTAAGTAAAAAAGGGGAAATTTTGTAGTAGGGAATGCCCCTATATTATTTCCAAAGGAAACCGAAGTTTTCACCTTGTAGTTCGGATCTCAGCCCATCTCAGCAGAGCTCAACTTCGGGGGACCTTCGTCCAGAGATGATGGAAAGTGAGATGCCTCCATCTGCCGCCCCGTC
Source organism: Triticum aestivum (assembly GCF_018294505.1). Lineage (NCBI taxonomy): Eukaryota > Viridiplantae > Streptophyta > Magnoliopsida > Poales > Poaceae > Triticum > Triticum aestivum. The sequence goes on from NC_057798.1 coordinate 82,646,093, forward strand.
GGGCGGGGCGGACAACCCTGAGGTGTCGTCACGGAGGGTCTCCCCGAGTCCGGTGGGGCCGGAGAGTCCGGCACCTGGTGGAGTACGGCCGGTGGAGCTGCAGGATATGCTCAAGAGGGCGTCTATCTCAGAAGATCACCGCACATTAATGAGTACGGTGATTGAGAGGATCTCATCCGCCGAGAGCGGGTTGTATGAGGCCGTCAGAAGCTTGCTGACGGGGTTTGAGGTACGCAAAAAATGACATACCTTTTCATAGTTTTGCACATGAAGTGCGCCCTGTATAGATAGTAGCCCCTGAGACTTGGTATGCTACCGAAAGCGATAGCGTGCCAAGGATCATAATCTCAGTTACAGAATGTCGCCTTTCCTATGCAGGTGGCGGAACGTTCGGTGGCCAGCCGGACTGATGGAGTTGCCGAATTGAAGAGGCAACTTGATGTTGCGGATGCGGACATCGCGCTGGTCAATAAACGACTTAACGAGTCGCAAGGTAGGTGGTTGCTCTGTGGTTGCCTAGTAAGGGAGCTGTTGCCCGTTCCATACAATATGTATGCTTGATGCAGATGGCGCCGCTGCTGTGGAAGATCTTCGAGCAGAGCTTGCTCGAGCCAAAGCAGGGAAGAGTTGGCCGGAATGGCCTTGAAATTAAAAGATGCTACCGATTGTTGTGAGTTTCTTGAAGAAGAACGCCGAGTGGAGCAAGAGGGCCTGAAGAAGGCCGGCGCCGAAGTCAAGGATGCCAGGAGTGAGATGCGGGCTATGAAGGAGGAACTGCGTCAAGTCGGATGGCTGGAAAGCCCTTTCTTCTGCGTAGGAAGTTCACAGATCCGAAGTATGCTCAACTGGGCTAGTTGTGTGGTGCGAAGGATCCTTATCTTGATTTGGCGGCTAGTGCGGCGGACGCAGTCGTGCACCTCCGAAGCCAGAAGGATCACGAAATGGAAGAGCTTTACTGGTCTCAATTCCATAGTCCGGAGCGTCCACTTCCGTTGACTGATCGTCTGGCTGAGTGGGCTGAGCTGAATAGATTGTTCGGACTTGCCATGACGGATGTGGTCACTCATCTGTGGCCGGAAAGGCCCAAGCCGAAGAGTTATTTAGGCTTGTTGCAGCAATTCCTTGGGGCGGTGCCGCATATCAAGGCGATGAAGCGGTCGGCATGCATAGAAGGTGCACGGATGGCTCTCGCCCGTGTGAAGACATATTGGGCGGACATGGATGCCACCGATGTTGCGTCCCGGGGTTCGGACAAGAGCTGATTACCCGCCGAGCACTATTTCGAGGAAGTCCTGCAGGGCGCTCGTTTAATAGAGTCGCAGTGCTCGAAAGATGTCATGTTCAAATGACGTGTATGATTTGTGAGATCATGTTTATAAGGCAATAGCTTTTTATACTTGTGCGTTCAAGTATTGAACTATCTCCTGTGCGGCCGTATATTTATGAATAACCTGAAAGTTGCAGTCTTTGGCTTCAGCCCCCACGCACATGGTGCGGGGGTGTTTGGAAAACAAAGAAAAGCGCTTTTTCACACTTAATCCAACGTCTTGGTCCTTTGAAGGAGGTGATAGCATAGCAAACTAGGCAACCGGACTATAATGCTTTATCACATTCACTTAGCCATAAGAGCTCGATGGTGGGGCTACTATATAGCCCCTAGAGGCACCGCGCTCTCCGAACTTGGGGCGCGTAAGTGCCTGACCGGGAAGCGGTCCTTCGTCAAAGCGGAGGAATTCTAAACATTCCAATAGTCGATCGAATGGTTGACCAGTCTCTCGCTATATCATGACAGTCAGTTTTCGGCATTCTCTACTGAGGTGCTCGCCCGGCCGAACCAGGGAACAATCGCAGTAGTTCTCCTGGTGCCGCGTTAGCCGATTGAGCGGAACATAAGGCAGCAAAACACAGGAGCCGGGCAAACCCAATATTTGACCAAAGACATGATTCGGAGCTGCTGCATATAAGGCCTAACTCGAGACGCGAACACTCCCTGAGGTGTTCGGTCTTTATGATACTGGGCAGAACAATGCCCTAAGCCCCTAGTGTCCAGGTACAGGCGGGAACTTCTGACGCGGCCGATGCCAAAACGCCATCCTCCTCCTTGGTTATGGTAGAAAACCGGGGGATGTGTATCAACAAGAGACAGTAAGAAAGGTTTACGCAGGGTCTTAATCTGAAAAGAATCCTTGCAACGGGTCCCTGCTGCACGTTTGCGCCTGTGTCTCCGTTGTGCTGTATCCTGGATGGGTGTAGCACGTGCTTCATCTGTAAAAGAGAAGGACTTAGTTTGGAAAAAATAGCATGCAAAGGTTGTATTTAAAATAAAGTATAATTTGGAAGATGAATAAAATTGAGCTTTATTGGCTCTCATCATTTAAACGCGCAGCCCCTTGTAAAGGGGTATGCGGCTGGGAAGCCCCTTGTTTATTTACGCCGGACTCGCCTAACCGTGTCCGAGGTCTGAATGACCTGTTTTTAGGGGCTTTGACCTGCAAGGTCGGATTAGTGTGTGGCTGTCAAGGCGGCCTCACGTTCTCCGTGGTTGAGGAACACTCGGAGTTACTCTTAATAAGATTATGCCGCGTGGACCGGGCATTTTAAGCGTAAGAGACGCGTAATGCGTTATTGCGTTAAAGCGGGCGAAAGTTTTGCGTCCCACTAGTGCTTGAGGGCCACTGTGAAATGGGGCGGTATGGAGAGTGAGCTTTTCGTGACGGAGGTTGTCGGATGAACCGGACACAACCTCTAGTGGTGCAGAGCTTGTTCCATCAGCTTAAAGGCCTGGCGTCACTCCTTTGAAGGAAGTGCTGCTACAGCGAATTTTGGTAGGGTCTATCCCCGTTCTGCAGATGGTTTCCTGGTATGGCAGGTGCCGCATTGTGTTTTCGTGTTATCACATGAAGTGAGTTCACTGTTTTGACTTCTAGTGGGAAAGTCTTCTGTTTTCCGGTGTTCTGCTTGTGGGGTTCGTCATCGTCTTCGCTTGGTGTGTCAAGCCCCTTGCGTTCGGCGTTAAGTCGGCCGGGCTGTTTGAAGACCCAACAATCTCTGTGGGTATGGTTTGCAGGCCTCCCGGAGGTACTATGTATTTGACATAGCCTATCCAGAATTTTGTTTAGGTTGGATAGCTCGTCACTGTTGTCCTTTGGGGGCAGTGTTTTGTTATTCGGTCGAGAGCTTTCGAATCCGGTGTTGACCGCCGTGCTATTTGGGCCATTTTCCTTATTCCGGCACTGATCTTTTCTGCGTCGTGATTTTCCATTTCCATCCCTGACTTCGGATGTACTCGGGTCGCTGGTGCTACATCTAGCTAGCCAGTTGTCCTCCCCTGCGTAAAAGCGGGTCATGAGGCTTGTTTGTGTGGCCATTGTTCTTGGTTTTCCCTGGCCGAGGTGTCTGGCGAGCCATTCGTCTCGGACGTTGTGCTTAAAGGCTGCTAAGGCTTCGGCGTCCGGACAGTCAAATATTTGGTTCTTTTTGGTGAGGAACCTGTTCTAGAATTTGCGTGCTGACTCTCCGGGCTGTTGAGTTATGTGACTTAAATCGTCTGCATCCGGAGGGCGGACATAGGTCCCTTGAAAATTTTCTCGAAACGCATCCTCGAGCTCTTCCCAACTTCCAATGGTATTTTCTGGGAGGCTTTTGAGCCAATGCCGAGCTGGCCCTTTGAGCTTGAGGGGTAGGTATTTTATGGCGTGGCGATCGTCTCCTCTAGCCATATGTATGTGTAGGATATAATCCTCAATCCAGACTCTGGGGTCTGTTGTTCCGTCATATGCCTCTATGTTTATGGGTTTGAATCCCGCTGGAAATTCATGATCCAGTACCTCGTCGGTGAAACATAGTGGGTGTGCGGCGCCCCTGTATTTAGGTGTGCCGTTGTCTTCCAACACTCGGCGGGTTGTGTTTCTTCTTGGAGTCTTCTTTTTTGGCCCATAGATAGACCAGACCGGGTCATCCTTTTTCTGAGGATCTTTATGCTGATCGTGTGCCGGCTTGTGTGCGGAGCCCCTTGTTGCTCTTAGGCTGTCATCTGGTCGTCTATCCGGCCAGGCGGCCTCTTTCTTTTTTGACTGCGGGGGCTCTAAGGCCTCCTCGTCGAATACGGGCAACAACTTGCGCTTCGGGTAACTCTTTCCCTAGCTACTAGCGTCATATTTATCTGCGGTATTGAGTACTTTGCTCCATCTCATTCTGAGTGCGTCCTCTGCTGTTTTGAGCTTCCGCTTTTGCTTCTTCAAACTTCTTGCAGTAGCGACGAGCCTTTTATGAAGGTTCTTATGCTCTGGTGATGTGTTCGGCGTGAGATCGTCTAGGCCCTTGTTTTCACCGGGGATGGGTTGCTTGTCTAGTTCACCGTCCACTGCTTTGCCCTGCTCTAGGGACGGGTCTGTATGGGTGCCGTTTTTATCATGGCGGGACTTCGGGCGGCGCTTGCGTCGCTGTTTTGGTTGTTTGCTGGTGGAGTTGTCCTTCGCTGTGTCCCGTTGTTCCTCATTATCGCTTCCTTTTGGTGTATCCACCATGTATACATCGTGAGTTGGCTTTCCAGTGCCCGGTAGGCGCTGGTTATTGGTCGTCTCCTGCATCGTGGTCCATACCGTCGATGTCTTCGGAGTCATAGTCTAGCATGTCGGTTAGATCGTCGACAGTGGCTACTAAGTGGGTGGTGGATGGGCTTTGAATTTCTTCATCGTCCGCATCCCAACCGTCCTGACCGCAGTCTGGCCAGGGCTCTCCTGATAACGAGAGATACTTTAGCAAACTCAAGATGTCGCCGAAAGGTGAGTGTTGAAAGATGTCCGCTACGGTGAACTCCATGACCGGCGCCCAATCGGATTCAATCGAAGGGGGCGCGGGAGGTTCGGAGTCCGGCAAGGAGTCCGTCACCTCGGAGTCACAAGCTTCATGAGGGACAAGGTCAGTGTTCGGCTCTATCTCCATAGAGGTTGCATCCCCCGAGGCGGTGTCTAGCCATCCGTCCTCGATCTGCGCAGCTGGCTCCGAATTGAAGATCGGAGCGGGCTCGAGTGCGGCCTCCAGGGTACTGTCCTGCTGCAGAGCTAAATCATGCCCGTTGTGACAGTGCGGCGTGCTTGGCTGTGGCTAGAATCCATCGAAGATCATGTCCCCGCGGATGTCAGCCGTGAAGTTCAAACTTCCAAATCTGACATGACGGCCAGGGCCGTAGCTTTCGATCTGCTCCAGATGGCCAAGTGAATTGGCCCGCAGTGCAAAGCCGCCGAATACGAAGATCTGTCTGGGGAGGAAGGTCTCACCCTGGACTGCGTCGTTGTTGACGATCGAAGAGGCCATCGAGCCTATCGGTGACGACACAGAGGAACTCTCAATGAAAGCACCAATGTCGGTGTCAAAACCGGCGGATCTTGGGTAGGGGGTCCCGAACTGTGCGTCTAGGCGGATGGTAACAGGAGACAAGGGACACGATGTTTTACCTAGGTTCGGGCCCTCTTGATGGAGGTAAAACCCTACGTCATGCTTGATTAATATTGATGATGTGTGTTACAAGAGTAGATCTACCACGAGATCAAGGAGGCTAAACCCTAGAAGCTAGCCTATGGTATGATTGTTGTTCGTCCTACGGACTAAAGCCATCCGGTTTATATAGACACCGGAGAGGGCTAGGGTTACACAGAGTTGGTTACAATGGTAGGAGATCTACATATCCGTATCGCCAAGCTTGCCTTCCACGCCAAGGAAAGTCCCATCCGGACACGGGGCGAAGTCTTCAGTCTTGTATCTTCATAGTCTTGGAGTCCGGCCGATGATGATAGTTTGGCTATCCGGACACCCCCTAGTCCAGGACTCCCTCAAACGGGCCGAAGAAGAACTTGGCCGTGTGAATAAGCAATTGGAGGATAAGCAAGGTATGTCGAAACCTTGTCCTAAATTCGGAACGAATGAGTAGTTGTGCCTGATGAAAAACATTTGTATTGTATGCTCTAGGGGCGAGTGCCGAATTTGAGGCACTGAAGAAGGCAGTGGCCGAAGCCAACGAGAAGGCCGCCGCCGAGCAGTCTCTTCATAAGAAACACGAGGCCAGGGTCATTGAAGCCGAGCGAGAGCTTCGGGAGGCTGTGAAGAAAAGTGAGGCATTGGAGCATAGTTTAGCAGGGAAAGAATCCGAACTCGCCCAAGCTCTCAAAGCCGTGGAGGATGCTCGGGAAGAAGCCCGAGGTGCTCTGAAGGACATTCAGGAGGCACGAAAGGTTGCGGCTGGTAGGGCCTTTTGTACTCAAGGCCATTTTTTCATAGTAATGGGGGCTCTAAGAGACAAGCTGAATTCTTGTTTCTCCAGGTGTGTTTGCGGACCTGCCACGCAGCATATCAGATGCTGCCCAATTCTACCATACTAAGGAGAAGAAGTCTGCGGAGAAGGATTTCTGGTCGCAGTATTTGGCGCCGAATTATTTGGTGCCCTTTATCGATCAGCTGAAGCAGCTGGTCGAACTACACCAGGCGGCCGAACTAGCCGTGAAGGACTTGCTTGTCTGGCTGTGGCCCACGGAGCCAATTCCAAGCAGTTACTTCGGACTCGTGAAGTGGATTGTTGGTGCTTGCCCTCGGCTCGATGTCATTAAGCGATCGGTTAGCATAGAGGGTGCGCGTATGGCGTTTGCCCGTGCGAAGGTGCACTGGGGGAAGCTTGATGCTGAGAAGCTGATGATTGAGGGACCATCGGACGGTAAGGAGCATCGCAAGCCCGAGTTATACTATGAAGGTGTCCTAAAAGGAGCCCGCCTTGTGGCGGATCAGTGTACCAAAGACACTATATTTCCCTGAAGGCAGTCGTGCCATTCTTTGTAATGTGGGATAATGGCGCGTTTATTATTTATTGCCTGTTTGTGTGAATGTTTGTTATTCCTGTGCGGCCGTTTAGTGTATATAAAACCTGAGAGTTGGTCAGTCGTCGGCTTCTGCCCCCACGTGAAAAGTACGGGGGTGTTTGGGACATACCTGAACACTCTTTATCCCATTGTTGGGTCCTTTTAAGGAGGTGTTCCTCACCACGAACCAGGAAATCAGACTATAGGGCTTTATCACTCTCACTTAGCCATAGGAATTCGAGTATGGTGGGCGCAGCCCCTGGTATTCGGAGGACCGTACTAGGGGCTCTATCGGCGCCTGATCAGGAGACTGATCCGTCGCACTTTGCATTTATAATGGCATTGTGCGGAATAAATCTTTAGAGATTTTATAACCTCTCGAACAGCTGACCAGCTCTCGCCGTATCATTACAGTCAGTTTTTGGCCTTCTCTACTGAGGTGCTTGTCCAGAAGAACCGGGACACAATCGCAGTAGTTCTCCCAGCGCTACCTTAGCCGATAGAGCGGAATGTAAGGTACCAAAACATGGGAGCTGGGCAAACCCAACTAATGACCCAAGACATGATTCAGATCTGATGCATATAATGCTATAAGTTCGGGGTGCCGAGCGACCGGGAAGGTGGCTGGACTTTGTTGCCGTATTATGAGTATTATGAAGCCCCTGGCATAGTGGGGCATAATACGATGTACGGGTGCCGTTTATGGCAAAAAGTGGCGTTTAATGAAGAATGACAGCCGGTAAGTGTTATTTAAATCGACGCACTGTAGTAAGATTATATGCCTATGCATATGAGTACGGTTTATATGAAAAGAGGTGTTTTTGGCGTAACCTGTCATGGACGGGCTGGAGGTGGATGTGTGCGGATCTGAAGTGAATCCGGACTGCCTCCTTAGGGGGGGGGATTTACTTATGTGTTCCTGCCCTTGTGTGTCCGAGCTGATTCCACGTTGCCAGTCATGTTCTACGCTAAAGTTAATCTGTAAAGATAAATGCTTGAAGGCAGTTGCATATCCTCTTGTGGTTGAACCGCGGGTGCCTGATCGTAGCCTGGCTGAACCAGGTTGTCATGCCGTAAAATAGCGCGGACTCCTCAGCTGGTGTCCGGGTAGTTGGCTGTCGAATCGAAATTTGATAAGTAGGCACTTCTCGCTATTCCAGTAGCTTTATGATTTCCACTCTAAGGGTGGGGTCCGGCCCTGCCCATAATTGTGACTATGTCACGCGGGACTGGCCTAATGTTGTACCCCATTGAATCTAGCCAACGCGGCTTGTCCCGGTAGTATGTGGTAATCACTGTATAAGGGGACAATGTCGAAGACTAATTCTTCGGCGTGGTATTTGTTTGGTGATCCGAAGACAACCGTTAGAGTGGTGGGCCAATAAAACTTGGCCTTTGCCCCTGGCATCTTTTAGAAGATGTTATTGATAGTTTTATGCCCGCGGGGGCTCGTGTCAGATGGAGCCCCCGGACTATTGGGTCGATAGTGAGTGAAATTAGATTGCTATGGTTGATGTTGTCCGGACGGTCGATGTGATCGGTGAAGATCAACCGTACATTTGTACTATGGAGGATCTTCTTTTGACTTCGCCATGTTTGATTGGTCTTTCATTGTTGGAAACCTCCCTTCATTGTTTCCGGCGCACGATCGACCGTTTTGTTTTGAGGATCCGGCATTCTCTATTGGTATGCTTGGCCGCCCTTCTAGGGGTACCATGAATTTCACATGGCTGATCGAGTATGCTGCTCGGGCCGGAAGGGCTTGAGCTGTTCTTTTTCCGCTGACCGAACTGGGGGTTGCTGAATTCGGTACCAACTTCCTTGACTTGAAGCTTATGATGCTTGTGTCGACGTTTGTGGATGCTGCCTCACATTTCCTGCGTATTGTCCCGGACCGTGGTATATTGGCGTCAGGGTGTGGGCTTTAGATTCTCCTTCTTAGGTTGAGGTAGCGAATTGTTCCTTGGGTACCTTTTGGTGGGGCGGTCGAGTCCGTATTCCTTGGTGGCCAGGACCCTGGTCCATCTGTCTGTGAGCAATTCTTGGTCGGCTTTGAGCTGCTGTTGTTTCTTTTGCAGGCTTTTCACCGTGGCCATGAGCTGTCGCTTAAAGCGAACTTGCTCCACGGGGTCTTCAGGCACGTAGAATTCATCGTTGCCGAGGCTCACCTCGTCTTCGGAGGGGGCATGTAGTTGTCCCTTTCCAAGTATCCGCCCGCCGCCTGTCCGGCCTGCTCGAAGGCAGGCTGGTCGGGATTGTATTCATCTTTGGCACTATATGGATTGTTTTTGACTTCTGTGCCGGTATTGTTGTGGCGGGGCTTGAGGCAGCGCTGATGACGTTCATACTTTGCCTTCTTCCTTGATAGGTTATCCTTGATTTCCTCATCGCCATTGGTTTCTTTCAGAGTGTCCACCATATATATATCATATGAGGAGGAGGCTGTCCACCACCCCATGGGCGGTGGTTCCTGTTCTTCTCCTGCATCCTCGTCCACACCGTCGATGTCTTCAGAGTCGAAGTTGAGTACGTCAGTTAAATCGTCGACCGTGGCAATGAAGTGGGTGGTGGGTGGGCAACGAATTCCTTCGTCGCCTGCTTCCCACTCGAGCAGGACATAGTTCGGCCAAGAGTCTCCTGACAAAGAGAGAGACTTTAACGAGTTCAGCATGTTGCCAAAGGGCGAGTGCTGGAAGATATCCGCAGCGGTGAACTCCATTACCGGAGCCCAACCAGATCCGGCGGGCTCGGGAGTGCGAGGACTGGAACCTATAGCCGGATACGAGTCCGGGGGTCCAGTGTCACAGGCTTCCTTGGGGGTGAGGCCTGTGTTTGGCTCTACCACCGATGAGTGTGCGGCCTCCAGGGCAGGGTCCATCCACCCGTCCTCGGGCAACACAATCTGCTCCAGATATTGGTCCGGGGCTCCTGCGGGGGCGATAACCCGAGCATTGTCCGACAGAAGGTCTAAGTTGTGCTCATCGTGATTGTCCGGCGCTCCTGGCGCAGGCCCGAACCCGTTGAAGATCAAGTCTCCGCGGATATCGGCCGTGTAGTTCAAGTTTCCGAACCGGGCCGGGTGGCCAGGCGCGTAGCTGTCGATCTGTTCTAGATGACCAAGCGAATTGGCCCGCAATGCAAAGCCGCCGAACACGAAGATCTGTCTGGGGAGAAAAGCCTCACCCTGGACCATGTTGTTGTTGATGGTTGGAGGAGCCATCAAGCCTTGCAACGACGACACAGAGGAACTCTCAATGAAAGCACCAATGTCGGTGTCAAAACCGGTGGATCTCGGGTAGGGGGTCCCGAGCTGTGCGTCTAAGGCTGATGGTAATAGGAGGCAAGGGACACAATGGTTACCCAGGTTCGGACCCTCTCAATGGAGGTAAAACCCTACTTCCTGCTTGATTGATATTTATGGTATGAGTAGTACAAGAGTTGATCTACCACGAGATCGTAGAGGCTAAACCCTAGAAGCTAGCCTATGATGATTATGATTCTGTCTCTAAGGATTAAACTCTCCCGTTTATATAGACACCGGAGAGGGCTAGGGTTTACATGGAGTCGGTTACAAAGAAGGAAATATAATATCCGGATTGCCAAGCTTGTCTTCCACGCAAAGGAGAGTCCCATCCGAACACGGGACGGAGTCTTGAGTCTTGTATCTTCACGCTCCAATAGTTCGGACAAAGTATATAGTCCGGCTGTCCGGAATCCCCCTAATCCAGGACTCCCTCAAAGGGGTAGTGGAGTTTTGTGAGGGTGATGGAGTGCTCGGGAGCCAAGGGGAGTGGCTATATATAGCCGTGCGAGGTCATGGCCGAGCTGGCGTCGCTGCGGACGCGTGGACGGCGCCACGGACGCGTGTGCTCGCGCATGAGCTCAGGGAAGACAATGGGGAGGGAACGGACGAGCGCCAGGGCTCACGGAGACGAGCCGAGCTCGAGGACAAGGGAGGAAGAAGCCAACAGAGGAGAAGACGACGGTCAGCTACAGCGCGCACATAGTGCGGCGAGAGGGACGGCTCACCGGAGAAGAAGACGGAGGGGGCAAGCGCTCTAGGGGGGACGGCGACAACATGGGGAACACGCTAGACATGGCTAGGCTCCGAGTGGACGAGAGCACAGATGGGGAGAAGAAGACAGAGATGCCAGAGCACGCGGGTGACATGCTAAAACCGTGGTCACCGCGTGGACACGATGCTAACCCATGCTCTGATCGGCCAAATCATGTTCGGGAGACAAGTTGTGAAGAGGGTGATGCCAAGGAAGAGAGAAACAAGCATAGTGCTCACTGAGGTGACCACAGGAAGCAAGAACACCAGGCAACAACAAGGTGTTTCGAGTTTGCTGTTGCTCACACGTGTGG